>NC_035433.2:140049320-140649320 GCF_002127325.2 Helianthus annuus | reverse complement strand
GGTAATGGGTACGGATTCTTAATCGTGACTTTGTTTAATTTACGGTAGTCAATGCACATACGCATTGATACGTCCTTCTTTTTAACAAACAGTATTGGCGCTCCCCATGGCGACGAACTTGGCTGTATGAATCCTTTCTCTAACAATTCATCTAATTATTTCTTCAATTCTTGCATTTCAGCGGGTGCCAAACGGTAAGGTGCTTTGGCAATTGGTGATGTTCCTGGTAGCAGATGAATTCTGAATTCAACTTCTCTGTCTGGAGGTTGTCCTGGCAATTCTTCTGGAAAGACATCTGAAAACTGAGATACTACTGGAATATCTTTTAAATCTTTTCCTTTAGTGTTAGTGATTATGGAAATCAAATACACTATAGAACCTTTTCTTATACAACTTGCAATTTTCATCACATATATGAATTTTGTGTATCTAAAAGGCTTATCTCCTTTAATTGTGATCGTTTTATCTTTTGGTGAATTTACTCGAATTAACTTTTGATCACATAAAATACTGGCTTTATTGGCTATTAACCAATCCATTCCTAAAACAACATCAAATCCTACCAGATTCATGGGATAAAGATTTGCAATAAATTTCTGATTTGAAATTTCTATACTTGCTCCTTGCAAGATTTCAGAAATTCTAACGGTTTCTCCATTGGCTGTCTCTACTAGACATTCTTGTGGTAGTTTAGTTAATGACTTATTTAGAAATTTGCAAAATGATGTATTAATAAAACTTTGGTTTGCACCAGAGTCAAATAATACTTTAGCAAAGACATCATTAACTAAAAACTTACCAGCTATGACATCTGGAATCATCCTGGCTTCATCTACAGTTAGCACAAATGCTCTAGCATTTTTAGTATTCTTATTGTCTGCAGCTGGAGCTAATTTTGGACAATTTGGCTTGATGTGACCTTTTTCCCCGCAGTTGTAGCATATCCTGCTGTTTTTCTTTCTGCAATCTTCTTCCTTGTGTCCCGATACTTTGCAAAAGTCACAGTATATAGAGCATCTTCCTGAATGCTTTCTTTTGCAATTCCTATAGTAAGGTGTAGAGGTGGAACCTATATTTCTCCCACAATTAGAATTTCCAGAACGAAATTCTTGTGTAAGCCTTTGGGTTAAGTTCCTCCTCTGATCTTCTTCTCTAGTGCGGACTAATTCATCAGTCAAGGTATTTGTTAATTCTACAGCTTCTTCTATATTCTGAGGTCTAGCTACCTTGACTATGTGTCTAATCTCTCCAATTAATCCCCAGATATAACGGGAAATTAACACTGGTTCTGGTGAAGCAAGAGTTGGCACTATTCTAGCATATTCAAAGAATATTTTAGTGTATCCCTTACTATCCACACCAGTCATCCTAAGGTTTAGGAATATGTTTGCTATCTGTTCCTTCTCATTGGGTGGGCAGAATTTCCTTTCTACCTTGTTCTTAAATTCTTCCCATTCCATATTGTAGGTTTGATCACTTCCTCTTGTTTGGAGGATAGTGTTCCACCATTCTAGTGCTGCATTCTTAAACAGATTAGAAGCAAACAGTATCTTATCTTCTTCAGCACACTTGCTTATCCTTAAGACTGCCTCAGTTTTCTCTATCCAGCGTAAGGTTGCAATGGCCCCTTCATTGCCCGAGAATTCCATTGGTTTACAAGACCAGAATTCTTTATAAGAATAACCATAAGGCATGGTTCTTCTTCTCTTGGGAATAGGCAATTGAAGTACATGTCCATTGTTCACGCTATGCTCTGGTTCACTTGGTCGCTTACTGCTATGCTTACTTTTAGTATCAGCATCTTTAACAGTTTGAAGTATAAATGGCATTGCATCTATAATTCCCTGTGCCACTATGTGTTGAATAGCACTATTATCCATTTGGTTTCCATTGTTATTGTTGTTCGGATTCTCATTAACCACGTTAATGTTACTCTGGTTATCATTATTCAGATTTTCTTGATTTCCTTGGTCGTCCATCTGAATTTTAAACAAGTATCCCATATTAATATCACAATTAATATCTTAATATAGTTAATCACATGACACACATTTTTACCAAAAGCGTCGATCATTGCGACTATACTCTTTTCATATACTATTATGCTTTTATTACACACTAATACTGAAATAAACTTACAATACCAACAGAAAGAAAATTACACTAATAGTAATATGCATCCGTACACACATATTTTATTTTATTTTATTATTATTATTACTACTACAATCTCCTCCATTCTCACATTCCTGGATATGGATTTATCTAAAAATCCATATTGCGCTCGTCGTATTTTCATACGAGACGCTCTCCCACCTGACGCATTCTCTCACTGCTTTCTAAGATTTCCTCCCCGAAAGTCCTGAGTTCTTGGACGTTTTCTGCACTCATTGGGGGTGCAGGTTCTCGGACTGGGTTTGGAATCTGGGGTACGTGTTCCTGATACGGGGGTGTAGGTGCCTGAAATTGGTAAGGATCCTCTAATATTTCCCTAATATAATCATCTTGGTAATAGGGATCTAAAGGGTCCATACCTAGGTAAGCTTCTATGTTCTGTATGGGTGGATAATCCTGGATAGGATAACGTTGCACAAAATCCCTATTGTTGTCCCACCAGGGGTCGTAATTTGAGTCTAGAGGGTTTGGTGCAGGCACTCTAGGGATTTCTTCTGGTTTAAAGTCGTGCATCTCCACTTGGTTTTCCTGATTTTCTATTTCCATAGGTTGTTCTGAGTTTTGTGGTTGTGGGGCTATTAGTTGTTCCAGACTTGGGTCAACAGCAGTTGTAGCTAAGATATGGAAATTAGCTAGGCTTCTATTTAGCATATCTTGATTATGAGTATCTGTCTCTCGCTTAATAGCTGCTAAAGCCCTTTGCTGTTGCAATTTTCGCATTCTCTTCCTACGGGCAAAAGCTTCTTTACTGAACCATCCTCGTTTCTTATTAGGAAATGGTTCTTCAGATTGAGCTCTAAAGGCAAATATTCCATCCTCCTGATCAGCAGAATACCCCGAAAGGGCAGGCTGTGATGATGTACCTTCACTCCTAGGTGAATCAGATAACTGACGATTCAGATCTGAGGGTCCTTGATCACTCATACTGAAAACTAACAAATAGTCAAATAACACATAACACATAATTACAGTTATGCACGTATTTCCGTAATTTATTTTCTAACACAAAATTGAAAATTTAAGTATCAGCAGAACACTTCTTTGGCTCAAAACAGTGGCTAGGCTCTGATACCACCTTCTGTCGCAACCCCCGATCCCTTATCTGTCCCGGGAACGGGCGGACGCGAACTCAGTTGTGGTGGTATCAGGTTATTTAATCTCGCAGCGGAATTTACATCAGGACCGTAGTTAGGAAATGTTTATCAGAGTAAAACCACCATTTTTGATATTAATAAACACATGGGCAAAACCCAAGTTTCTTATTACAATACATTATAGGGACAAACCCTGTTTTATTAAATTTAAAACATCTTGTTTTAGATAACTTTTAGAGCCACTTATTTTCCAAGCCGTCAGTGCTCTCGAGTTGGCTTTTTCCCAGTTGGCTTTCACATTGTGTTACCTGAAACATGTTTTAAAAATATTTTGTCAGCGGGAAATACTGGTGAGTGAATCCCAATTTAATCAAGAAACATTTTATCAATTACCACAGTATTGAGAGCGATTACAATGTTTATATCTACACAATTACCCATTCAGTACTTGCCACTCGACGTATCTATGGCTATGGTCATATCACACATTGGCTACCCGTCGTCCAATTGTGAAGATTATCAAGTAGTGTATACAAAACCCCATAATACCGGCGATAAATGAAGAATTACACGACTCACATACTGGTAATATAATATAAATAATTGAGGTTTTATAAAAATAGTTGACACGAAAAGGAGATTACTCACATTGCTATCTTAGATTTCTCTTCAGGGTTTCCTGGATATAATCTATAATTTATACAAATGTACATTGGTTAGTATAATAACCCTTTGAAATTATTAATAATACCCTCCCCGAGACGGCATTCCAACAACTACGTCGGGCAGAACCACGACAGTTGTTACGGAACCCTAAATCAATCGGGCAGCGTAACTATTATGAAACTGGGGTTATAATACTTACAACGGAGCAGAACCTCGCTAATTAAGGGTATAATACCCGACTATAATGCTTATAACTTTCAGAATTCGAGATTGAGATTGAAATGTGAGCGACGGAAAACGAAGTCTGATGGCCTTCTTATATAGTTGCTGATTCTAGTCCTGTCGCGGCCCGCGTAAGGTAAGGCTAAGCCTTACGCGGCCCGCGTCAACACGCGGTCAACTCAATAGCTTAGCTCAGTCATCCTCTAGACCGCCACGATCATGACACGTGTCGGCCTCAGGGTGTATCCGCGTTTCACGAGCTCTCGCGGCCCGCGTCAACTGTCTAGAACTCTCACGCGGCCCGCTTTAACTAATGAAATCAGCGGAGTCAACTTCAGTCTTAATACCGCCCGCATGAACTTAGGGTGAGGTCTTACGCGGCCCGCCTCAGCCCTATATTTCTTGTTTTTTATTTATTCTATAAATATAACATAACTAGGGCTCGGTTTTCACATACGGGGCATAATATAGGACATATTAGGACTTTTTAAGATGTAATAGAATATCAGAAATATTATGAGGGTGTCGGTTTTACCGAGGGTTGTTACAGAATGCATGCCAGATCCAAAGATATTGTGATGCAACAGCTTCAAACATCATAGCCGGCATTCCATGATATCCGCTTGTGTGAGAGTCTTGCCATGCACTTGGACAAAGTTCCCACTCCCATTTCATACAATCTAAACTTCCTATCATCCCGGGGAGACCATGATATTCAGCGTGATGTTCCAAAATTTGTTGTATATCACTAGACGTCGATTTTCTTAAGTATTTTTTCATATATAGTTTATTGATATACGCACAAAAATTGTGAAGACTTTCCCTAGCCACTCGTGCCGACATTTTTAAATAGTCGTCAATTATGTCGGAACTATTGCTGTAAGCCAATTATCTTTGGGCGACCGTAACCTTTTGCCACGTGGTAAATCCTAAATTACTACGCGCATCGGGTCTTTGTCGGAAAAAAAAAACATAATTATCCTCTAAATCCTTTGATATTCTTAAAAATAAATTTTTACTCATACGAAAATGATGCCTAAACATTCTTTCATCATACGTTGATTCGGGTGAGAAATAATCGCTTACCAGCAAATCGTTTGCGGTTTCCCGTTCACGAACAATATACTTCCTCCGTTTGGGTTGGGGTTGGGAAGTCCCTTCATCTGAATCTTCAACAATAGCTTTCACGACCATTGCAACTGTTGATACTAATATTTCCGCCCCGTCGTCGAATGAGGATGACAAAACAAATCTATCATACGAATCGCTTGAACTAGAAGAATCCATTGTATATATTTTTTTGGAGTTTGGTAGTGGATTTTGAATTTTTGGATAGTAAAAATGAGTAAGAATTGTTTGATTTATATAGAATATAAGAAAAAGAATATTTTTTTTAAATAGTCGTTGGCCAACTGCTATGCCAAACGGCTAGCCCAACGATTCTATCTCACCAGCCAATCCAAGCCAATCCAAGCCATCCATGAACCAACTCACCTTACCCCCCGCCCCACGCTAGCTTTCAAACCCACGCCAGCGGGGCAACGCCGTGGCCAACGCTGGCGCGGTGTGATTTAGCCGGCGTTGCTTGACATCCCCGCCCCAACCCATCCCCACACCCCGTTCCGTGGTCTTAAAGAGGGAGAAGTAGTACGTGGGAAGAGATTCCAAAACTGTCATTAGGAGAGTTGATTACCTCCCACGGAAAGAATTTTGGTCTTCCAAAGAGAAAGACACTCGTAAAAGTCTCCAAACCCGCCTCCCAATGTAAGATTCTATTCATATTTGCCCCACCCAATATGAATAAACAAACTTCATCCAAATCCACCCCACCCCACGCCAATAAGCTTGGACTTGGAATATATAGCTAATTTATTTAATACAGTAAATATGAAAATGCAATATAGCTAAATATGAAAGATAAAAATTGAATATTGAATATGGAAAAACAAATGGCAATTCATGTGTAACAGTAAAAATACTAGCATCTATCTTTGCAAAAGAAAATAATGTCTGCAAATCATTTGATGAAAACCTGCTTTTACTTTTTTCTTTTTTGAAGAAGAAGGCACGTACGTTCGCTTTTAGTAGCTTATTGTACAAACTTGTTAGGGTATGTATACATATCATCCTTGTACCAATACCATATCTGAGCACCTGCTGCTTCTTCTGATCCCATAATCACCAATCCTAAACCCTGAAAAACAAAAATGTCTGAGCATGACCAAATCCAATACAGCATCGAGATCCCAGATGACAGGATTCTTGACTGGATTATCGGCTCAGTTACCCATGTCGATGCCAATGACACTCCCCAACGGCCGTCACCAGCCGCAAAAATCCCCAGAGTTCCAAGCATGCTGCGTGAGAAACACAACTACGAGAAATACTTTGCTCCTCAGGCTGTCTCCGTTGGTCTTTAGATAACGTTAGGTTCTCTAAGGGCTGGTTTGCGTTTTCAGCTGCTGTACAACTCCCACCAATAACCTTGTTGAGTCGCACCAAGCCTGTTTTGTTAAACTTGATAGCCTATGAAACGTGCTTAGGTAAAGAGGCATGGTTTGCATCGTACGTTTGTCTTCTTCGGTCTCTGATTGGTAACCATGAGGACGTTAGGGTTCTTAAAAAAGCTGGGGTGCTTCAACACCGCTTCGGGACTGATAATGACGTCGTGGCTTTCTTCAATGAAATAGCCGCGGATTTAATTCCACAAAATGAAGAATATCTTGAACTTATGGATAACATACAAAGTTTTTATGAAGGTTGGAGTAACACGCCCATTTCCGAACTTAGGCGTGAATATCGCAAGAGTCCATGGAAGTTTATTTCACTTCTTGGAGCTTCCATAGCTCTTTTTCTTACTGCTGTTCAAACTTATTTCGCTGTCTGGAGTCGCAAATGATTGTCCATCTCCATCTGAATGCTTTTCCGAAGATGAACCATCACTTATTATTGTTGTGTTTGATCTGAGTGTTGCAAGTTGTTTTATTTATATTTGTAATTTTTCTTAAAAGAGATCATATTTGTTCAGTTGGTCCATTGGAACCAATTAATGTTGTGAAAAAAAGTATGCTATATATGTATGTACGTGTCTGTCTTATGATTGGTAAAATAATGAAAACTAGTGTTATGGTTAATTTAACATCGTGTTATTCAAAGAAGAAAGCTTTTTTATACTTTGACCCATGATTCAGAAATATATAGAATTACATGCACACAAATTCTTTGCTTCTCTTTATTTTAGTTTTTCATGATAAGCATTTGTGGATACTTGTTCTCAACTCTTATTCGGCAAGAATTCTCGCAAGCGGCTCAAAAATATTGTAGGCCTAAAACGGATAATAAAATTGAGACTCTTTTCGTAAAAAAATAAAAGAAAAAAATTACTTTTGATCCTACGATTCATATACCATCTCTATGTATACATAGTTATATATCATAAACCTCAACGCCAACAATTTTAAAGCCAAGATTACCTACATATAATATGTTTTCTTAAGAATTTGGGGCCCTAGGGAAGTGAAGGTCTAAAGCGTTTGCTTTATTTCACTCCTCCTTGAGCCCACCCTGGCAGTGACATCTACTTAGGGGGTAGGGGTGGTCATCACTCACCACCCATTTATCACTCACAACATCCAATCAAGTTCCGTCATGTTGTCATCAACCATTAATGGAAGAAATGCAAGAAGAGATGCAACAAATGCGACAAGAAATACAAGAAATGCGACAACAACAACAACAGCAACAACAACAACAACAACAACAACAAGTGCAAGTGCAACCATTCTCAAACCAAGCATTACTGGAACTACTACAACAACAACATGCGTTTCAAATGCAACAAATGGAAGCACAATTTCAAAGCCGACTTAATGAATTGAAACGAAAAATGCGTCAAGTTGACGAAGATGATGAAGATGATGATTAGACTTAGATATTTGCATTAAACTTTTAATTTGAAGTTTGTACTCGATAACTAATGTTTATTTTGAAGCTTGGACTTGATAACTATGACGAATATTTTGTATTTTGAATCTTTAGTATAATATGTAGTTTTGAAATTTCCTGTTTAAATTCAGTTTAAAAAAGCAGGTTAATAATTGAAAAAAAAAAGTAAAACGCATTAAAAAAATTAATCTGTAGGGACGACATATTGTCCCTATAGAAAAAAAAGAAAAAAAATGATTTTGAACTTGGTGGAACAACATATCGTCCCTATACATTTAAACCAATTTTTTTATTTTAACTCTAAAGGGACGACCTTTTGTCTCTAAAAGTTTAAACCAATTTTTTTAATTTTTTTTTATTTTAACTCTATAGGGACGACTTTTTGTCTCTAAAAGTTTAAACCAATTTTTTTAATTTTTTTTTATTTTAACTCTATAGGGACGACTTTTTGTCTCTAAAAGTTTAAACCAATTTTTTTTATTTTAACTTTATAGGGACGACTTTTGGCCTCTAAAAGTTTAAACCATTTTTTTTATTTTTAAATCTATAGGGACGACTTTTGGTATCTAAAAGCTTAAACCGGTTTTTTTTTATTTTAACTCTATAGGGACGACTTTTGGTCTCTAAAAGTTGACCTATGGGGACAACACCAATAGGGACCACCTTAATAACCTGTAGGGAGGGGCCTATAGGAACAAAAGATGTGGATACCATATATCGTTCCTATAGGTTAAAAATACTTATAGGGACGATAAGTCGTCCCTAAAAGCTCAAAAAATTTGGTTTCCACAGGTGTTTTTCCTTGTAGTGATTATTTCATCACTCACAACCTTTTTTAGTGGAAATGTCCATCACTCACCACCACACCCAACAATTCCCCCCTCCCCCCCTAACCAACAATTTCCCACACAACACTCAAATCATCACGCGTCAAAATGTTAACGCGATTTAATATCCACGCGTTAAACTTATGGGGTGGGGGTGGTATTTTCCTATTGTTCACGCGTTGAGTTTATCCATCACGAACAAAAATTAATCAACCCCGGGTGGCCTTAGTTTGCGTCTTTCAGATCAAAGCTGCATATCGGTACCACCATTTAACTTGAGGGTTAATGTTAGAAATAGTCAACTGAGTCAACAGTTTATCAGTTGGTCAAGTGGTTCAGTCAACAGTTTATGTTACTTGTAGTTGAGGAGTCCCTTTTAAGAGTTTAAATAGCCATTTTGTACTTGTTGATGTTTATTAAGAAAGAGTTACATGTCATTTGTACATGGTTTTGGCAATGCTCAGACCTGTACATTTAAGCATTGTATTACCTAATATTTAAACGTTGTTTTTAAGGAATTCATTAGGGATTTAAAGTCAAGAAGATAACCCCTTAGTACCCTAAAACATATCTACTTAGCGAAAAATTGTAAGAGAATCAAACACCTATTAAATTTATAGAATTACAATCAGTCTCCCACATGTTATATTAACCTTAATGACCCTAGTCCCAAAGACAACAAATGTTCCGACACTAAGAAATACGTTTCTAGAAATGAAACAACAAATACAGCATCAAACACAAAACGTAAAAAAAGTCAAGTTTCACATAGTTAAAAATATAAACAAGCATTAGGAAACGGTAATTAACACGAGGCCCCTATCGGTAAATAACCGAGGGCCAAACCGCAAAGTTACCCCTTCAAATCCGAAAGGTCAGGCAAATCATTACGAAAGATTTCGTTATTAATGGCCCGATTCTGTAATCATTATAAAAGATTTGAAAAATTCAGAAAATATAACCTCACGCGACCCGCGTAAGGTTTAGACATAAGTCGAGGCGGGCCGCGAGCCTCCTCACTAACTCGCCTGATTTCTTAACCTTTAGGCGACCCGCATTAGAAAGCATGGGAACTCCCATGCGGGCCGCGTAAAGTGCCCAGATGCAGAATGGTTGTAGTTTCTTGACTTTTGGAGCTTGTGAACGATCATGCACATAATTATGGGGCATGGGCACCCTATGCTCGACCCATAACACTTAGGGAACACCTACCATCACCTCTGGTCTGATTGTAAGAGTTGTAATGATCAAAGATGCTTGGCATTGGCTATAAATAGCCACCTTAAGCTCATATCATTCACACAACTCAAACAACTTCCATCTGATTATTCTAAGTGCTCCCAAGTGTTCTTCTTTGCTCCATATTCAAGTCCTAACTCCTGTAAGTTGCCTTGATCATTCATACTTCAGTTTATGCTTAGTATTTAGCTAAAAACCAAACCGTCGTAAGTACGGTTTGACTTTAAAATAACTCAGTGATGGTTCAGTCTTATGACGAACCAAAAGTAGTTTTGAGTTGGTATTTATGTGGGTATTAAACCTCTAAAATGGTTCCCCCTGATCACCACTCTAACTATGTCAATTATCGAGTCAAACGTGCGGTTAAAAAGTCAACAGAAAGCTATTTTAGCGATTTATGCATAATCTGTAATATATATGTTATGGAACCTGTTTTGATAATCATAAAACATGATATTAAGTATATAAACTTGTTTGCGCTCGTTTGAATCGATCATTTACTATATAGAACCGGTTCGGAGCCGAAAGTCGCAAAAGTTTGACTTTTGCTTTGACTTCAGTTCTGACCCGTTTTAGTAAGGTATGAATATACCTTAGGACTCTCTTAGGACCAGGTCACATGTTGGTATAAGCCTCTGTGGTCGGTTCATGAGTTACCCGAGTCTTTTACGTATTTCCGTCATTCGCCTAAAAGTTGACCGTAACGGCCTTTTAAAATTAAAACGAGTATTTCGGACACGTGAACGGACCAAAACCTTGCTTGTTAAATTATAAGCATGTCCCTAAAGTTTCACGTCAATCCGAGGTCTAGAATGAGAGTTATGCTAAAAGGCGCACTTTTAAGAAAGTTTTGTATTTAACGGCGCAATTAGCATAACGCCCATCTAACCCAAGTTTTCGTCACCAAAACTTTTACCCACTGTGGTAAAATAATATTTTGGGAATTTTAAAGATTTTTAATAATTTTTGCCTTGCTCATAACCTGCGGTTATGGCTACGGTTCGGTAAATACCGAATATGCCCTTTTTGGCCAAAACGGGAGTTCTACAAGGTCTTTTGACCCGATTCCAGTTGCTACTGGTTTTAAATAATAAATAAAGTATTTTAAGCTTTATAAGCTGTTCGGGAAACTCAGATTTCCTGTAGAACTCGAAAATCCCTTTTTAAAGTCTTTAAAATGACCGAAAAGCCCCTACGGGGCATAATATAAACTTAAACTCGTTACGGGCATTACGGAAGGTATCCTACTGATACCAAAATACTTTTAAGGCATATTGACTTAGGAAATAAGCGTACGACTCTTATGGTTAACCGTTTCGCCTATTTGCGCACACGGTACGGCTCATGGAACTAGTTTTCGTGCAATAGCCGATACGGGTCAAATTATACTATTTGAACCCCAAAATCCAGAGTATGAACCATTGACCCATATAAAAACAAGTCTCTGAACTTGTTGGGTCCAAATCATACTCCATTCTCGGTTTTCGCCTTTTCGTGCGAATTAACCATATCTATATATCGGAATCAACCGGTTTAAGCTACGGCTAATACAAGGACCGTTAGGATTCTAAGAGGTTAATTAAAACCTTCGTTCCAGATTAGGAGCCCCAGTAAAAGCTATCGGTGACTTGATCTAAATTAAGGATTAATACTTGCAAAGGTAAATACTTTAACTTATTTCCCCTATATGGGCTTGGGTTACGGTATATTAATACCGCTTGATTGAGCATTATATAATTCCATCGCTTAGGTGGTTAATTGATTAAATATGATCGGCTCATTTAAACAGTTTTGTTGCTTATAAGCCTTTGGGGGGTTTAATGACCGTTGTCCCGGATATCCTCGGCATCATTTTACGAAATGGCCACGACCATCGACATCCCGGTGTAGGCGTACACCCGGTATAAAGTGTCGACATTAAAACTAAAAGACGTAGCCGTTGGTTTCTGTACTACGGTTTTACGCAAACGTGGTGTGTCTATAAATCTTTAACCCGGCACGACCCGGGCTACTGAACGCATAAAAGAACATGTAAAACGTTCACAAGATCATTATGAATTTTCCCAAGTTATAAAAGAGTTTGTGCCTTGTGCATTCAAATCAATTTTAATAAACATTTTCAAATGTGTCAGTTGAATGTATTTACCAGTGTAAACTGACGTATTTTCCCCAAAAAGATTAAGTGCAGGTACCTAAACGTAATTGGCTGGTATTAGCTCCCTAGCGTCGGGATAAGCCTCGCAAGCTTGATTGCAGTATCTAATGGAACAATACTTTATCTTTATTTACGATCCACTGTGGATATTCAACTTCTGTAATACATTGATATTATCATCAGAGGTTGAAATTTATATATTTATCTTATGCTTCCGCTGTGCATTATATAATTGTGTGGTTTGACTATATTGTTGCCAACATCGTCACGGTAATCCCCCACCGGGCCCACCGGTGAGACACGTGGAAAACGGGGTGTGACATTAGTCCATGTGGTTTTGGCCATTATGCCAGTTTAGTCCAAAGGTTTGAAACATTGTCATTTTAGTCCAAATAGTTTTAAACGTTGTCATTTTAGTTCACTGGGTTAACTTCATCCCTTTATTTTGTTAACTAGAAGGGCATTTCTGTCACACCCCAACCAATGACGGAAACATCGGGGCGCGGCACTGAGCGAAACAGATTGTCCAAGAGAATCCATAACAACTATTAAATTACCATATATTTAGCATTCACGTCCCATACCATGAACATACACAGTAAAACAGTTATTACAGACATAGTTTTTCAAAGACAATTAAATTGTTCCGACAACTCAGATTTAATGTGACGTTTCTAGACCTCCTAACTTGATTCCATAACAGCAAGCATAGCATAGCATCCTAAACACCTGTCACATACGTTAAAATAAAAGTCAATACACATAGTGTAAAAGTGAGTACACAAGTTTAATAACATATATTATAGCGAAAGCGTTTACGCATAACCAACATGTAACACGTTGCAATGTGAAGCAAGTAAGCTATCGACACTGACACTATCAATACCAATGACTGCGAGTTGTAGAGTGCGCAATACATGTTCACCACTGCAAACACGTGAGGTAGTAACCTTAACAACCCCTGAGTAAACAGGTGCTGAGTCCAAACTATAGTACTATCGTTGCTAAGGCAGGTAGACAGCAATCAATGTGTAAACATAACATACAAGCATTCATCGAGTCACGTATAACATGCGAGTGAGGTTAGCGTTTAGAGTGTTTGCGTTGTGTGTTATGTGATTTGATATAGGTAACGTATGTAACACCCAAAGTGCGTTAAAGAAAATGGGTTCGAGTATACTCACAAAGCGTGTTTAGTAAATAAATACAGTCTTGGATTGAAAGGAGCGCTTAGAGATTAACCTGATCACAGTATGACGGTATAAGCGTTTGAATAGTGCGTAAAACAGTGTGAGTGTCGAATGGTGGTTCGGTCGGATGACCGTCCGGACGGATGATCATTCGGTCGATTGGTCATTCCACTGAGGTTGTGTATTTGTGAAACGTTTAAACTTTTGAAGTTTCCGTTGTATTTTGGAAAACATGGAGTATTTCAAATGTTAAGTCATCCGGACGGATGGCCGTTCGGTCGGATGGCTACTCGATTGGAAACTTGTTTGTTTGTAAAACTTCATAAAATCAGTTAAGTTGAAAAGTTTTGCGGTTTGTCGGAGACGGCATGACGACATGTTAAACAACGGAAACCCCTCCAAGTTCAGCTCGGTCAATCGGACAGGAATCACTCCGTTCGACCAGACTTAACTGTTCTTGATAGAGTTTCAAGTTCAACCCTTGAATCAGTCGTCTCTTCGGTAGGAATCCGTTCTCAGACCGGTTCTTGTCACGGCCCCCGACCCGGTTTGACCCGTTTCCGGAGCCGCGGGACAGAAACCCTGTGATATTTGTTTAATTGAGTTTTGCAGCGGAAAATTTTGAACATCAGGATCGTTGTAAAGCTAAATTTTTCCCGATTATTTTTATTTCACAATTCGGGATAAAACCCCGATAATTTACAATACATAAGTTTAGTGATAAATTCTTATTTTAAAACATCTTTATTCATTTTATATTGAGCCACTATTTTAAGCTTGAAATGCTCCTCAGCACTTTTCCTGATTTACAGCAGATCACCTGAAACATGTTTGAAAAAGATTTTGTCAGCGGGGAAATACTGAGTGAATCATTCATTTTACTGAAAATGACACATTTGTTATAATTCACAGTATTAAGAGTTTTTACTTATGTTTATTATCAACCAACATTTCAAGAATAGGTATTTGTCACAGACCAGCTCTGTGACTGTGGTCATATCACCATTGGCTGTCCCAATGAGTGACGTATATCACTTACTTTTAGGCTCGCCCACCTAATGTGATTAAAACAATAGTAATACTGTGTACAATACCCCACATACCGGCTGTAATTTGGTGATTACATAGACTTAATCACTGTAATTATAACTCTGAAAAATGATTTGGAGTATTGTAAAATAATTGATAAAAAGAGAATGACTCACATTGCAGATTTAGTACTGACAGAATATGATTTTATCCCTGTTAACCTAATTTCACAATAATGCACACAAAACAGAGTTAGTGATCAATACAGCAGTTACGATAATTTCCCGAGATCAAATACTCGCAATGAATGACCAAGTGCAATACTTCAACTCATTTATCAAAATGACAAACGACAAAGTATAGTACTTCAACTCATTATCGAATTATCGACAACGACAAAGTACAATGCTTCAACTCATTTATCGGATTACCGACAAACGACAAAGCATAGCCCAATGTGGGCGGCACTTAGACATTCTTTGAATGTATTGATTCCGGAAACTGAATCGTAATAGCGATCGAGTAATTACCCTGTTCTGCGGCAGCGATTCGATATTAGTGTGTGTGTGTTGGACTGTTTCTGTGATAACTTGATCTACGTAACTCGGATTTACGTCGTTCCAAAGACAGAATTCAAGTCCCAACCCCCTCTATTTATACCCGAAATTTGACACCGTCGCCTACGCGAGTGGTAACCTATGTTCATAGGGTAGCTACGTGTGTAACTAGGCTTGCTGTGTTGACAGTTTCGTTAATTTCGAATTTTACACAGAGTTATGAGGATAATCGTTGGCTAGGGTTTATCCCCCCCTGAGTTTTAGGGGCCCTGATCCTGATTCTGATTGTTCTGGAAATTTTAGGGTTTGCGTAGAATCATTTGGGTGTCTCAATTAGGGTTTTCTTAATAGCTAATTACCATTCTAATTATTAATTTTAATGAGAGTTGTTACATCCTCCCCACCTTAGGAAAAATCTCGTCCTCGAGATTTACTGAAATAGATGAGGATACTTGCGCTTCATTTCTGACTCTAATTCCCAAGTGTATTCCGGTCCTCTCTTTGAATTCCATTTGACTTTGACCAATACCAGTCGTTTGTGTTTGAGAAACTTGACTTTTCTATCTTCGATCTGTAGTGGTTTCTCTATAAACTTTAATTTTTCGTTCACCTCTATATCTTGAAGAGGTACTACCAGGGATTCGTCTGATAAACATTTCTTAAGGTTGGATACATGAAATACATCATGTACTCCAGCTAGTTCTTCTGGTAGTTGTAAGCGATAAGCAACTGGTCCGATTCGTTGAATCACTGGAAATGGTCCAACATATCGGGGACTCAGTTTCCCTTTCTTACCGAATCTTACAACACCTTTCCAAGGAGATACTTTTAGTAGTACTTTGTCTCCTATTTGGAATTCAAGTGGTTTGCGACGATTGTCGGCATAGCTCTTCTGGCGATCTCTGGCTGTTTTCAATCTTTCCTTGATTTGAGTTATCTTGTCTGTGGTTTCTTGCACGATTTCTGGACCTGATAATTGACTTTCTCCTATTTCTGCCCAACATACGGGTGTTCTGCACTTGCGTCCATATAGTGCCTCGAATGGAGCGGCTTCTATACTTGAATGATAACTATTATTATAGGAGAATTCGATTAATGGTAAATGGTTATCCCAATTACCTCCAAAGTCAATTACACATGCTCGAAGCATGTCTTCCAGAGTTTGGATTGTCCTTTCACTTTGTCCGTCTGTCTGTGGATGATATGCGGTACTTAGATTAAGTCGGGTTCCCATTGATTCTTGGAAACTTGTCCAAAATCGGGAGGTAAAACGACTATCTCTATCCGATACAATGGAGAGCGGAACTCCATGTAAGGATACTATTTCATCCACATATAGCTTGGCTAATCTTTCCATGCTAAAGGTTTCCTTTATTGGTAGAAAATGAGCTGATTTGGTTAATCGATCCACGATTACCCAAATTGCATCATTACCTTTTCTGGTTCTGGGTAACTTAGTAACAAAGTCCATTGTTATAAGTTCCCATTTCCATACAGGCATTTCTAACTGTTGCAGTAAGCCTGAGGGTTTCTGGTGTTCTGCTTTAACTTGTGAACAAGTTAAACACTTAGATACATATTCAGCTATGTCCTTTTTCATTCCTATCCACCAGAAATTTTTCCTTAAATCTTGGTACATCTTATTGTTTCCTGGGTGTACAGTATACCTAGATTTATGAGCTTCTTCTAAGATTTTCGATCTTAAATTTCCTTGTTTAGGTACCCAAATTCTGCTTTGGTGAAATTTCCAAATTCCATCATTTCCTTGTTCTAATTCTTTTAGGTAACCTTTCATTCCTTCGGCTTCGTCATTGATTGCCGTTTTCTGAATTTCCTTCACCTGTTCCCTTAAATCTACTTGTAGATTTATTCTAAGAGCACGAACTCGCCTTTGTTTTTCATGATACTTACGAATTAAGGCATCTGCTACTACGTTGGCTTTTCCTTCGTGATATTGAATATCACAGTCGTAATCACTCAGGACTTCCATCCATCTTCTTTGTCTCATGTTTAACTCTTTTTGCCCGAATATATACCTTAAACTCTTGTGGTCTGTATAAACAGTAAACTTACTTCCATACAGATAATGTCTCCAAATCTTAAGGGCAAAAACTATGGCTCCTAGTTCTAAATCATGAGTCGTATAGTTTTCTTCGTGCTTTTTCAATTGTCTGGAGGCATACGCAATTACCTTCTTGCGTTGCATCAACACGCATCCATATCCTAATTTTGAAGCATCACAATATACTTCAAAATCTTCTGTTCCTTCTGGTAAGGCTAAGATTGGCGCATTGGTTAATTTCTGCTTTAAAATTCTAAAAGCTTCTTCTTGTTTTGGTCCCCATTCAAACTTAGTGGCTTTACAGGTTAGCTTAGTTAATGGTACAGCTATCTTGGAGAAATCCTTAATAAACCGTCTATAATAACCGGCTAAACCTATAAAACTTCTAATTTCCATTGCAGTTTGTGGAACCTTCCAGTTGGTAATTGCTTCGATCTTAGCAGGATCTACGTGAATACCTTCATGGTTCACCATATGGCCTAAGAATTGCACTTCTTGTAGCCAAAATTCACATTTTGAAAATTTAGCGTACAATTTTTCTTTTCTTAACAAAGTTAAGATTGCATGCAAGTGTTGACAATGCTCGTCTTGACTTTTGGAATAAATGAGTATATCGTCAATGAACATGATCACAAATTTATCCAAATATGGTTTACAGATTCTGTTCATCATGTCCATGAATGCAGCTGGGGCATTGGTTAATCCGAAGGGTATGACTGTAAACTCATAATGACCATACCTAGTTCTGAAAGCAGTTTTAGGTATGTCTTCTTCTTGAACTTTCAACTGATGATATCCGGACCTTAAATCTATCTTAGAGAAATACCTAGCTCCTTGTAATTGATCGAAAAGATCATCAATCCTAGGTAATGGGTATCGATTCTTAATTGTAACTTTATTTAATTCTCTATAATCAATACACATTCTCATTGATCCATCTTTCTTTTTCACAAACAACACTGGTGCACCCCAAGGGGATGAACTAGGTTGTATAAATCCTTTGCTTAGTAATTCATCTAATTGCTTTTTCAATTCTAGCATTTCGGTAGGAGCTAATCGATATGGTGCCTTGGCTATTGGTGTAGTTCCTGGGATTAGATGAATCCTAAATTCTACTTCTCTGTCTGGTGGTAACCCAGGTAAATCTTCCGGAAATACATCTGGGTACTCTAAGACTACAGGAATTTCCTTGAGTTCTTTGCCTTTAGTACAAATGATTACTGAAATCATATATACTATTCCTTGGTTCCGTTCATAATTAGCAACTTTCATTACTGATATGAACTTTAATGGCTTCCTAGGTTTATCTCCTGAAATCTTAATTACCTCTCCAGTAGGTGCTTGAATTTCTATAGAATTTCTATCACATATGATTTGAGCATGGTTGGCTATTAACCAATCAATTCCTAACACAACATCAAACTCAGCTAATTTCATAGGCAATAGGTTTGCAACAAACTTATGACCTGAAAGTTCTATTTCTACTTTTTGCAAAACCTGATTAATTTCTATGGAATTCCCATCTGCAGTTTCGACTGTAAAGATCTGCCTAACTGTAGTTAATGGTAACTTAAGAGCTTGACAAAATGAAGTATTCATAAAACTTTGGTTCGCACCAGAGTCAAATAATACTTTTGCATAGACGTTGTGGACTAAAAACGTACCCGCGATCACATCCGGAATGAGTTCTGCTTCTTGAGTAGTCAGCTGAAATGCTCTAACATTCTTCTTAGTAGTTCCTTCAGCTGCCTTGGGTTTGTTGTCTGCTGGGTTGATTAACTTAGGACACTCTGGTTTGATATGTCCAGCTTCTCCACAATTGTAACAAATTATGGATTTCTTTCTGCAGTTTTCTTCCCGATGTCCGGTTGTTTTGCAAAAATTGCAAATTCTATTACACTTTCCAAAATGTCTCTTTTTGCAAAATTTGCATAATGGCACATTTGAAGATTGCCCTGTTCCTCTTTTCTTGAAATTACTACTATTACCTACCCTAAATCCCTGGGTAATTTTCTGAGCCAATTCTTTCTTCCTATCTTCATCTCTTGTACGGATTAGTTCATCGGTTAAGGTATTAGCTAATTCTACTGCATCGTCAATAGTGCGAGGTCTCGCAGCCTTGACGATATTGCGAATTTCGCTAATTAATCCCCAAATATATCGAGAAATGAGTACTGGTTCTGGCGAAGCCAGGTTAGGTACCACTCTTGCATATTCGAAGAATGTCGAAGTATAACCACGACAATCTACTCCGGTCATTCGATGATTTAGGAATTTATTTGCCATTTGTTCCTTCTCATACTCAGGACAGAATTTTCTTTCAACAAGATTCTTAAATTCTTCCCAGGTCATAGCATAAGCCACTCGTCTTCCTTTTGCCTGCAGCACTGTGTTCCACCATTCTAGTGCTCCTTCCTTAAACAGATGTGAGGCATACATGACTTGATCTTCGTCAGCACATTTACTTATTGCAATTACTGCTTCGGTTTTCTCTAACCATCGCAGTGTTGCAGTTGCTCCTTCGTTGCCTGCAAATTCAGCGGGTTTACAAGCAAGAAATTCTTTGAAAGTGCAACCAGGTGTTGCAGCCTTTCGTTTCTTAGGGCGCTGCGTGTGCTGAGATTCATTGTCATGATTTATATGATCATTGCCCCCGTTTATACTATTACTGAAATTATCTTCGATAGTATGTTTGCTAGGTATGATATGTTGCGGATCGTTTGGATTTTTCATAGCAGCAACGAACATTGGAATTGCGTTGGCTATTCCTTGGGCAACCATATTTTCAATATCTTGTTTGGTCATATATTGATCTTCTGGGTGTTGCTCCGATTGATTAACTTCATTTACTGGTTCGTTATTATTTGCCATCTGATGATAATTTATTATAAGTAATTAGCAATTAGCAATAAATAATTCAAACAATTTTAAGCACATAAAGTCAAAATTATCGATTTTTCGATTCTATTTCATATCAGTATAGTATGCATCAATACACACCGATATTTTACAAGGTTTTATTTGTTATGTTACAACTGGTTTCACTATTTACTTTTACTATTATACAAAGATAACTTTCCCATCCTCCTAGTTGTTATTCTAGAAACGTAATTCCCTCTCGTCATATTTCCAGGCAATCTGTCCCCCTATTTCCCTAATTCTATTCCCTGCATCCATCAACTCTTCACCGAAATGGCGAAGTTCAGCCAAATTCTCATTGCTCATTGGTGGATTGGGTAGGGGTTCTGGGTCGAACTGTGGAAGAAATGAGTAAGCGTTATTGACAATATTTTGAAATTGCCAATCGTTGGTCCACCATTCTTCCATTTCTATAGGTTGGTTATGGATTATTGGTTCAGTGATGGTTGGTGCAAAATTCATAGGAATTGGGTTTTCGATAGGATAAGTAAAAATACCCGGACTGGCAGGTTGCATAGTCTCACATTTTTCTAGTAAAATATCTATCTGATCCTGAAAAGTAACTCTTTTGGTTTGATTAGAACTTTCTCCAACTTCTACCTGGGTTGGGTTAGAACCTTGCCCTATTTCTATTTCTATTTCCTGAGAATACTGATCGAACTGCTCCTCCATTTGCCTAACCTCATTATTAGCTTCAGTTTCTTGTTCTTGCGGATTAGGGTTTTCCTGGATTACAATCGCTTTTCCTTTGTCTAAAAGTTTACTAGTTTTAGGGGTTTTTGTAACTGACTTTTTCTTACGTATACGGCTTCCCCATACATAATTTTTCTTTGGCTTCCTTTTTGGTTTGGTCACTGGTGGAGTAGGGAGTTTTACAGGTTGGTCCACATCAGCAATATATCCCGTGAATTCATGAGAAACTTCTATGTTCACTGGGTACAGATTGAGGTTCTGAAAAGCTTCAGATATCTCGTTCATGCTGTGTAGCATATATGCAAAATGCATAAAATATCAAGTTAAAACTTTGGAACAAAGTTTAACAAATAACATGGAAGTTTTATTGCACACTATTTGTACAAAATACAGGAAAACACACTCAAATTTATTTCACTTTTATTTATTTACTTATTGGGAAGTACTGCTTGCAAATTTTAGGGCATCTTTAAAGATTTGCATGTTCTGCCACAGTGGCTAGCATATATAAATTTGCCCATTTTTCATCGAGTTTATCTTCCCAAGGGGATTTCTTAAGTAACTCCAAGGTTTCCTTTTTAATTTTCTTTTCTCTGATTTGCTCCTTACTTTTCTTAATAATCATATTCCTTTTTCTAGGAGAAAGCGGATTTTCATAATTCGCTTTTTGCACAAATATTCCTTCCTCAGGAATCGTAGGGAGCCTTGAAATTTTAGTTTTAGACGAACTTCCTTTCTCGTAAATTGATCTATCTAATTTAAGATAGATATCTTGCAACTTTTGTTTACCCATACTGTAACTAACAAATAATCAGTTAAAAGCACATAATCACATAATCACATAATAGTAATCAGGAAAATTAAGTATCGGTTAAATACTTAATTAGCTTAACTCAGTGGCTTTGATACCACCTTGTTTCTGTCACGGCCCCCGACCCGGTTTGACCCGTTTCCGGAGCCGCGGGACAGAAACCCCGTGATATTTGTTTAATTGAGTTTTATCAGAAAATCCAAAAAACATTAGAAATTTTGAAAAAGCCAAAAACATGATAAAATTCAAAAATTGAGTTTTTATGTAAAAAGGGGAAATGATAGTACATCAGTAGACAGTTACAGTATGCTAAAGAAATGTAATGATTATATAGCGTTAAACAGTCTCACTGATGATATGCCGATAGGTTTTTATACATTTAGTAAACTTTTTCGGGATATAAACCTAAATTCAAACACTTACTTATTTCGTGGGGAACACTACTTGGATATATAGGTAACCCCTGAAATCTCGTTTGAAAGGTCTCGTATTCTGATATATACTAGGTCTTTACGCTCAATGATGTCTGGGGTATTATTCCGGGACTTCTGCTGAATGGAAGTTCTGACCTAGTCCTTGGATAATACTTTCTGCTAATGCTTGAAACATAGCATAAACCCTCAGCATGCAGATGAAACAATAAAATTGATAGTCGCTGCTGTTGTAACTAAAAGATCCTCTAAAGGGGACATACCAAAAAGTCGAAGCTGATATCTCTCTGCGCATACGGAAGTATCGACCTGAGATCCCTCGGCCCTCGCATACCTAATTTATGTACAGATATCATTGTAGTATAATCACCTGTAAGACTGAATATTGGGATTCTGGATACGGGAGTATATTCAAGAGGTGGGACACATGAATAAGTTTAAGTTCTTAAAACATCTAATTCGTATCCTGAATCAGTTGAAATTTGTGTGAAAATTTAAGTGGATCAGTATATCGACAATCTAAGTGAATTGTTTAATTCTTAATGTGTAACTAAGCTCAACGGTACTTGTAACTTGTCAAAAACTGATATGATCCTCTGACACGAACTCAAACAAAAATATTGTCTGTAAATATGTTTGTAAATATTTCTTTACTGCTTTATATTTCAAAAAGATACAAAAAGATTTTGATTTCTGCTTTATTTTCGACAACCTATGTCTGAATGCTGAGTTTCAAAATCTAAGTAAGCTGATTGTGTTTCTGAAAATAAAACAAGTTCATTAATTTGAAACTTGAATTAAAACAACAAAAATTCAAAAATAGTTTGTGACATCTCCAAGGTCATTAAATTGGACTTGGATGATTAACCGTGAAGGATTTGGATGCTCATATTGTTAAAATCTGTTGAAAAGAGCCAGTTTTCGATTTTGGATGCTTAAATACTGCCAAATCTATGGAGCATTTTGATAGGGGGAGAGAGTCAAGATAATCCTGGATATATTCATATTATTATATCTTAAAATCAGGATCTTGATTTAGAATAGCCAGATTACGATTTCTGGACAATTTCAAAACATTGTCACTTATAAACGTATGAGTGTTGCAGATGTTATTCCAGACTACGATCCCGACAGCCGAGTCTGAGGGGGAGTCTGAAGACGAGCTCAACGCAAACGGAAGTGTGTAAGGAGCCAGGTATAGTTCCTGGAAGAGCTTGTAACCGGAAAGCCAGGTGTCGATCCCAAAAGCACGGAAGCTTGACGAAAGGGGGAGCCTGAAGAGTTTACCGAAAGGGGGAGCTGAAGCTGAAGACAGATCCACCGGGATTCTGTTCAATCAAGAGGGAGTCTATGTTGCTGAATACGTGTCAAATATTCAAGAAGACTTAGAGAGAAAAAGATAGAAAAGTCGCTAAGAGCTTGATTACGGATTGACTGCGGCAATATCCAAGGGGGAGTCTGTTAGTGCAGTAATGTCTATCGCCTCCGTCATTTCCATTCGTAGCAGAAACAGAAGAACTTTAGTGATTATAATGTAATATCTTGTTACTAAAAGGCAAGGTGGCATTATTGTAAATAAGGAAAGATTCCTTATCACCTTGGCCTATAAATAGAACCATTAGGGTTCTCATTTAGAACTTTTTAGAACTTTTGTCATTTTGGAGCTTTGAAGGTTAGAGGCTAGAGAGAGAAAGTAGAGAGAGAAAGGCAAAAGGTGATTCGTGTTGCTTGTACATTTTCATACGTTTCTATAGAATCACAGATTAAGTACGTCTCGTGTGTTTCGGTTGTTCACGTTCACGGATTCCGCACGTCGAACGTGTCATACGCAATCGTTTCGGAGTCAAACCGGTCCTAACAAAGGGTGTGGTCAGATTCGGCAAGAAAGGGAAACTAGCGCCTCGATATGTTGGACCTTTTAAGATTCTTGAAAGGATCGGAAAAGTCGCCTACAAACTCGAACTACCGGAGGAACTTAGTAATGTCCACCCGACTTTCCATGTGTCAAACCTCCGAAAGTGCCTGGCTGAGCATGATTTAATTGTACCTCTCGACGACCTTCAAATAAACGAAACACTACACTTCATGGAGAAGCCTGTCGAAATCATGGATCGCCAAACCAAGCAACTTAGGCGCTCGCGCATTCCTATTGTGAAAGTCCGATGGGAAGGCAAACGAGGCGCAAAGTTCACTTGGGAACTCGAAAGCGACATGAGGGCAAAGTACCCACATTTGTTTGTTACGGCTTCGGCCTAATTTCGGGACGAAATTCCCTCAACTAGGGGAGGTTGTAACACCCCGTGTTTCGAAGTCAAGATTGAAGTCAAAAGGAAGAAAAGATTGCTAATTGCGATATGTCTCTCCTTGCTCAATTTCTGTTTTGACTTCTTTGATTACAATCTTGAAATGGGCATTCGGAAGCTTGTTCATATTAATAATTCTTTAACTTTGAAATGGGCATGGAGGTTCTTGACTGAGAAAGATAGTTTGTGGGTGAAAACGGTGGCGGCTATTCATGGCAATTGCAGAAATTGGGGATTTCTTCCTGTTAAATCGTCCTTGGGTGGAGTTTTGGGGAGTATTGTCAAAGCTGTGAACAAGCCTATTCGGGCCCGGGATCGTTTCTCGCACTTTTTGGAAGGGGCTGTTAGCAATGGGGAGGAGTTTGCCTTTTGGTTAGATCCCTGGTTGTCGAAGGACCCGCTGAGGTTTCGATTTCCGAATTTGTTTCGGTTGGAGGTAGATAAGAAGTGTAAGGTCCGTGATCGTATCGTTCGGCCGATTACGAATTCGAATGCGTCGTGGAGATGGAAATCGCCCCCTGCTAGTGATGTCGAGTTGGCTGAATGGTTGGCTCTGTGTGTCTTACTTCGGGATATATCGTTGTCCGATGCCCGGATAGGTGGCGGTGGTTGGCCGATGACACAGGTGTGTTTAGTGTTTTATCGGCGAAAAGGTTGATGGATTCCAGTAGCGGTGTAGGAGAGTGTTTTGTTTGGGAGTGGTGTAAGTGGGTGCCGTTGAAGTGTAACGTATTCGCTTGGATGGCTGAGATTGAGCGTCTTCCCACTAGGTTGGAGCTGGCCAAACGGAATATCCTGGTCGCTGACACCTGTTGCCCGATGTGTAATTGTGGTGAGGAGTCTGCTACTCACTTGTTTACTGCGTGCAGTTTTGCGGCGGAAGTTTGGGCTAAAGTTAGTAACTGGAGCAGGACTCCTTTTTGGTAGCCTTTTCTTTCAAGGATGTGCTCGAAGCTCACATTCATTGTGGTTTAAAAGGGAAGAAGCAGTACATGTTCCAAGGGATTGTGGTTATTACGTGTTGGATTATTTGGAAAACTAGGAATGATCGGGTTTTTAACGGCACGATCCCGAAGGTAGATGAGGTGTTTAGATCGATTAAGTTCCCAGGGTTTCTTTGGTTCAAGAATAGGAGTAAATGTATAGATATTAGTTGGGATAATTGGTGTAAATTTGTGTAAGGTTTTGTAGTCGGTTGGGTCTCCCGTTGTTTTTGTTCGGGTTGGTCGTTTTTTAATGAAGTTTTCGTTTCAAAAAAAATTAGGGAACCGCCGTTTGGTGAATTTACAAGATTAAATAGATGTAGGTTAGACTATGGGGTATGGGGCTTGAGTTGGGGCGTGGGTTGGGGGAAAACGCCCAAGCCACCACCCCGGGTGGGCTTGGGTTGGGGCGTGGCCCTTGGGGCTTGGGTTTGAAGCCGTGCGTGGGGCGGGCTAGCAAGGTGACATGGCAGGCTCTCAATGGCCAAACCAAACTAGCTATTTCACATGCCCCCGTGTGTCAACTCATGACCTCAACGCAAGCCCCACTATACCCCACGGGCATGGGTTTGAGTTTGTTAATCTTAAAATTTCACGTGTCAACTCATGCCCCCAACCTAAGCCCCACCATACCCCATGTTACTATATACAACGACCTCCTTAATTAATTATAGTAGGTTCCGTTTGGTGAATTTACAAGATTAAATAAATGTAGGTCAACGACCTCTTTAATTAATTATAGTAGTTTATATACAACAACCCCTTTAATTAATTATAGTAGGTTATATACAACTACCTCTTTAATTAATTATAGCTAACTTTTTAACTAATTTGTAATGTTTTCTTTTTCAACGGCAGTCTGTAATGTAATGTTAATGCTATAAAAGCCATTTGCAAATAATAATTTTTAAACATTTGTAAGTAATTTGTTGGTGTTTAAACATTTGTAAGTTTGGTGGGTAGCTTCTCGCTACATTTAATAATAATTTTTTGTCGGCCGTTCAAAAAAAAAAAAATGCTATAAAAGCCAATATTTGCAAATAATTTCATACAATAAAAAAATACATAAAGAAATTTGTATTTTTGATTGCAAAAGACACAAAAGACACAGTAAGTTGTTTCATATATGTTATGATTAGTGTTTTCATGATATAAATGAAGTCAAAACAGTAAATTAACTGGGTTTGGCTAAAAGAACATCTCATACAAGATTTTAAAACATTAATTACAGAATTCATCAAGTTTTGTGTCAAAGCACACCACCTAAAAAAGGGATAGAGATAAAGGACTAAACTTGTAATTTACTCATTATCACA
Organism: Helianthus annuus; assembly: GCF_002127325.2. Lineage (NCBI taxonomy): Eukaryota > Viridiplantae > Streptophyta > Magnoliopsida > Asterales > Asteraceae > Helianthus > Helianthus annuus. Next base: position 140,622,703 of record NC_035433.2, on the reverse strand, counting down.
AATACTTTTTTCATTTAGAGTAAAATGCCAAAATGGCCCTCAGTTAAAATGAAACTTTTTGTATCTGGGCCGTTGAGATTTTATTTTTGTTGTCATTTCCATCCATTTGCCAACTGGGTTAGAAATTTCTGTACTTTTTGTTGTTTTCTTTATTTAAATAGAGGGTATAATCGTCATATTATGTCGTTTTCCAGAAATGAAAACCGGTTCAAACCACCCGGTAGTATCGGTTGAACCGTCTGGTAGAATCGGTAAAACCGCCTGGTACATCCGATTGAAACTTCCGGTATGATTTGTGTCGGCCAAACTTCCGGTATTCGATCTAACCGATTCAACCGGCCGGTATAAACTGGTTTTTAAAACCTTGTCGTCAAGCAATCCCTAACCTTAGCAAAACAAACAATGTTTAGGGTATGGGGCTTGGGTTGGGGCGTGGGTTGGCTGAAAACGCCCAAGCCACCACCCCGGGGGCGTGGGTTGGGGCTTGGGTTGGGGCGTGGCCCAAGAGGCGTGAGTTTGAAGCCGGGCGTGGGGCGGGCTAGCAAGGTGATATGGCAGGCTCTCGATGGCCAAACCAAACTAGCCAATCACATTCCCCCAACCCACGCCCCAAACCCCTGCCCCACCATACCGTGTTGAATGTGGGTTTAGCCCATGTCTGCCCCCCAAGTCACGTGTCAACTAACGTCCCAACCCACGCCAAACCCCCGCCCCACCATACCCCACGGCCTTATTGTCTGAATTACATCTGCCAACATGGACAACCAGAAGCCATGTGTCGTTCCTTTCCCCAAAATACTGTTTTATTATTATGTCACATACAGGGGTGTTTGGGATTCCTTCTAAAAAAAACAACTTATTAACTTATATAAGTTATAAGTTATAAATACTAATTTCTCAAAAACAACTTCTCAACAACTTATTAACTTATATAAGTCATAAGTTATAAATACTAACTTCTCAACACACAAAAACAACTTAAATAAGGTAACCCAAACACTATAAAAACAACTTATTAACTTTTAGAGTAAATTACTTTTTGAGTCCCTGTGTTTCAGTGGTTTTAACCATTTGAGTCCAAAATCAAAAGGTTTAACACCCTGAGTCCCTGGCCACTCATTTTATCATTTTATAACGTTTTGAGTAAAAAATGGTCTCAAAATGTTATAAAAATGGGTAAATTACTTTTTGAGTCCCTGTGTTTTATGAGTTTTAATTAGTTGAGTCCAAAAGCAAAAAGTTTAACGACCTGAGTCCCTATAAGCATTTTCTTTAACCATTTGAGTCCAAATTTCTAACTCAGTTAGATAATCTCAGTTAACTTTTTTTAAAATAACCAAAACACCCTTTTATATTAAAAAAACTTATTTACTCTTATTATTATAATTACATATACATACAAACACAGAACAATGTGCATCTCTGTTCCTCATCCCTCTCTCTCTTCCTGATCTCTCTCACAACCACCACCACCACCACCACCACCGCCACCGTGATTTCAATCGAGCTGAAAATACCAGCATTTTTTCAATCGAGCGTAGCACTACATATTGCAAAGCACCACCGGTCAACCATACACATCAAGAACACACAAAAATATTCAAACCCACAAGTTCCAAAACACCAAATAGTTTCCACTTTCTAGTTTAAGAATCAAATACCTGCTGAAAAGACAGAATATCCGAGCTGAACCGCATCCGTTCACCCTTGTCACAATTAATCGATTTCGATACATTCTGAATCAATATCCCACCCGGGATCACAATATCTCTAACCTGTTCATCATCTATCCCAATCAACCTCGACTCGGGTGACTTCCCTTTACAATATTTCAATCTCAAATCCTCCGTAAGATCATACCCCAACCTGATCGCCCCGATCACTTCCTCTGCGGCCGCCATCATCAAAGGTTGAGACCGGGGCAGCGAGTGAATGGTAAATATCGTATGTATTCCTTGAATTGGTGTATTATAGAAGTTAGGGTTTATAATTTGGGAATAGGGATGAATAAATAAAATTCGAAGCCAAGTTGATTTGGTGGTCAGATTTGAATGATGGCGGGTGGGATGGTGAAGGGTGCGGCAGTGGTGATGAGATCTGGTGGATGATGGTGACGGTCTGAGGCAGTTTCAGGTTTACTGATGGTGGCCAGTTGTTGGAATCTTCATCTGTGCATCTTGTGCTTCCAATCTACTGGTGGTTGTTCGGCCTCTGATGTAATGGTGATGCAGTGAAGTCGGATTGTTGGAGGTGGTGCAGCGGTGGTGATGGTAGTGCGACGGTGGTGCAGTGGAGGTGTGGTGGTGGAGGGTGCTAGTATGTGCAGATAAAGAGAGGTGTTGGTGTTGCGGTGTTGGTGGTAGTGATGCGGTGTTGATGCGACGATGTTGGTGTAGGTGGTTGTGCGGTGGTGGAGGAGGTAATGGTTGTACGGTGGTGATGGTTGTGGTGTGGTGGTGGTTTTCTTGAGAGAGAAAGGTGTGTTAGAGAGAGAAAGATCTTAGGTATAGAGAGAGAGAGGTGTGTGTGAAATGTGTGTGCAGGTGTTTATAATAATAAAAAATATTAAAATATTTATGCATTAAACACTTGTTCCTTATACTCTTGTGCATATAAGACTTGTACTTTGGATGTAAATGACCAAATTACCCTTGTAGTTAACAAACTTGGTGGATGGAGTTAGAAATTTGGACTCAAATGGTTAAAGAAAATGTTTATAGGGACTCAGGCCGTTAAACTTTTTGCTTTTGGACTCAACTAGTTAAAACCCATAAAACACAGGGACTCAAAAAATAATTTACCCTATAAAAATATGTCTAGAGACTCAAGACGTTAAACATTTTAATTTTGAAATTAGATAGTTAAAACCACTAAAATATAATTACTTAAAAATAATTTACTCAACTTTTATAAGTGAATAACTTACAAGTCAACACACAAAATAAGCTATAACCCATACACCCTGATACTTACTCGAACTGAAGGAGGATGATTTGGGAGATCTAGGGTTCAAGGTAAGTAAGTAATACAATTCAAATTAGTTTCTGTTTGCTTTACAATAGATTCTTTGACTTTAGGATTAACATCATTAACCATATATTGATTGAGTCAGTACTCCGGGTATACGTATCATCCTTGTACCAATACCATATCTGAGCACCTGCTTCTTCTGATTCCACAATCACCAATCCTAAACCCTGAAATACAAAAATGTCTGAGCATGATCAAATCCAACACAGCATCGATATCCCAGATGACAAGATTCTTGACTGGATTATCGGCTCAGTTACCGATGTCGATGCCAATGACACTTCCCAACCGTCATCAGCCGCAAAAAAAATCCCCAGAGTTCCAAGCATGCTGAGTGAGAAACACAACTACGAGGAATGCTTTGCTCCTCAGGATGTCTCCATTGGTCCTTACCATTATGAAGAACCAAAACTCCAGGCGTTCGAGGAACTCAAGCCTGTTATGGCAAGTAGTCTCTTTAAACACAGGCCGGGGGCCTTAATAAGTTTGTACAAAAAGGTTGGTGAAGAGGAAATGATGAAAGATTTAAGAAGCTTTTATGAACAAGACTCGACAACCAAGTATTCCGATAAGGTCTTCATTAAGATGATGTTGCTGGATTCTTGTTTTATTCTTTATTTTATGTTATACGTTCATATGGGGGGGTCTTCTCGTGCTTATGGAAGCTTGTTCAAGAGCTTCGACCTGGTTTTAAGTGTTTGGGGAGATTTGTTATTACTTGAAAACCAAATCCCCTTCAAACTTCTACAAATGATGAATATATGGAATGAAACATATATTTTTAAAAACATCCAAGCGCTCATCCATAATATTTATATGTTGAGGTCTTCAGATCAGAAAAGAACGTGGTTAAAATCAATACTTTGCATCCGAAGTGATCAACAACGTTTGGAATCCGAGTTAACTGGCGACAATGCACCGGATCATCTTCTCCATCTTCTTTATCTTACTCATATACCTAAAGATGTCTCCATGAAGTATAAGAATAAAGAATACAATTACAACAGCAATAACTTCCCCACTGTTAACCAGCTTTTGGATGTAGGGATTCGTTTCAAGCAATGTGACCCTATTTCTTTAAAACACGTGAGGTTCTCTAAGGGCTGGTTTGAGTTTTCAGCTGCTGTACAACTCCCACCAATAACCTTGTCGGGTGAAACCAAGCCTCTTTTGTTAAACTTGATAGCCTATGAAACGGGCTCAGGTAAAGATGAATGCTTTGCATCGTACGTTTGTCTTCTTCGGTCTCTGATTGGTAGCCATGAGGACGTTAGGGTTCTTAAAAAAGCTGGGGTGCTTCAACACCGCTTCGGGACTGATAATGACGTCGTGGATTTCTTCAATGAAATAGCCGCGGATTTAATTCCACAAAATGAAGCATATGTTGAACTTAAGGATGACATACAAAGTTACTATGAAGGTTGTAGTAACACACCCATTTCCGACCTTAGGCGTGAATATCGCAAGAGCCCATGGAAGTTTATTTCACTTCTTGGAGCTTTGATAGCTCTTTTTCTTACTGCTGTTCAAACTTATTTCGCTGTCTGGAGTCGCAAATGATTGTCCATCTCCATCTGAATGCTTTTCCGAAGATGAACCATCACTTATTATTGTTGTGTTTGATCTGAGTGTTGCAAGTTGTTTTATTTATATTTGTAATTTTTCTTAAAAGAGATCATATTTGTTCAGTTGGTCCATTGGAACCAATTAATGTTGTGAAAAAAAGTATGCTATATATGTATGTACGTGTCTGTCTTATGATTGGTAAAATAATGAAAACTAGTGTTATGGTTAATTTAACATCGTGTTATTCAAAGAAGAAAGCTTTTTTATACTTTGACCCATGATTCAGAAATATATAGAATTACATGCACACAAATTCTTTGCTTCTCTTTATTTTAGTTTTTCATGATAAGCATTTGTGGATACTTGTTCTCAACTCTTATTCGGCAAGAATTCTCGCAAGCGGCTCAAAAATATTGTAGGCCTAAAACGGATAATAAAATTGAGACTCTTTTCGTAAAAAAATAAAAGAAAAAAATTACTTTTGATCCTACGATTCATATACCATCTCTATGTATACATAGTTATATATCATAAACCTCAACGCCAACAATTTTAAAGCCAAGATTACCTACATATAATATGTTTTCTTAAGAATTTGGGGCCCTAGGGAAGTGAAGGTCTAAAGCGTTTGCTTTATTTCACTCCTCCTTGAGCCCACCCTGGCAGTGACATCTACTTAGGGGGTAGGGGTGGTCATCACTCACCACCCATTTATCACTCACAACATCCAATCAAGTTCCGCCATGTTGTCATCAACCATTATTTCATCACTCACAACCTTTTTTAGTGGAAATGTCCATCACTCACCACCACACCCAACAATTCCCCCCTCCCCCCCTAACCAACAATTTCCCACACAACACTCAAATCATCACGCGTCAAAATGTTAACGCGATTTAATATCCACGCGTTAAACTTATGGGGTGGCGGTGGTATTTTCCTATTGTTCACGCGTTGAGTTTATCCATCACGAACAAAAATTAATCAACCCCGGGTGGCCTTAGTTTGCGTCTTTCAGATCAAAGCTGCATATCGGTACCACCATTTAACTTGAGGGTTAATGTTAGAAATAGTCAACTGAGTCAACAGTTTATCAGTTGGTCAAGTGGTTCAGTCAACAGTTTATGTTACTTGTAGTTGAGGAGTCCCTTTTAAGAGTTTAAATAGCCATTTTGTACTTGTTGATGTTTATTAAGAAAGAGTTACATGTCATTTTAGTCCATGTGGTTTTGGCCATTATGCCAGTTTAGTCCAAAGGTTTGAAACATTGTCATTTTAGTCCAAATAGTTTTAAACGTTATCATTTTAGTCCACTGGGTTAACTTCGTCCCTTTATTTTGTTAACTAGAAGGGCATTTCTGTCACACCCCAACCAATGACGGAAACATCGGGGCGCGACACTGAGCGAAACAGATTGTCCAAGAGAATCCATAACAACTATTAAATTACCATATATTTAGCATTCACGTCCCATACCATGAACATACACAGTAAAATCAAAGACAATTAAATTGTTCCGACAACTCAGATTTAATGTGACGTTTCTAGACCTCCTAACTTGATTCCATAACAGCAAGCATAGCATAGCATCCTAAACACCTGTCACATACGTTAAAATAAAAGTCAATACACATAGTGTAAAAGTGAGTACACAAGTTTAATAACATATAGTACAGCGAAAGCGTTTACGCATAACCAGCATGTAACATTGAGGTCGGATGACCGTCCGGACGGATGACCATTCGGTCGGTTGGTCATTCCACTGAGGTTGTGTATTTGTGAAACGTTTAAACTTTTGAAGTTTCCGTTGTAGTATTTTGGAAAACATGGAGTATTTCAAATGTCAAGTCATCCGGACGGATGGCCGTTCGGTCGGATGGCTACTCGATTGGAAACTTGTTTGTTTGTAAAACTTCATAAAATCAGTTAAGTTGAAAAGTTTTGCGGTTTGTCGGAGACGGCATGACGACATGTTAAACAATGGAAACCCCTCCAAGTTCAGCTCGGTCAATCGGACAGGAATCACTCCGTTCGACCAGACTTAACTGTTCTTGATAGAGTTTCAAGTTCAACCCTTGAATCAGTCGTCTCTTCGGTAGGAATCCGTTCTCAGGCCGGTTCTTTACTAGAGAATGAGTAAAGAGCCCGAACGAGTTCAGATCCTATCGGTTTTGAGTGTAAAGTGAAGAATGTGAGAAAAAGTTTGAAACAGTTTGAAAATGTTTAGATTTAGTTGAAATCGGTGTAAAAACATGTAGAAATCCTTTAGATCCGAACCATTCTTGATGAGACGAGGTCATTCAACAGTGTTCATCGGAACTCGTGATGATGTCATCTTGGAACAACTCAAACCAGGGGATTTCATGATGAAAGTGTGAGATTTGATGGAGAGGATGATAGAGATGTGTGCAATGAAAATGGATGTACAAGATTTAGGAAGGAAAATTTACAAGAATCGCGAGAAATCGGAGGGAAAGAGCCTGAGAGTGCGTGGGTCGAATGGTGATGTCACATCAATGAACAGTTGATGTGACAGGTGAGGTATTTATAGGCAAAGGGGTGAAAGGTGGTGTGAAGTGGGTCGGACGGCTGTTCAATCGGATGGCCATCCGATCGGATGGTCATCCGGTCGGATGACCATTCGATCGAACGGTCATTCGATCGGACGGCCCGTGCGAGTTAGTTTTCCGACTTTTCGTTTCGTGCGTTGAGCGTTGCGTTTAAGCGAGTTGCGAGTAAGCGATGCGATAGTATTTAAACATTAGTTACACAAATAACCTAACTACTTATCAATTAAAATGCATAAATTAAATCTGCGTTTCGAGTTGTGTTGAGATTGCGTTGCGATAGAGTTGCGATTGCGTTTTCGAATAATCACCCAAAACATACATAAGGCACACACAAGTAAAGCACATAATAACATACACACAATTATAGTCATAAACCTAACATAATCATTCGTTTGAGTTTGCGTTGCGTTGCGTTGTGATAGCGATGGTAGAATAGCGTTTAGTTATATTTAATTGTTACTTCTGCTAGTAGCAATTCATAGTTTAAAATATCATCAACTAACATATCGATTAACACCAAGAGTTAAATCAATTATCGAGTGTTGAGAGTACAAGCAATAATTAAGCAAGAAAAGACAGATCTGAATAACAATCTGACTGTGACTTTGACTTTGACTTCGGAAGGTCGGGTTGTTACAATTTCGGTCGTTTTAAATGTAATACTGTTAACTAGAAGGGCAATTCGACCATATAAAATGATCGAATTACCCTTCTAGCTAACATAAAAAATGGACGGAGTTAACCCAGTAGACTAAAATGGCAACGCTTGAAACTATTTTAACTAAAATAACAACGTTTCAAACCTTTGAACTAAAATAACAAAATAGACCAAACCACATAAACTACAATAACATTTAACTCATTAAGAAATATAAAGCATTATGTACACAAAAAATTTTCTTCACTTTGTTTTTAGTTTTTCTAGGTGTAAATGGCACAAGAGTGTGCATTAAATAAATAAATAATTTCATACAACAAAAAAAATACATAAAGAAATTCGTAATTCTGGTTGAAAAAGACACAGTAAGTTGTTTCATATATGTTATTATTAACAGTAAATTAACTGAGTTAGGCTCAAAGGACATATCGTTTAAGATTTTAAAACCTTAAGTACATAACTCGTCAAATTTTGCGTCAAAACACACCGCCTGAAAAAAAAAGATAGAGATAAAGGACTAAACTTGTAATTTACTCATTCTCACAAATACTCTTTTCATTTAAAGTAAAATGCCAAAATGGTCCTTGGGTTAAAATGAAAACTTTTGTATTGGGTTCTTGAGTTTTTATTTTTGTTGTCATTTTCATGGGTTAGAAATTTCTGCACTTTTTGGAGGGTATAATCGTCTAAAACTGTAATTTCTGCAGTTTTTTATTGTTTTTCTCATTTAAATGGAGGGTGTAATCGTCATATTATGTCGTTTTCCAAAAATGAAACTGGTAGAACGAGTAAAACTGCCTGATACATCCGGTTGAAACTTCCGATATGATTTGTGCCGGCCAAACTTCCGATATCCGATTTAACCAACTAGTATAAACCAGTTTTTAAAACCTTGCCGTCAAGCATTCCCTAACCTTAGCAAAACAAACAATGTTTAGTTGTTTGAATTACTTCTGCCAACGTGGACCATCAGAAGCCACGTGTCGTTCCTTTCCCCAAAATACTACTAGTTTTATTATAATGTCACATTCACATATACTTACTTACTCCAACTGAAGAGGATGATTTGGGAGATCTAGGGTTTCAAGGTAAGTAAGTAACTGCAATTCAAATTAGATTCTGTTGTTTGCTTTACAATAGATTGCTTCACTTTAGGATTAGCATCACTAACCATGTATTATGTATTGATTGAGTCAGTACTCAGTAATAACATGCTGCTGTCAACTTTATTTTATTCTCTTACCAAACCAAAGGGCTTTTTTTATGAACAGTAAGACTGGAAGGTATGGGGGCCGGCTGAGGCCCGGCTAGGACCGGCGCCGGTCCCCCACACCGCCCCCCTGGGGCTCGGCTCGGCACAACCGGCCACCCACAGCCGGGTAGCCGGATCTGCTTTCTTCTCTTCCTCTCACATATACCTATACATACATACATATATATATACATAAAGGGGTTCATCCCCACCCCCTAGGTCCATCCCCTCCAAGCCACTCCTACGTGGCGCTTACGTGGCGGCTCATCCCCTCCAAGCCCATCCTCTCCATACCCTTTAGTCTAATTGTACTGTGTTTTTATAACTAACCCATATATATTGATTGATTGGTCCATCTGAAGCACTGTGAATGTAACAATTAGAGCATTGTTTTGGTAATTTATTTTCTTTTTGAAATTAAGTTAACATCTAGGGTTTATACCTTTAGTTTACAGTTGATTGCTTAAATTGCTGAACTTTGTTGAAGCAGTCTCTATGTAGTTAATGTATATCAGTGATATATCGGTCATCGGTCCCCTACCGAGATATCGGTGTAAAGTATCGGCCAGAATATCGTACCGACTATATCAGCGATATTGACTGATATATCACTGATTTTCCCGATTATCAGCACCTTTCTTCTTGGTTCTACCATTTGTCTTTCTTCTTATTGTTGCTATTAGTGTTTTAAGTCTTAATTGTTAGTGTTTTAACTTTTAAGTCTTAATTGTTAGTGTTTTAAGTCTTAATTGTTAGTGTTTTAACTTTTAAGTCTTAGTGAGTTCCTACTTGCTACAATTGTTAGTGTTTTGCAAGTTGCAAAAGGTTAATTTGTTAACGGTAGGAGAGTATACTGAATTGTTAGTCTTAAATTGCTATTTATATAAATTTAGCATGATATTAAAATTACCGATATCCCACCGCGATAACTGATATCTCAAATATCGGTCCTTGACCAATATCCGATATTTTACCGCATTATGATTCTAACAAAGTATCTTCATACAATTGTATGCGTTTGGCTTTTGCAGGTTCACATTTGCAAGAACAGATCTGTCTACAACTTAAAGTAAGATTTTTTTTTTTTTTTTTTTTTTTTTTTTTTTTTTTTTTTTTTACATTTTGGTTTTGAAATGTAAAGACGTGTTGATGTCATCTTGGACATATCTATTTCAGTTGTTATACTGAGTGCCGGTACCGTACCGGTACTGTAACAAACCAAACTGATACCAAGTTACCTACCAAATACCCGCCGCAATGCGCGAGGAATCCCACTAGTTATACCTTACATCACAAATGTCCGGTTCAAAAATACCGCTACCGCCACTTCAGCCTGGTGAGTCATGGAAACGGAAACATTCAACTTCGAATGCACAAGTAGATGCCAACATGGGTGCACGATCGTCGAAACAAGCACGTCACCGTGCCTCGATGCTTGCCAAAAGAGGTCAAATTGTTGAAATACATAATCGTATTCTTCCTTATTATAACAAGCTTCATGATCATCGGAACAAAGGTCAAAATGCTGTTTTGTTTGACGGGCAGGTTAAAATCTTGGCCTATTTTTTCTTTAAACGATAATCCTTTTTTAAACGAACAAAAGATAAAGTATATGTTTAAACATTTTTCTACTTTTTACTTTATTAACGGGATGTTGCAGGACCGGCTACTTAAGGTGATCAGTTTTGTATCGTCATTACTGGATAACATGAAGAAGCCTATTTTAATAATAGCTTCTTCCAGTGCTCGTTTGTTGTGGGAAAGCGAGTTTTCAAAGTGGTCAAAGTCGATCAATGTTGTAACGTACAAAGGGACCAAAGATATACGGGCTGCCATTAGAGGTTCAGAATTTCAAGTCCTTTTATCTTCTCCAGACGCCATTGTGGAGGTACGCGATTGTTTTTATATGAAACTAATACAAATTCGTGCATGAATTATATGGATATTTTTCATTTGCAGGACATGGAAACGCTTGTTCATATTAAGTGGGAGCTGTTAGTGATAGACGAGTGCCAACACCCCGTAATTTCAATGCATTTAAAGACAATTCAGATGCTTATGGCTGATATGAAACTGTTAACGATTTTTGGTGAACCAGTGGTGTGTTTTCTCATTCCTTTTATCTCAAACGGGTCAATAATTAAAAAATCAGATACAAAGGGAAACGGGTCAAATTGGTTAAACGTGCTAAAAGCCAACTTAAGTATATAATTAGTTCAATGATTATAAACAAACGTAAGTTGGTCAACAATAGAAAAATAGTTTAAAAAAAGGGAAGCAAGTCAAATTGGTTAAACAGGATGAAAGTCAATCTGAGTCTATGCTTTGTTCTTTCGTGTTGTATATCTCAACGAATGTATATGGATCAACAATAAAAAAGTAGATAAAAAAGGGAGAGCAGTCAAATTGGTCAAACGGCTGAAAGTCAACTTGAGTCTATGTTTAGTCTTTAGTGCATCAGATCTCAACAAATGTATGCGGGTCAACCCCGCCCAGCCCGTTTCGACCAGTAACGAAATGACCATTTTCCCCAAAACTTGTTTTTGACCCATTACCGCACACCCTGTTTGACCAGTAATAAAATGACCATTGAAGCCTGAACTTACGTTTCCTCGATTCATTCATCTAAAAAGGGGTCAATAATAAGAAAAAAAAATAGTCAAATTGGTCAAACGGGCCGAAAGCCAACTTATGTCATCTGTGGTAATGTGGTGCACTAATTTAGTCAACCTTATTCAGGATGTTTTCCAGATTTCACTGGTTGATTGCAAAAATGAAAAGATACAAAGTGACGCTGACATGGAAATGAACGATGATATTAGCACATTGAAAGAAAGACTGTCGCCATTTATAGCATTCGATTGCAAGTTCAGCACCCCTGATCTTAAAGAGTACTGGGTCCCAGTTCATCTTTCGTCAACGCAAGACCGTCATGACACACTCAATCTAAACCAAACAGAGCTCAACCGGAAGAGCACACCTAAAGGTATCTCTACACGATTTCACGTTAACTTACATTTTTTCAATAACATTATTTGGTTATTGTTTTATTTCTTTTGATCATAGTTGTCGATAGCGAGCGTAGCGGTCGCTATAGTGCGCTACGTAGCGTATAGGTCTAGGCTCGCTATTAGGGTTGTAGCAATAGGTAGCGATAATAACGACAATTTTTTTTAATATAAAAACAATTAAATATAGCTATAAAATAGTTGGATTTTAGGTTTTTGTTAAATATACATGTAAAATAGTATATATACCAGGGTATTTTGATATAATATACATATAATTTTTTCGTGAAAATAACGTTAAAAGAGGGGGATGGTTTTCATGTGGTGGCGCTGATAGCCGAAAGACAAGGGGGTATATGCACTAATCGGCAGTTGTCTCAATTGCTGAGTGTTATGTGCCTTATGTCCAAGGCTTGATGCAAAACTACTATCGAGCCGGGGGTCTCACTGGAAGCAGCCTCTCTATTCCTACGGGGTAGAGGTAAGGCTGTCTACATCTTACCCTCCTCAGACCCTTCCTTAGCTTTGCTATTGGTGGGATCTACTGAGTATGATGATGATGATGATACATATAATTTTTTTCCTAGTGTATCACTATTTATCGCCATTTGCTATGTAGCATATAGGTACCTTATCGCTATTTGTCACTATTCGCCATTAACAACTATGTTTTTGATTACAGACACTAGCACGGTTAAAGTTCTTCAAATCCCTGCATCTACACTGGTTCAACCTAACAACCCATATATGATCAATGGGCCCACCACCGGGCCACTGCGCTTTCAAGCCCCTCATCTAAGGTCAAGCCCATCGTCGTTTGCATCATTCCGCAACCAGCCCACCAGTAGCGAACCCGAACCATCTCTCGAGCCATTGCCTAGTTTGTCAGCTACCCAAACAGTTGACAAACACGACCATGTATAGAAACAAGGTCAAACAGTTGACTTTATCAAGTATATAGAGATCTGACCAAACTTCCTTATTTACCATACGTAGCCTCAAATCGTGGCACATTTTGATCTTGCAAGTGTGTCTGGGCACTTGCTATCGAGGTTTTTGGTAGCGTTTTTGGATGTGTGTGGTTCGATATGCATATAAGTGTTCATATCTAGTAGTTGAACTATCAATTTTTTTTGGAATTGCTATAGTTAGGGTCAGCCAATGTATATGTTACAACTTGAGGTTTGATGTTTAGTAAATAGTCAACCAAGTTATATTTCTGTTGCTAGCTGCTGAGTAGTTCCTTTGAGACTACATTCTGTACTTATTCATATTCATTAAAAAATATACAGAATTACATGCACAACTTTTTCTTTTCTTCACTTTATTTTGGTGTGTTTTTAGGTGCAAATAGCATAAGATTGTGCAGTAAGCGATATTTTGTTTGAACGGCAAGGAACGACGTGCCAACCACCGTGACACTGGGCGCTGTAGCCAAGGTTGACTACTTGACCGCCGCTAGCTCCTTGGCTCTCCTAGATGCGCGGAAACCCGACCTCCACCCGCCCGAAGGCATGACAATGGAATAATCGGTAAAACCTCGCCTCCCATCCGCAGAAATTAATGGGGAGAGTGGGAGTCGAACCTGGGTCACAAGAAACACCAAGTCTTTCCTCATCCACTCCACCACTACCTCATTGGCTATGCACTAAGCGTTATAATTTGGGTTTTTTAACTTACTAATTTAACACAATCAACAAAATAAATAAATAAATTTACATTTTGTGTAGGGAAATGATGTGTTGGAAACGTGTAGCGAAATTTTTGTAGGAAATGTGTGTAAAATATTTTGGCGGAAATTTGTCAGAAAAGTTTTCTACGACCTATTTTTTAACAAAATATATTGTCTAAAACCGTCACTAAAGCAGTTTCCTGCGCGTTTCCGACGAATATTGCCATAAGAACCCACCCAGAACCCAGGTTTCTAGTATTCTATACACCCAAGGCACAATATACAACTGCGCTACCATTTATAGATGATAGGATTACTCCACTAAACAACGTTTCCAAGTATTTCTTTAAATACAACTAGGATTTTGACCTGCCGCACGTTGCGGCGGCGTCTAAAGTTAAAGTAACTCGTATTTATACTGTATATTTGACCCGACTCTTTACTTAAAAAAATTACATCGCCATCGAATGAAAACGTAGTATATTTGACCTGACTTGCTTTCAAATACACTTTACAAACGTACACAAAATAAGTAGAACATAGATAAAAAAAAGTATAATAATTTGTCCACATTGCCGTGTAAAGTCGTAAAAGTCATTTAAACCAAAGGAGGTGTCAAGTTATTAAGTAGAAAAGGTTAAGAAGGTCAAAGTTGTCAATTACTGAAAGTTAGAAGTGAATTTGCAACTTACTTAAAGATAAAGTTTAATAGCATTTCATGTCAAAAATTAAGGGTGTAAAGTAGAAAAACTTGAAAGTATAAGGGTCCTTTTTGTTGGTTAATGAAAATGTAAAAAAAAAGTCAAAGGAAGCAAGAGAGGTCCGGCAACTCTAAACTCTAGAACTCAGTCATTGAAGAAAATAAATGTACATTGTCTTTTATGGAGGATATAAAGACAAAGGTCACCGACCTTTGTCTTTAATATTATATAAATTTGTACATTGAGCTTATTCGAGATTTCTCATAGTATTATTAAATGAAATAATTTAGAAGAGAAAGATTACCATACAAGAGAATTGGATGTACGAATTATCCGAGACATTCAGATCCATCAACTCCTTAAGATTAATGGCTCAAAGGAGTGACAACAACGTAATTTAAAGAGTCTTAGAGCATTCACATCCTATCCACTATTTTTACCCTATAATTACACTAAAAACTACATTTTCTCTCTCCTTCTAATTAAATAATATATTTTTATACCTTTATCATTACATTTTTTCTCACTTCTACTCACAAGTCACAACCACTTTCAAAATATATTAAAAAATTATAGAGGGTGAACAATGTCCCCTCATATATACAGATGAACAGTAACATTTTTCTCTCCTCCACTCACAACCACTTACAACCACTATTTATAATATAAAAACTCCTCTCTTAGAATTTGATGGATAGGATGTGAATGCTCTTACAGTTGAAAAACAAATAGAGAAAAGGGAATATGGTCTTTTCTCAACTTCTTCCCCCATTGATTTTCAAACAGCTAAAACTTTTTATACGTTAATATTTTTAAATTACACCGTATTAACGAGCATTTTATTCTCTTTAATTCGAACAACCTATTGCTATAGTTTTCTTAAAGAAAAATACATGATTTTGAATAGCCATTACGTGATTTTGAATACCCGGTACCCATTACGTGATTTTGAATACCCAATACATGACTACGTGATTTCATTATATTGTGTGAATCCACATTAAGTGATTATGTAATAGTTAACTGTTTTTTATTATGTGTCTACGTGATTTTGAATATCCATCGTGATTACGTGATTTCATTATAGTATTTATGTGAAGAGGAAAGTGAAAATGCGGCTGTTATACATATAACTTAGATGTGAAACCACCAAAACTACATAGTTTTGATTACAATCTATATAAATCCTCTTTTAATCTCCACAAATATTACACGTACTGTTCCATTCCAGAATCATCAATTTCTCAACCCTTGCACGTACTGTTCCACTCGGATTTCCAGTGAAACCCCCGGTTCGATAGTAGTTTTGCATCAAGCCTTGGACAAAAGGCACATAACACTTAGCAATCGGGACAAAGACCGATCGGTGCATGTACCCCCTTATCTTTTGGCTATCAACGCCACTGCATGATGCATAATTAACCGTCCGCCGCTTTTAACGTTATTTTCACGAAATTAGTAAAATAACGTTAAAATTAGTGCAATCTCACTTTTGGGGGAGGTTCATTTGAGAAGAAAATTAAATTGAGAAGAAAAAGAACAAAGGGGTACAATTGTAAAACATTAAATAATTTTTCTCTCATCTCATTTATTATTATCTTTGACTAATTAATTAGTTATAAAGACTATAATCCTCCACACTAATTTTTTTGCCTACACACACAAAAAATTATCATACACGTTTTGAAATTTATGCTACACATATAAAATTTATCCTACGCAACTCGTAATTACTCTTACACACCTCGTAATTTATCATATACTTTAAATTATTTTTTTCTTCTTCTTTGAAATAATATATATTTTTAAAACAAGTTACAAATTTAATATAGTTAGCTATTAAAAAGGAAGACTACCAATTAATGATTTATCTAAGTTTACCAATATACCCTTACACTAAAATTAAATACAAAAATTAAATGAAGTAAAATGAAGGATTCTTATTGGTTGAAATTTCTTCTTTTTTATTCTTACAAAAAAATTATTCTCACCCTCCACTCTCACTTTTACCCTGTAAGCGCCCACACATATATACATTATATATGCACACCGCAAGCGGGGTGTAGCTGCACAACCAACGCAATCCGTTTTGACCCGTAATCTGAAGCCATTAGAAGAAGGCTCTGATAGTAAACTGAAGACTAGAAAAAGTACCTTGAAGCCATGTCTCATAGAACGCACTTAGGAAAGCAATATCCAGATCATTGTCAAGGGGCTGATCAAGGAAGCAAGAGAGTAAAAGTTAGTAATTGATTTGAGCTTAGTGTTGCAGAAAGTAAAACAACAATCAAAAACTAGTTAATGATACATTTCACAAGAAGTGGTTAATAATCCCACATTTTTATAACAAATGCTAGTTTATACAAAAAAAAACAACCATTTAATAAATACCATACACTTAATCTACATGGACTTTACATAGCCCCTTTGATGGGTAGCACAATACCGATTTATGTGGATATGTGTGTGTAAGTCTCACGAAACATACGTTTTTGGGTTATACCAAGTTCGAGTTAAAACGAGCCCATAGGTTGTTCTTTGGGAAGGTTTTTGCCGGTTTTACACATCCCCCATTTTTCATTATTGTGGAGGTTGGTTTTGGTGAGGAACGTTCAGAACCAAGTTAGTGGTGGCTATGTTTTTTTAATATAAAATATAGGGTTGTGTTAAATCGATCCACAAGTCAACTTTTTTATATCATTTTCTGGTGGCATATATACCAATTAAAAGTCAATTGACTTTTTTTTATAATCTCTATGACACCTTACTCTATATTTACCTCTTAATAAATGCAACCATTAATACATAAGCATTAATTGCCTATTTTTTAATGTTGATTTCTATATATTGTCAAGTAATTAACTTTTATGAATATCTGTGTTTTTTCTTGTAAATGTAAGAATATATTTTATATTATATAACATATCAATACAAACAAAATAATATTTTTGTATGAATAGCGTTGATAAGAAAAAAAAATTATACGAGGCAAAAATTAATTTGGTGGTAGTTTAATTGCTGAATGCAGTTCCAAAAAGTTTGTCAAAAAAATGATTGCAAAATATATGTTGCATGAGTTACAGCTTTATTAAAACATGATATATTTATATTTAGAATTTGATGTTAAAAAGATGGTATTTTTTAGTTCAAAGTAATAATCAAAATTTTCTTTGAACCAATTAACTTGGTTTAATTATTAATCTAAAATATATTAGTAGATTCATAAAACAATTAACTTGGTTTTAATATTAATCAAAAATATATCTATATATATAATAAATAAACAAGATGTGGGACACGTGTCACTATATTGTGCAACCTCACAAAGTTTTAGGCGGGAAAATTAGAGAAATGTGATGTTTCTACACGGGATCCGTGTATTCTATCCAAACCCACATGGATATTGACCCGGGTATATAAGGAACTAAAAAACCCTAATTTGTGAAACTTCTCATTCTTTCTATTCTTTCTACCGTAGTCTCTCAACCCTAACCAATTTTCAATGCCGTTCGTCCCTGATTCTTCATCAGACTTCCATCATCAACATCTTAATTCGAAAAATCAGTTCGTGTAATATGTTCGATGAACGTGTTTACGAGATTGAGCGTTTGATTCTGATTATTTTATGGTTTTATAACATGAAACAGTTGATATTTAAGGAATTTTGGGGGTTTGAGAAGCTAGGGTTTGTGGTTTTGGTAAGCATTTCATCTTCAGATCTGTTGTTGCTTTGGTTAATCTAATCTTGTGAAACTATTTTATGAATTCTGGTTGCCTTGGCGGAGAAGGGTTTTCAACCATTCAGACACCCTAGAGGCGGAGGAGGGTTTTGTTTTGTGGATGGAGACGATGATTTTTGGCCGGTAGGTGTACGCTTGATTTTTCTTAGGGTTTTTTGTTGTTTAGTGATTATTAATGTTACAAAAATGAACTGCAGGTTGATTTGAAGCATCTGATGATGCTGGTTTTAGCACAGATCTTCATGTGGTAATCGTTATATACATTTTTGTATATTTTTTGGTTTTGGGTCTTTATATTTTTTTAGGGTTCTGGATAAAATTGGGGCTTTTACTGTCAGATATAAAAAAAGATAAAAAAAATTAAAGCTTTGGTCAAGGGGTGTTCTTTGGTTTAGTTAAACGGGTTTCAAAAAAATCAAAGCAAACCTGATGCAAGGAATGATTTTGGTCCGATTTCAGGTCAATAGGGTTCCACCATTTGGTTTCGATTAAGGTTGTTGATTTTGGCTACTCAAAGGTATTCATATTGCAACCATGGTTAATTGTATTTTGTAAGTAAACAGGTGTTTTGATTGCTTTGGTTAAGTGTATTATATAATACAATTATTTATATATGTATGTTTATGTTTGCATAAAAGAATTGATTTTTATATTTATATTTATACAAGGTCCTGTTTTCTCGATCTATGTTGAATCATGATGATGTGTTTGTCTTGGACACTAAAGATAAGATCTTTCAACTTCAATTTAAGGGAGCAAATTCAAATATTCAAGAAAGGGCTAAGGCTTTGGAGGTTATACAGTTCTTGAAGGATAAATATCATGAGGGGACATGCAATGTTGCAATTGTCGGTACGGCCTTTTGCTATTGATACTGATACTAATATATGCGTAGTTTTTATTTCTTTTTCTTGTGTTAATTGTTATTTATATGTTATTGAACGTTTTAGACCATGGAAAACTACAAGCCGAGGGAGATTCGGGTGAATTTTGGGTTATTTTTGGCGGGTTTGCTCCTATTGGCAAAAAGGTTCTAAGTGATGATGATGTCATCCCCAAAAGGACGCCTGGCAAACTTTATAGGAATGAATATGTTTTTGTTAGTTCAAGATTATATTTATTTTTGTGTGTTTGAACACGAACTTTGTATATATATTTGCATAACAACATTGATCTATATTTGCAGCATCGATGGAGGGAAGGTTGGGGATCAAATCGAGGAATATTCAAAATCGTCATTCGAAACCGACAAATGCTATCTAATGGATTGTGGTTTCGAGGTGTTCGTTTGGGTTGGTCGAGTAACGCAGGTGGATGATAGAAAAGCTGCCACACAGGCTGCCGAGGTAAAAATATATAAATACCAAAAATAATTTTTTTTACTCATCTTCATCATTAACCAATTATAGGAGTTTCTCACCAGTAATAATCAGCCGAAAGCCACCCTTATAACCCGACTAATTCAAGGCTATGAGACACATGCATTCAGGTCAAATTTTGACTCTTGGCCATCATCAACCGCACCTTCTGCTGAAAACCGAGGAAAAGTGGCTGAAGATAGAGGAAAAGTTTCAGGTAATATCAGATCTTATCATTGTAATGATATCCAAATTTTTATTTTATTATTAATGTAAAATGGCAAAATTAGTCGGTTTGTTGTTTAAATATTCATATACATCTCGCCTCTGATTGGGTTCTGATCTTTTTTATTCGTCTCACGGGTCTGATTGCAAGGGGTTTTTCTTTTTGTCATGGTGCTCTTGGTGTCGCTCTTACCCTCGCAAAAAGCAGCCAAGGTATACAAATTAATTACAACTTTTCAACCCTCAATTATCCTTATAGTTATGAGTAGGCCGATCTAGGTTGTGTTGTATATGAAACGGGTCAAATAAAAGTTCTTGCTAAAGGGGGTGTGGGTTGCTTAAAAACGTGTTGAAAGGCGTTTTGAGCTCAAATTTTAATTTTAATGTATTTAACCTCCTAAATTGTTGCGAGAATAAAAGTTTTTTTAAAAATTGAACGTGTAGCACTGTAGTAGAAGATGAACCCATTTTGACCCGTTTGATACCTAACCCGCTTATGTTGCCATATCTCTTAGGTGGCTAACTATATGTTGTGACAAGT
The DNA here is from genome assembly GCF_002127325.2 of Helianthus annuus. Classification (NCBI taxonomy): domain Eukaryota; kingdom Viridiplantae; phylum Streptophyta; class Magnoliopsida; order Asterales; family Asteraceae; genus Helianthus; species Helianthus annuus. The sequence continues at coordinate 140,602,382 of NC_035433.2, read as the reverse complement.
TCTTCGAGTTGGAACAAAATATTTAAGAAGCCGTCTATGGTGGTATGAAATAGTTTTTTGGTTCCGATTTAAAATTTTGCAAAACTTCACGGTCTATTCAAGTAATAATTATGACTACTAAACACTTACTTGAATCAATTTGCATTTTCATGATCACATACTGCCCTTTTCAATTTGCGGCTTTTAATTCCTGATTGAATGCCAAAATTGAAGCATCTTCTATAGAGTCTATTGTTTGGGTTAAATATTGGGTTTTTACGAATCTGAAAGTGAAAATGTATAGTCTTCTACAGATCAAGTCTCCCTTCATTTGATTTAGGAGACATTTCTACAGAACCTTGTAAGTTCCACTGTTCAACTTTATGTGTTTGATTACTGTTCTGTTCATTATAGTAATCTTGGCAGTCTTGTTTTTCATATATGGTTTGCTTCACTTGCTGTTTAGATTCTTGACAAAACACAATTCTTCATCGAATTCACATCGAACAAATCGGTTTCCAGAGGGTTCCCCATCTGATGGACTACAAAGACAGCTGCAACAACTGTTTCATTTACATGATTCTGGTTTAGATCAAACATTCATAGATGATTTACCTGTTTTTATGTGTAATAAAGTAGTGGGTGCGAATGAACCGTTCGATTATGCCGTTTGTTTGTGTGAGTTTTCGGAGAATGATAAATTGAGATTGCTCCCAACTTGCAGCCATGCGTTCCATATCAATTGTATAGATACATGGCTTTTATCGAATTCGACTTGCCCTCTTTGTAGAAATACACTTTTTGACCCTGGGTTTTCAATGGATAACCCGATGTTCGATTTTGATGATCCACACGAAGCAGATGAAAGTGGGATTCCTGCTGGTTTGAAAACGGTTGAACCCGAACAAACCCAAGTTGAAAAGGGGGGTTTTTGGTGAGACTTGGTAAGTTTAGAAATATGAATGAAGGGGAAGGTGAAAGTGGAAGTGAAACCGGAGGTGAAACGAGTAGAAGCAATTTAGATGCGCGAAGATGTTATTCGATGGGTTCTTATGAGTACGTGGTCGGAGAAACGAATCTCCGGGTCCCTCTGATTCATCTGAGAGATTTGCAAGATGCAAAGTTTGTGAAAAACATCGAACGGGTTGAGGATCATTCGCTTGATGAAGATCTTGAAGGGAAAAAGATAAATATTGGTGCGAAAACAGGTAGTTTTTCTGTTTCAAAGATCTGGTTATGGTCTAAAAAGTGAAAATTCGCGAGTTCTTCCGGTAATCAGATGCATAATCCATCTTCGGTCGACATAGAATTACCGCAATAGGGGATATTTCAAGGTACATGAAAAAGAATTGCTCTTTTTTCATCATGTTTCTGTGTACTTTTCTTAAATGATTAGTTATTTGTTCTTGCTACATTTTATAATATATATTACATTTGATGCAAGATTTCTATCATGTAGATGCTCATAATTGATTTGTTGTTGATGTTTTCCTACCAAATGCTCTAGAAAGAAGTTGAAAATAATATGACGAGGCCAACAGAAAGTTATCTAAACTAAAATCAAGGATATCTCGCTTAACAAAGAAGCTAGCGCATGATTTTGGTATGTTTTGTTTATTTAATCTTGTAAATTACAGTAGTTTTTCGTCTTTTCTATGGTTCTTTCTGTGACCCGTGTTTGACTTTGCAGGACTAGAGAAGGAATTCTACTCGTGATATGGTCAATGTTTTGAAAGCAAACAAAACAAGTTACAACCTTTGCAACTTTATGTTTTCCTTTTTTTTCCATATTGAGCTATAATTTCTTTATCTATTCTCTCTAAATTTGAATTGTTCCTTTTTTTTTATTGATTTCATTCCAGATATGTTTACAAAGTTTGCCCTTTTAAACAAGCCACTCAGGATGAAGGGTACAACACAATGCGGTTGGGGTAAGTCAAAACACGTTGGGGTTGAAACGGGCTATATTTTTTAGTACAGGTGGATGCAGGCCGGACTGGGTTGTGCTGGCCCATTTAAATTTGTTTATAAGTTAAAATATATATATACCTGAATATTCTATCTTATGAATATTAATCTTCATGCACTAAATGTCACAAGGTGATCGGAACGAGATGTCAGAGAATATATTTTCGTCGAATGGGTCATTGTAGAGTGGGATGTGTTTTTGTCAGTTACTCAGGTATGGGTTGATATTTAAGCTTATAGTAACAGTTTAATTTAAGGTAAGATGGATGATAGATGTAGTCATAGTTGTTAGACTCAGACAAGTCACGAGTCGACTCAAAACGAGTCATAATTTTAGAAGATGAAACATATATTATAAACTCTGCTAAGAAGTATGTGTATGTGTGTCAAGATTTAATGGAGAAAACTGTGGTCCTTCCTTTAGATACTGGACAGAAGAGATATAGTGCTTAAAAGTACGCTGAACTTGTGATTTTGTGAGATAGGATCGCTCTTTCAACTGTATCAGGTACGGACATTGTAGACTACGAACATTTATAGACTGATCTCTTTATTTTCATGGTTCATTTGAATACTTAATTATCAGCTAAGAGTTCAGCAAATCTAAATCTGAACAAATGTCATTTTTTTCTTAGGTTTGGAGGTTTTTCTTTATAATTTGTTTTTATTTATGTGTTCAGTATATTCTTTTGTATTACATAAATACGACGTATTCATTTCGAGCATGAAATATATGTAAACTTTAAACACATTACTTCAAGATCAATCTATCAGATCAGTATCATCAAAGTAAATATCAACAAATTCATCATCCACCTCCGCGTGAGGTATTGGACCGCTATCGGGTTGACATTTTTTTATAAGATTAAAAATGAAGAGGGTTGACATTTTTGGTCAAAATAAATGGTTGCTACGTATATAATGTTCTAAAAAAAGAACAAAGTTAGTTGTATGGAGTCAATGGTTCTCTCAATGACATTTGGGTTCCGTATAATATGGCGTCAAATTATACATTTACATGAGATACATGAAATTAGTTCATCTATAATGTATTTATTTTATATTCACACATTGGAGTAATGTTTTAAAAAGTAATAAAACGTATGATATACGTGAAATTTTTTCGTGTATCATCATCTTTGGTGTTTAGTACAATGAAAAAGCCATGAACTACATGGAATTATTTCACATATCGTATACGATGTATACCAGTTTGACAATACAACATTTTGAAATATTATTATATCTTTTTTTATACTAGGACATGAATCTCATTCTATGAGAAACTATATTAGAGAAATGTTGCGCTTATTGACAACCATTAGAAAACCATTAACGCCAAAGACTTGTGTGGTGGGAGCCACCTTGAGTGAGCCAATCAGATTTTTTTTTGTTTTGTTTTTTTTCTTTAAAAGAGACGCTAAAGCACACCGTCGATGTTTAAGGGGGCGTCATTGTTGCCCTAAAACCTACATGGTGCTATGTCGCTGACGGAACACAATAAAGCCCCTAGGGACTTTATTCCAAAGTCACCATCCAGCCTAAAGCATATATAGTCACCATCCAGCCTAAGCATATATCATCGCTATATTTAGATTCAAGAAAAAGAAACTAAAGTCCCATTTAATAAAGAGTGGTGCCTATATCTATAGACTAAATGAAAGACTTATTATTTACTATTCTATTAATTAATTTACAATTTTAGTTTTCTAATTTGTAATCGGTATATGTTAAACACTAATATGCGGATGCAAGTTGGGTGAATGTGGTTCACCTTAATTGGTCCATGTGTCACCATCTTATATGTTCACGTTTTCATTGTTTTTTTCAAATCCTCCCTCTCTCAAAGACGCTAACGTACAACACCACTTCTCCATGACTTCTCACCACCACCACCCTAGGGACTTTACTGCCAAAGTCACCAAATCTTCTCGCTATGTGTATGCCTTTGTATTGTCTGGTCAGAATTACGAATAAGCATTTAAAATACACGAATATACAAATCTAAAGTTTGAATTGGATGTGTTTAGATATTGTTATATATACGATTACTGAGGTATTTTTTAATACAATCAAAGTATTCATATTAATACATTAATATTTATAGTTTATAGCATTCTATTATTAATCAACCTGGACATTTGATATTTAAGGCTTTGATCACCATGATCAAAGCACTCTATTTAACATTAATTTATGAATCTCAATAAAAGAAAAACTAAAACCAACTACATATGATTGCATAAAAGACGTTGATTATAATTTCTTTATTAATGTAATAATTCGTTGCAAATTCAAGTAACAACGTATTCTAATATAATTTAAAAAAAAACATAAGTCAATAAAACATTTTGTATGGGTTTAGAAAACATTCTAATAAAAATGAAGATTAGTGAGGTATTTTTTATTTCAATAGATGATTCATGTTTAATTTTTGACCTTTGTTTCAGGGAAACCATAAAGAATTTATCAAAAAAGAAAGTCACATTCCAAGTGTTAAGGATGATGATGTTAACACCAGTTGTGATATCAATAAAATCAACAAACGTAAATTGGTTGACGTTTACAAGTCTTCAACTCCAAGTAATTTCAAGAATTCAGAGAAAGTTAGCAAAAATATACTTAGCTCATATCTCTATTAATTTAAAGCAGTTGTTATGATTTTTACGTTTTTACCAATGGGTATTTTGAATATTTCAGTTTGTTTGACGTGGTTGTTTGATCTTTATATGTTTTTTTATATCTACGAATAAATCTATCCTTTTTAATCAATATTTTTTTCTCCTTTCAATTTAATCAACTTATGATCTGTCGTGTACAGATTTCAGTGCATTTATCAAAAGAGTAATATAACATAATTAAAAAAACAAACAATATAACATTTTCTATGGGTTTACGAAACAACTTTTAACTCAGATCTCAATAACAATTAAAACGTAATAAAATTTACACAAAAACTATGAATACACATGTAGACAAACTTAGGATACTGATGAAACGAAACAAATAAATTATTGTTAGAAGGGAAAGAAGATACTAACGACTTTCAATATGTTGTTTGTTTACCTTTTATTATCGAAAACTAAATTCTCCTAACCCGGGATGTTCCCGGGTGATAGCCTAGTTAGTATATATATTAGCATCATAAAAAATGAAAATATTATAGTTAATTAAAGAGCAAAAAATAAAGAAGAATGAATCTTATTGAAACTTACTAGTCAAAATTATTAAGATATAATTATTACTTTTAACTTTGTAATAAATAGATGTATTAAAGTAGTTAATCATTACAAAGTTGACTAATTTAGGGATATGATTTTTTTTTTGAAAGAAGAACTTCATTAAACTAAACCCGAGCCCGAAAACCGAGCCGGGAAAACAACAAAACAAAAGAAAAACTACATCACAGGATAATTACACCAATCCGACCACGAGATGTGGTTGTTCCTAGATCTATACTTGAACCACAAATACCTGAGAGACTTCAACTCGCAAAAAATATTCTCCACTTTGGCTTCAATCCCCGAAAAGATTGCTTTGTTACGAGCCGACCACAAGCACCATATCGCCGAGTAAATAATCCCTTGAACGACCGACTTCGCAGCCGTCTTCACATGGTTCGACTGATGAAGATCCAGAAGGTCTCTAACGGAGAAGGCAAAGATAGGGGGGATACGACACCACCGACTCACCTTCTGCCACAACACAGCCGCAACATAGCAAGCTGTGAAGATATGATCGGCCGATTCGGCTTCCGTCTTGCAAAGAGGACAAATACCATCACCCACAGGAATCCCCCTTTTGCGAAGAGCGTCCGCCGTGGGGACCCGATACATCTCCGCCTTCCAAGCCAGGAGATTGCATTTACTAGGGACCCATTTATTCCAGCTGAATATGAAGTTGACTGGCGACGAACCAGCCCCCGCTAACAGACTTTTAACAGAGCTCACGGAGAAGGAGCCGGAACCGTCACCGAGCCACCTCCACCCATCGGCTTTTGGCTGGAGAATGACAGCCGACAGGTCCGACAGGAGGGAAGCAAACTCCGCTAGCTCCTCCCCTATCTCCGGCTCGTGTCTCCACAGCCAATCACCCTGAACTCTATCCCGAACAGAACACGCCTTGACCACTTCGAGCGCGAAGAGGTTCGGAAACACGTCCTTAAGAGGTTTATCTTTCAACCAAGGATCAAGCCAAAAAAGGATGCATTCTCCGTTACCCACCAGCCCTTTAAAATAATCCCGAACCACAACATTACCTGCAACAGGTTTAGAAATAGCCGAAACAATACTGCTCCAAACGCCACTGCAAGTCTTCTTGACCGGAAAAACGGACCAGTTAGGCCCATGCATGTGGATTGCATCGACGACCTTAACCCACATGTTGTTTTTCTCACGTTTGTACCTCCATCCCCATTTGCTAAGAAGCGCGATGTTGATGTGATTTAGCCTACTAATCCCAACCCCTCCTTTTTTCTTAGGTAACGTTAGTCTTTCCCAAGCCACCCAATGGGTTTTCCTGACATCGCTAGAACCGCCCCACAGGAACTTTTTTATGAGCCTTTCCAACCCCGCGATGACCTGAACCGGAGCCTTATACAGCGAGAAATAATATGACGGAAGGCTCTCCAGAACAGATCGAACCAGAGTGATCCTACCCCCAAAAGATAACAAAGCCGATTTCCAAAGGGAAAGCCTAGCCTCAAAAATATCGAAAAGCGGTCTCCAATTGTTAACACGGCTCATATTAGACCCAACCTTAAGCCCGAGATAAGTAACCGGAAACGAATCCGCCTTGCAACCGACAATCCCAGCCAACATGCTTACTTCCGACGGAGGAACACCAACCCCGAAAATACTCGATTTAACAACATTGATTTTCAGCCCTGAGCATATGTGGAAGCATCGCAACAACCTAACGATATTCATAAGATTCTCCTCACTCCATTCCCCGACCAAAAGAGCGTCATCCGCGAAAAATAAATGAGACAGTAACGGCCCGTCATTAGGAAGTTGAATTCCCTTGATAACACTCTCCTCAACCGCCTTACGGACCAAGCACGACAAAGTTTCCATAACGATAGTGAACAGGAAGGGGGAGATAGGATCTCCTTGTCGCATCCCCTTACTACATTTAAAATCAAAGGTGGGAGAGCCGTTAACCAACACCGAGGCTCTAGCCGAGCACAGGACCCCCCAGACCCAATTACACCATTTCTGCCCAAACCCCATTTGACGGAGAATGTCAACAACGAATTTCCAATTGATATTATCGTACGCCTTCTCGAAGTCAATTTTAAACATCATAGCCCTTCTTTTACTCTTTTTAAGCCAAGAACACACCTCATTGATAATGAGGGGCCCATCCAGAATATATCTACCACCTAAGAAAGCAGACTGTGAATCTGAGATAACCGAATCGAGGACTTTTTTGAGCCTATTAGCTAAAACCTTCGACACCACTTTGTTGATAACCCCAACCAGACTAATGGGCCTATAATCGCCAAGACACAAGGGGTCCTTTTTCTTGGGCACCAAAGCAATAAACGAAGAGCCGCATCCCACATTAATAACACCTGAATCATAGAAATCCGCCATGAGGCTTACAAAGTCATTTTCAAACAACTCCCAAAAGTGTTTGAAAAAGCGAAAGTTGAAGCCGTCCGGACCAGGGGCGCGATCATCACCACAGTCAAATACCGCCCTCCTAATTTCCTCCCTAGAAAACGTGGACTCTAACCACAAGGAATCAGAATCGGAGATCCTCTTCATGCCGGGGCACTCAATACAAGGCCGAGATACACAGTCTTCCTCAAATCTAGATCTAAAAAACGAGAAAACCTCCTTCTTTACCAAAGAGGGTTTGGAAACCCAAGACCCACCGACGTTTAAACCATGAATAACATTGCAGGCCTTTCTCCAATTGATTTGAGAATGAAAGAACTTGGAGTTTTCGTCACCTTCCTTAGCCCACCTAATACGCGATCTTTGCTTTAAGTCCATATTCTTGGCTAAGTCCAAGTCCGCGAGAACCTTTTTATTCTCCGCAAGCACCCATTCCTCTTCCTCCGTCAAGTCTCTTAATTCTAACACTTCTTCCAAACCTTCCACTTCTTCTAAAGCCTTACTACGGACCTCTCCATCCTTTTTTAACATAGCGTCTCTCCAAATTTTGATTTTACTTCGGATCACCCCCAGTTTTCTAATCAAGTTCAAATCCCGGGAACAACCTGTATCAGCGAAGTTAACACATGCATCGACCACAACTTCCTTGAAACCATCTTTGTTCAGCCACGAATTGAATATTCTAAACGGACGGGCCCCGAAATTTACCTCTTTGGTTACCAGAATTAAGGGACAGTGGTCAGACCAGAGTTTCGGAGACGCAAGCAAACAGGCCTCCGGCCAAGAGTTGAAAAACTCCGAGTTCACAAGGAATCTGTCTATCTTGCTCTTCTTTTTACCATTATCGGAACGCCAAGTGAAAGCGCTGCCCCTCATGTTGTATTCCAAGAGGCCCGAATCGAAAACAAACGAATTAAAATTATTGGCACATACCGTTTTGAAAGCACAGTTCCTTCGTTCTTCCCTACACCGGACCGCGTTAAAATCACCACACACCACCCACATACCATCCTTACCACTAATTAGAGAACAAAGAGAGTCCCACAGCTCCTTCTTCGCTTGAATCCCCTTGTGACACCCCAGGATAACCGGGAAAACCTTACAACTTGACTAGCTTCCTCAGTGAGTGCCATCAAATTTCGGGACGAAATTTCTTTCAACTTGGGGATGATGTGACAACCCGAAATCTAGAACTTTTCATTGTGTCGTGATGTAACTTGTTTGTACATTATGTGACTAGTGACTGATTAAACTTAATGATAACGTGAATCTTTATGTGATATGTGCTTTGTTATGTGTGCATTGGTATGTATATATGTATGTGTTATATGTGAGCCGAGAACCCAACCCGAGAACAAGGAACCCGACTCGAGACCATGAGGTCTCGAGTGATTTGTGACCATGACTCGCAACCGGGCGGTTGCGAGTGGGCCTTTGGGCCGTAACCGGTTTGGGCCGAAACCCCAAGCCCAACCCGAAACATCCCTTGGTATATATACCCCATCTTTCCCCACTTTCCCTCATTTCATACACAACACACAAACACACTTCTACTATTTTTCTCTCAACTAGAAACCCTCAACAACACACCCCAATCCCTTTCAATTTTCGGTTCAAGCAAGGATCCCGGACAAGGACTCGGTCAAGACCACTAACTCGGACACTCCATCTTCTCGGTTCTTTTCCTTGTTTACGGCTTCTTTTTCTCAAACCGGTTAGTGTTCTATTTTGTGTGTAGAAATTATGTGTGATAAATGAACTAGAAAATGTTTGGTTAGAAACAAGATGCATGATTCTTAGGTTGGTTTGTAAAGCTTGACAATATGTGGTAACATGTTTAAAAATGGTTAGAAAATGGTAGTCTAAGAATATTCATGGCTAACCAATCTATGCTTCATTGTCCTTGCAAAATGATGTTGTTAAATATGAGATTTCGGCTACAAACATGTGTGTTTCTTGTTCTTGCATGATGATCTTGCTAGAAATATGTGAGTTTTGGTTCAAAAATGTGTGAATATGTTGGCATGAAAACCCTAGAAAACTTTGAATATAGGATGAACTTGTTGAATATGGTTTGAAGGTTTTAAAATGGCAAAGTTTGATCTATTTTCATTGCTGGTCAGTTTAGGAAAAGTGTTAGTGGAACCTTATTGGTAGTTTCCTAATCTGGGTCTGATTTTATATGTACAATCTGGACTGTCATACCTGCATCATCACGTGTACATGAAAGTGACAGCATTCCGACTCGCAACTGCGTCGTTGCGACTCGCAACCAAGGCATTCCGACTCGAGACCACGCCGTTGCGACTCGCAACCAAAGCATGACAAGTCGAAACCACGAGATTACGACTCGAGACTACGACCGTTGCGACTCGCAACCACAGCGTGATGACTCGAGACCACGCGGTTGCGACTCGCAACCATAACGTGACAAGCCGAAACCACCTGGTTGCGACTCGAGACCAGCTGGTTGCGACTGGGCCGTCCACTTTGGTTATTGGGCCATTATGTGTTATGGGCTATCTGTTGACTGGGTTATGTGTTACTGTTGACTGTTTAATTGTTAGGCCGGCCCAATAACCCCATGACTGTTTGTATTGTTTTGCATGATACGTGGTAGTTATGTGCATGTTTTTACGTGATTGCTTGTACACCGAACCTGACCTATACCGGTAACCATGTTAGGACGTGGTGACCAACGTGATTGACAAGTAACCTAAACCTACCGAGCAACCCAAGGTGAGTTCACACACTAGAAGCATGCGTCCCGGTGGTTTGGGACACGAGACTAAAACAATCCTATCCCCTGGTAAAAGGGGATACCATTTACATACCTTCCCTAGTTATGGGAACAAAACTTACTTTTTCTTCCCTGGTATTGGGAAACCTTTTGGACAATCCTATCCCCTGGTAAAAGGGGATACCATTTACATACCTTCCCTGGTTATTGGGAACAAAACTACTTTTCCTTCCCTGGTTATTGGGAACAAAATTTACTTTTCCTTCCCGGGTATTGGGAAACCTTTTGGTTAATTACTGTTTATACGGATTGCAACTAACGGCACTAAACGAAACTCTATCACTCAAGTCCCTACTACAAATACCGATTAGTCGCCGGGTTAGGCGAACGGGTTATTAGTTGATAGCGCTATTTAGGTGTTTACCAGCCTCACACCGTGCCCTGGTTTGGGACGGGCGTGAACTAATGTACTCAGAAATCCGTCAATGATGATAGAACATTGACATCGGGGCATCCTGCGGATACGCAACGGTTACCTAGTGTTCGGTATTGGAAAAACAGTTTAGTCGCTAACTTTTGGGGTAGCTCCCCAGGGCATGTATAAACGGGTAAATTAACCGGTGAAACAAGTTTTTGGTAATTAAAACTGGACAACTAGTGAACTCACTCAGCATTATTGTTGACCCCTTACTGCATGCTTTGCAGGTAACCAATGATTCAGGAGCTGCTGCTTGGGGATGTGTAGTGTTCGTCAAACCCGTGTGTTGGGATAACTGTTTTGAACAATGAACCGTCTTTAAAACTATTTTGGTTTATGCTTCCGCTGTTTTGTTAAACTAATTACCGAACCTAAACTCTGATATTGCTAATTACTACGGATACTAAATATTTCTTAAATGCTCGGTATAATTGGTGGCTGGATCCTGGTCAGTCACGCCCTCGAAGCGGGTGTCATCCGCAGGTGGATTTTGGGGGTGTGACAGATTGGTATCAGAGCCATTGGTTATAGTGAACTTGGTTTTAAAAAAAAAGGGAAAATCTTTTTGGAGAAAACCAGACTATAACCCGTGACTCGTGACGACACTACACTCCAAGTACAAGGCTCAACACTTTTGACCTCATAGCTCGGACCAGTGTTTACTTGTTTGCTTACTTTATGTTTCCTGTTTCGCTATACGTACTAGTATGCCTAACTAGTGAACGCCCACATACGATATTGCATGTGATTGCACGTTAGCACACCAATATGAATTCATGTACACTTTCTCGTATCGTGTGATTGACAGGGTGGTAATTCCCTAAACCTCCATGACTTACACTACTTGATACTCTTTGAAATCTACTCGAGTGTGGGGAACCATTTGACATGAGTTAAGAGGAGCTGAGATGAACATGCAAATCACAATATTATTATGGGTGCACACATAATAATATAGTGGGGTGGATGTGAGTCCCAGTGAGGCTTAACAAGTGAAAAAGGGGTTCCGTTTCGTTATTTGTATGATGAGAAACCCAACAGTCCATAGGAGCCGTAGCAGTGATTGTCTCCTACTCGAACACGATCTTTTCACTTCTCACTGCACCCTTTCGAATCTCGAGGCTATCGAGTATTACCTGAACACCCATATGAACGCCTAGCGAACTGTGTGGAACATTAGGTGCATGTACGAACATCCCTGGGATGGATGTTGAAACGACAATGATTGGTCTATATCCTTCTCACCTTTCTTCGCTTGTTGGAACTTAACGTGTTGACGTCTTAAATCCCGAAGTGTGATCACTTCTGCAACACTATCTCAACATACCGTGTATTACTCAGTCAAGAGGGTAGACGTAGTACCTTACTGGCTTCAGCATTTGAACGACCCTAGTCACCGACAACGAGCATCAGCGAATTGACTCCAATCGAACCCTTAACCCTAGTCAGCGGCTCATAGGAGCCAGCTCTTACGAATCAGTCGTGCCATAAGCAATGACAATTGACAATGGTGCGGAAATGCGTGACGGCCAGCTCAATAAGTACACCTTGGGACGCGGCACGAAAACGTGACAAGATGGACTTGTCAGTGAAGGATCGTAGCGCACCATTTCAAGAAACGACATCAGAAACAACAGTCGCGACAACATCAAGGTCAACAACCAGGGGAATGATGATAGTAATGGGAATCCTCGCAACCGTAACAACAACATTGGAAATGATGCTCGTGGAAGGGCATTTAGGATTGGCGCAGGCGACGCCAGGCATAGTAGCAACATGGTAGCTTGTATGGGTAGTTGTTTGCTTCATCTCTATTCTGCTTGACCCTGATACTTCTTGAAACCGAACCAGATGTGGAATCGACTGATGGCAAGTCAAATAGAATCTCAAAAGTTCGTTAGGATGTAAACACGACCTTGTGGGACGAGTGTCCGATGTCGACCTTCCTTCTACCACACTCGATGGTTACAATGCAGTAGTTAGTGTGAATTGGTTACCCAGGAATCACGCGAATATACCCAGTGAGGAGAAAACTTTGTGTGGAGAATCGGCATTTGTTCTAAAGCATCAGAGTAGTTCAATAGTTAGCGCCATTTCAGCTGTGAAGACCAGAAGTGTCTACAGAGGGATTACTCCGCTGTGTTAGCAACCGCTACGGATGTTAAGGCTAAGGAAAAGTGGATCGAGGATCCACCAGTTGTTCGTTGTTTCTCTCGGCGTGCTATCCGAGGAACATTCAGTTTTTCTTCCGAAAATTTGTTAGGTGGAATCTCAGTTTGATCTCACGTCTGAGGCAGCCCTGATTACTTGTACTTTTACCATTTTGCGCCAGGAAGGTCGCAAGATCTATCAAAGCAACTATAGGAACCGTTGGACAGGAATTTTGTAGGGTCTAGTTCTTCGCTTTGGGGGAGCCCCACTTATCCTAGGGAAGATGGGCCTTTTCGTGTGTATACTGACTATTAAGAACTCATCAAGGTGACAGCCCATAACCGTTCGTCTCGATCCTGTATTGACAACCTGTTGACCAGTTACATGGGTCATGCTCCTATGTGAAGATTGAATAACGAACGAACTAACATCAGATGGAAGTCCAAAGGGAGGATGTTCCTAAAACGGCATAGTGAACGCAATAAGGCCATTTCCAGGAGACACCGGACGAATTATTCCATGACCTTTTGGGGTGAACAACCCACCAGCTGCTTTATGGATCACACTGCAACTGTGTTTATCTGATACGTTTTGAATCACTTCTAGGAGAAAGGGGCACCTTGAACAACACTTGTATTCCATTGTAGAGCTTCTAGGGGAGGAGCGTCTACGTGCGAAGTCTACCTAAGTGTGACTTCAGGATTCGGGAAGTACACATTTTTTTCTTTTTATCAAACAACAAAGTAGGAATACACATGGATCTCGCTAAGATCAAAGATCCCTTCGAGGATACAGGAGTTTCTTGGTCTCACTAGATACTATCGCAGCTTGATCACAAGATTTTCGAAGGTCGCACAGCTTAAGTCTCGTTGGCACAGCAGGGTGTTGTGTTCGTGAAAGACCAAAACAGGAGGACGTCTTTTCAGCTTTCGAATCCCAACTTTGTAATGCACTGAGCATCATCTTCACCCTAGGGTACGGGTGATCTAGCGGTATACCATGATGCTTCGAATCAGGATCCCAGTTACACACGGATGCAACGCGAGAAGGTTATTGCTTACGCCTCTCGACAACTTAGGACGCACGAAAGGAACTACACAATGCTTGATTTGGAACTGGGAGCAGTGATCTTCGCACTTAAGTTATGACGACATTACCTATACGGAACCAAGTGCGCCGTCTACACCGACCGCAGAAGTTTAGAACACATATTCAAGCAGAAGGAACTGAATATGCGACAGCGACGATGGGTCGGACTGCTGAATGATTACGAGTGCTCTATCAGGTATCACCCGGGCAAGGCCAATGTAGTGGCAGACGCCCTCAGTCGGAAGGACACTACGCCTAAGCGCGTAAGAGCTTTACAACTCACGATCCATTCTAGTCTACCTTCGCAAATACGAGCTGCTCAGATAGAAGCACTGAAACCAGAGAACGTTAGAGCTGAAGCCCTACGCGGGTCAAGGCAACGCTTAGAACAGAAGGAAGACGGTGCTTATTATGTAACAGGACACATTTGGGTCCCACTCTATGGCGACTTACGGGAACTTGCGATGGATGAAGCGCACAAATCTCGCTACTCAGTACACCCTGGTTCGGACAAGATGTACCACGATATTAAGACTACGTATTGGTGGCCTAGCATGAAGGCCCACATAGCAACTTACGTCAGCAAGTGTTTGACTTGTGCGCGAGTCAAGACGGAATATCAGAAACCCTCAGGCCTACTCCAACAACCAGAGATACCACAATGGAAATGGAAGCAAATTTCCATGGATTTCGTTACTGGCCTACCTAGATCACAGCGCGGAAACGATACTATCTGGGTGATCGTGGATCGACTCACGAAATCCGCACACTTCTTGGCAATCAAAGACAACAGATAAATTCTCCACTCTGGCGAAGATATACTTCAAGGAAGTTGTTTCGAGGCACGGGGTGCCCACCTCTATCATCTCTGATCGAGATGCACGTTTTACTTCGGAACTGTGGCAAGCAATGCACAAGTCTTATGGCTCACGTTTAGATATGAGCACAGCGTATCACCCACAAACGGACGGGCAGTCCGAACGCACTATTCAAACATTAGGAGACATGCTTCGCGCTTGTGTAAACGACTTTGGCAACAGCTGGGAAAGGCATCTGCCACTCGTGGAATTCTCGTATAATAACAGCTACCACACCAGCATTAAAGCTGCTCCGTTTGAGGCATTGTACGGACGTAAATGCCGGTCACCTCTTTGTTGGGCAGAGGTGGGGGATAGTCAAATCACTGGTCCAGAACATGTGGTAGACACTACTGAGCGGACTGCTCAAATACGACAACGCATGGCGGCCGCTCGTGACCGTCAGAAGGCCTACGCCGATAAGGGCAGGAAACCACTTGAGCTCCAGGTTGGGGAGCGGGTATCACTCAAAGTTTCACCCTGGAAGGGTGTGGTTCGTTTTGGTAAACGAGTCGAACTCAACCCACGGTACGTTGGACCTTTCGAAATCCTTGAGAAAATAGGCAAGGTGGCCTACAGACTGAACTTACCAACAGAACTCGGTGCAGTTCACAACGTTTTCCATGTGTCGAATCTGAAGAAGTGTCTGTCAGATGAGACGCACTTAGTTCCTCCGAAGGAACTCACGATCGACGAACAGTTGAAATTCGTCGAAGAACCTGTCGAAATCACGGACCGGGATGTTAAGGTCCTCAAGAGCACTAGAATACCTCTTGTTCGAGTTCGTTGGAACTCACGTCGCGGCCCAGAGTTCACCTGGGAGCGCGAAGATCGGATGAAACAAAAATATCCCCAACTGTTTGAGAACAGTACAAACGCTACTGAGGCTGAAGCTACGGAATTTCGGGACGAAATTCCAGATCAACGGGGGGTGGATGTGACACCCCAGGATAACCGGGAAAACCTTACAACTTGACTAGCTTCCTCAGTGAGTGCCATCAAATTTCGGGACGAAATTTCTTTCAACTTGGGGATGATGTGACAACCCGAAATCTAGAACTTTTCATTGTGTCGTGATGTAACTTGTTTGTACATTATGTGACTAGTGACTGATTAAACTTAATGATAACGTGAATCTTTATGTGATATGTGCTTTGTTATGTGTGCATTGGTATGTATATATGTATGTGTTATATGTGAGCCGAGAACCCAACCCGAGAACAAGGAACCCGACTCGAGACCATGAGGTCTCGAGTGATTTGTGACCATGACTCGCAACCGGGCGGTTGCGAGTGGGCCTTTGGGCCGTAACCGGTTTGGGCCGAAACCCCAAGCCCAACCCGAAACATCCCTTGGTATATATACCCCATCTTTCCCCACTTTCCCTCATTTCATACACAACACACAAACACACTTCTACTATTTTTCTCTCAACTAGAAACCCTCAACAACACACCCCAATCCCTTTCAATTTTCGGTTCAAGCAAGGATCCCGGACAAGGACTCGGTCAAGACCACTAACTCGGACACTCCATCTTCTCGGTTCTTTTCCTTGTTTACGGCTTCTTTTTCTCAAACCGGTTAGTGTTCTATTTTGTGTGTAGAAATTATGTGTGATAAATGAACTAGAAAATGTTTGGTTAGAAACAAGATGCATGATTCTTAGGTTGGTTTGTAAAGCTTGACAATATGTGGTAACATGTTTAAAAATGGTTAGAAAATGGTAGTCTAAGAATATTCATGGCTAACCAATCTATGCTTCATTGTCCTTGCAAAATGATGTTGTTAAATATGAGATTTCGGCTACAAACATGTGTGTTTCTTGTTCTTGCATGATGATCTTGCTAGAAATATGTGAGTTTTGGTTCAAAAATGTGTGAATATGTTGGCATGAAAACCCTAGAAAACTTTGAATATAGGATGAACTTGTTGAATATGGTTTGAAGGTTTTAAAATGGCAAAGTTTGATCTATTTTCATTGCTGGTCAGTTTAGGAAAAGTGTTAGTGGAACCTTATTGGTAGTTTCCTAATCTGGGTCTGATTTTATATGTACAATTTGGACTGTCATACCTGCATCATCACGTGTACATGAAAGTGACAGCATTCCGACTCGCAACTGCGTCGTTGCGACTCGCAACCAAGGCATTCCGACTCGAGACCACGCCGTTGCGACTCGCAACCAAAGCATGACAAGTCGAAACCACGAGATTACGACTCGAGACTACGACCGTTGCGACTCGCAACCACAGCGTGATGACTCGAGACCACGCGGTTGCGACTCGCAACCATAACGTGACAAGCCGAAACCACCTGGTTGCGACTCGAGACCAGCTGGTTGCGACTGGGCCGTCCACTTTGGTTATTGGGCCATTATGTGTTATGGGCTATCTGTTGACTGGGTTATGTGTTACTGTTGACTGTTTAATTGTTAGGCCGGCCCAATAACCCCATGACTGTTTGTATTGTTTTGCATGATACGTGGTAGTTATGTGCATGTTTTTACGTGATTGCTTGTACACCGAACCTGACCTATACCGGTAACCATGTTAGGACGTGGTGACCAACGTGATTGACAAGTAACCTAAACCTACCGAGCAACCCAAGGTGAGTTCACACACTAGAAGCATGCGTCCCGGTGGTTTGGGACACGAGACTAAAACAATCCTATCCCCTGGTAAAAGGGGATACCATTTACATACCTTCCCTAGTTATGGGAACAAAACTTACTTTTTCTTCCCTGGTATTGGGAAACCTTTTGGACAATCCTATCCCCTGGTAAAAGGGGATACCATTTACATACCTTCCCTGGTTATTGGGAACAAAACTACTTTTCCTTCCCTGGTTATTGGGAACAAAATTTACTTTTCCTTCCCGGGTATTGGGAAACCTTTTGGTTAATTACTGTTTATACGGATTGCAACTAGCGGCACTAAACGAAACTCTATCACTCAAGTCCCTACTACAAATACCGATTAGTCGCCGGGTTAGGCGAACGGGTTATTAGTTGATAGCGCTATTTAGGTGTTTACCAGCCTCACACCGTGCCCTGGTTTGGGACGGGCGTGAACTAATGTACTCAGAAATCCGTCAATGATGATAGAACATTGACATCGGGGCATCCTGCGGATACGCAAAGGTTACCTAGTGTTCGGTATTGGAAAAACAGTTTAGTCGCTAACTTTTGGGGTAGCTCCCCAGGGCATGTATAAACGGGTAAATTAACCGGTGAAACAAGTTTTTGGTAATTAAAACTGGACAACTAGTGAACTCACTCAGCATTATTGTTGACCCCTTACTGCATGCTTTGCAGGTAACCAATGATTCAGGAGCTGCTGCTTGGGGATGTGTAGTGTTCGTCAAACCCGTGTGTTGGGATAACTGTTTTGAACAATGAACCGTCTTTAAAACTATTTTGGTTTATGCTTCCGCTGTTTTGTTAAACTAATTACCGAACCTAAACTCTGATATTGCTAATTACTACGGATACTAAATATTTCTTAAATGCTCGGTATAATTGGTGGCTGGATCCTGGTCAGTCACGCCCTCGAAGCGGGTGTCATCCGCAGGTGGATTTTGGGGGTGTGACACCCCTGAGGAGCGTAGACATTAAGGATGTTAATACACGAACTACACCCAACTAACGACCCCCTGAGGAAGATAAAATTCCTCTCTTTGACGGACTCAGATAGGGAGAAAAGATTATCGTCCCATAGACACGCTAACCCCCCAGACAAGCCAGTGGAGTCCACTGACTCAGAGCCGAAAGAACCCGACCCCCAGAATTTACGAAACACCGAGCAGGGGATAGCTCCTTGTTTCGTTTCCTGGAAGGCAAGGAAGTTAATACCGTACTCCCGTTTGAGATCCCTGATCCACCCTGATTTCGAAACACCCCCAATCCCTCGCAAGTTGACGGAGAGAAAATTCATGGTTTGACCACATTAATGCCTGAAGAACCCAGTGACTTCCTAACCAGATCCACGTGAGAAGACAAATTAACACCAATTTTTTTACCCACCGAAACAGTGTTAGCCACCTCCACCTCAGCCGGAGCCTCCTCCTCCGCTCCTCTACCACTAGATGATGCGACAATATTTTGGGTTTTCTTATTGGATGATGCTATGATGGTGGTGGATTGGAGACGTGTGCTAGACAGACTTCTGAGTTAGGACACATTCACTAGAACGACACAACTGCCACTAGATGCCCTAGATGGCTCAACCTCAAGTTCATGCAGGGGCGGAGCTTTTAAGTGATAAGGGGGTGCACACGCCTCCGCTAATGTTTCGGTTAGTAATGTACTTTTTTTAGATTTTTGTCCAAAATTTTTAAAATTATATAGGTTCGCCCCCGCCAATTATTTTACCTAAAATTCCCTAGCCTTACCAAGTTTATTGTGCAAAACATTTATACATATTTTCATATTGAGTTAAAAAAACGTGAAGAATTGGGTTATTAGTAATTTTTTATAATTGTTTTTAAACTTGAAATGAGTTTAAATAAAGTTTGAAACTAATTTTTATATAAATAAAATTAAGGGTTCAAATTTAGTTTTTTTACGTATAAGAATGAGTTCTTTGAATGAATAAATATTATTTAGTTTGTTTTGGTGTTATTATTGTTTGACCCGACCCGAATCGAATAGCCGACCCAAACATATAACCTGAAACATAGCGATAAGATAAAAGGTTTTGACATGACTTTCCACCCCTACAAAACTTTTGGTCAAACTCCACCACTAACTTCATAAAACTGATTAGTGTGAATGCTTGATTTCCAATGGTAACATTACTCTTAAGCTTTTGTTTTGTTTGTAACCACCGATTCCATACTATATATTTTCTTTCATTTTCTAATTTTTTTACACAACCAACACATATCTCTTATATATTTTCTTTCGAACAACAAAAAAAAAAGAAAAAAAAAACTCAACATTTTCAAAGGGATAAAATGAAATATTTTCTACCCGACTCGTCGACTTCTTTCGACTCAACTAATTCTTGTTGAGTTTCCTGCCAAACGCCGTAGCGAAAGAACTTAAAGATACGAGAAGATTAAAGAAAAGATATGTGCAACGTGATTGTGAAGAACCTCATCAAGTTCTAGTGAATGATTATTTCGTTGACAACCCAACTTGGTCTATTTTTGTTAAATCTTTTGCAAGGCCAACCGAAGATAGAAAAAAAAAATCAAGGAAGTGCAAGGGTCGGCAAAAAAGATTTCCAGCGAGTGTTTAGTGTTTTAAAACGCTTGGAAATCTAAATGAGGTATAGTTAATTGACCGACACAAACATTAACAATGAAAGGGGGAGGGAGTGAAAGTGCACAAATTTTAACGTTATTTTACTAATTTTTTGAAAATAACATTAAAAGACGGGGGACGATTAATCATGTATCATGTGGTGGCGTTGATAGCCGAAAGACAAAAGGGTACATGCACTAACGATCTTTGTCCCGATTGTTGAGTGTTATGTGTCTTGTGTCTAAGACTTGCAAAACTACTATCGCGCCGGGGATCTCACTCGAAGCAACTTCTGGTAGAGATAAGATTGTCTATATTTTACCCTCCTTATCTTAACTTTACGGGATTTACTGAGTGTGATGATGACGACCAGATTACTTTCCCATCTATTTTTGAAATGAGACTGAGCGAGTTTAAATAAGTTGACTTGTTACTATTGAGTTACTAGATGTGTGTGAGTGTGTGTCCTTTAGTTGTTAACCCGAGCTTATTTTTGGTATTGTTCCAAGTTGATCTGCCAACATGGACCAGAAGCCACGTATGGTTCCTTCCCCCAATACCACTTTACTGTTTTGTTTTATGTCATACTTACTGGGTTTGAAGCAGGATGATTTGGAACATCTAGGGTTTCAACTTTGAAGGTAAGTGCTTCAAATTGGTTTCTGTTTTACAATATATTGGTTTTGTTACTGCATTTGTTTGAGTAATATAATAGGTTTCATTTTGGTTGATAATCATAGGGATTCTGTGAATTAAGAGTGAAAAGAAAATCTTGATTTTTTTAGAAAACCCATATGTTTTTTTTTTTTTTTTTTTTTTTTTTTTTTTTTTTTTTTCAGACTTCAAATTGTATGGGTTTGCAGGTTGACATTTGCAAGAACAGACCTGTTTACAACTTAAGGTATTGTATTTACTATTTAGTATTCATTTCATTACATATACCCAATATACATAATAACATAAAGGCCACCTAACTCAATTTGGCCGATAATAATCCCAACTCAGTTATAGGCCGATAATAATCCGAACTGGTCAATTTTTTGTTGTAAAATAGTCCGCCGTTAAAATAGCTTAACGGAGTTAAGTTTTTTCTCGAATTACAAACCGATGCTTTAGGGTTTTTGATCAGAACGAGGATACGAGTCGATTGATGTAAAACTTACCTCGAAATTGTGCTCAAACTGGCTTGTTTTTTGTTAATTGGAAGTTTAAACACCCGAATTGAAGCACCGTTTTCGTGGGTTGGAGCAGTATTTTGAGGTAAGTTTTACATCAATCGACCCGTATCCTCGTTCTGATCAAAAGCCCTAAAACATCGGTTTGTATTCGGAAAAAAAACTTAGCTCCGTTAAGCTACTTTAACGGCGGACTATTTTACAAAAAGAGTTAATTACTGTTTTCGTCCCTGTGGTTTGTCAAAAATCACTATTTCAATCCATTAGTTTAAAAATTGCGATTTCAGTCCCTATGGTTTCACTTTCGTAACCATTTCAGTCCACCTCGTAACCATTTCAGTCCCTGTACTTAACAGACCACAGGGACAGAAATGGTTATGAAAGTGAAACCACAGGGACTGAAATGGTTATGAAAGTGAAACCACAGGGACTGAAATCTCAAATTTTAAACTAATGGACTGAAATAGTGATTTTTGACAAACCAAAGGGACGAAAATAGTAATTAACTCTTACAAAAAAATTGACCAGTTCGGATTATTATCGGCCAATAACTGACTTGGGATTCTATCGGCCAAATTGAGTTAGGTGGGATTATTTATTTCCAAATTGCCTAACAGAAAACATGTTTTTTTTACCTTACACATTACTTGTTACATACACAGTCAGTCAGTCATTACACCTTACACCACAAATGTCCGCTTCAAAAATACCGCCACTTCAGCCTGGTTCGTCACGGAAAAAGAAAAGGAAATATACCAATTGGGATACACAAGTAAATATGGGTGTACCATCGTTGAAACGAGCAAGTCCCCGTGCCGCGATGCTTGCCGTGTCGATGCTTGCTGCAAACGCTTCCAAAAAAAACGACGCAGTCTCTTCCAACGCTACTCCACATGTACCTTTACCTGCCTGCACGTCAAGCAAACAATCACAAACGCCTATCAAGTCATCGTCTTATTTACAATCTGGCGATTGCAATATTGTATGTGAATACTGTGGCTCGTATTTCTGGCATGGTGAACGCGTGATAAGCTTTGCCACCGAGCGCCCGATTAAATACATACGGTGTTGTAAAGGAGCCGCTAGTGACACACTTGCTGAACAATCTTGTTCAGGTTCTACGCTTACAAAACAGAGGTGATTTAGTTAGTGACATATTTCTGCGTACCTTAAGCTTTAATTGTTCATGATATATTGTAAAACTGTTTGATTGTTTGGATGCCGAATTTGTAGATTATGTTCTGGACAAGAAAGTGGAGAGAGTGTTCAACAGTCTCGTACAAAGGACAAGATCGAATCTGGTGTGTGTTCTGTTTCTTTATATCACAAGTTTGTAATTTAATGCCATTTAATGATGAACCTATATTTGTTAAGGAGAAGGTTCATTGGGGAACACTAAAAAAGTGGGGAACAGCGGGGAACCGACTCAAACGAACTCCGATTGGACTCAATTCAATGGCGTTGGAACCGTCTCGTCGAACCCTAACTAAGATCTCTTAACCCTAAATCCTAACTCCTAAACTCTAAACCCTAAAGCTAAAAAATAAGGCTAAAACCTAAGCTAAACCGTAAAATCTAAACTATAAACCCTAAAAGCTAAACCCTAAAGGCTAAACCTAAAGCTAAACCCTAAATCTAAACCCAAAGGCTAAACCCTAAACCCTAAATCTAAACCCTAAAGTTAAACCCTAAAGTTAAACCCTAAAAGCCAAACCCTAATATATTTAGGGTTTAGGGTTATGATTTAGGGTTTAGGGTTAAAAGATCCTAGTTAGGGTTCGACGAGCCGGTTCCAACGCCGCTGGAATGAGTCCAATCGGAGTTCGTTTGAGCCGGTTCCCCACTGTTCCCCACTTTTTTAGTGTTCCCCAATGAACCTTATATTTAATGATAGTCATTAATTGGATATGCGACAGGCAGAAGTGAGTCAGCTGATGTTCAGTTTGAGGTCTCAACCGAAATACATAATAATATTCTTCCTTATGTTAACAAGCTTCGTGATCATCGGAACAGAGGTCAAAATGCTGTTTTCTTTGACGGGCAGGTGGAATTCTTGGCTTAAATATTCTTTACATGATAATCTTTTTTTTTTACGAACAAAAGATTAAGTATGTGTTTAAACGATTTTCTTCTTTTTACTTTATTAACGGGATGTGCAGGACCGGCTAGTGAAGGTGGTCTCTTTTGTATCATCATTGTTGGATAACATGAAGAAGCCTATTCTAATAATAGCTTCTTCCAGTGCACTTTTCTTGTGGGAAATCGAGTTTTCAAAGTGGTCAAAGTCGGTCAACGTTGTAACATACAAAGGGACCAAAGATATCCGGGCTGCCATTAGAGATTCAGAGTTTCAAGTCCTTTTATCTTCTCCAGATGCCGTTGTGGAGGTACACCGTTCTTGATGTTATATGAAACAAACACAAAATCTACGCATAAATTATAGAGTAAAATGCCAAAATTGTCCCTGAGGTTTTGACACTTTTGCCTGTTCCATCCAAAATAAGAATTTTTTGTATCGTTAACTAATGGACGATTTCGTCCATTAGTTAACGATACATTTTAACTGAGTTAGTGATTTGGATGGAATTGGCAACAAAAATGAAACGTCAGGGGGAGCCGTTAAAAAATCTTATTTCGGATGGAACAGACAAAAGTGTTCAAACCTCAGGGACGATTTTGGCATTTAACTCTAAATTATATGAATATTTTTCATTTTGCAGGACATGGAAACGCTTGTTCATATTAAGTGGGAACTGTTAGTGATAGACGAGTGCCAACGCCTCATGATTCCAATGCATTTAAAGAAAATTCAGATGCTTATGGCTGATATGAAACTGTTAACAGTTTCAGGTGAACCAGTGGTGTGTTTCTCATTTCTTTTAAGTTTTATCTAAAATGGATCAATAATCAAAAGAGTTAATTACTGTTTTCGTCCCTGTGGTTTGTCAGAAATTACGATTTCAGTCCATTAGTTTAAAAATTACGATTTCAGTCCCTTAAGCTAATGGTTACGAAAGTGAAACCACAGGGACTGAAATCGCAATTTTTAAACTAATGGACTGAAATAGTGATTTTTGACAAACCACAGGGACGAAAACAGTAATTAACTCATAATCAAAAAGTAGTCAAATTGGTCAAACGGGCTGAAAGCCAACTTAAGTCATATGTGGTAGTGTGGTGCACTGATTTTAAACAAATGTATGTGGGCCAACCCAACCCAGCCCAGCCCGTTTTGATCCGTGGGTGCACTGCAGGCTGCAGCCTTTGTTTTTTACATTTGCTAATTACAGTCAACCGTTTCAGGATATTTTGCAGAGTTACCGAAATATTCTTTCACTGGTTGATTGCATAAATGAAAATATAAATACTGATGCTGACGTGGCAATGAACGATGATATTAGCATATTGAACGAAAGGCTATCGCCATTTATAGCATTTCAGTGCAATCTAAAGAGAACACAGAAAGGTATCTATATTAGATTTCAGGAAAAAATATAAGTTTTGTCCTTTATCTTTATACCACTTTTCAGGCGGTGTCCTTTTTAACGAATGTTGACAGGCGGTGTCCTTACTAGGTATTTTGTTGCAAGTTTAGTCCTTTACTCCCAACCCAGTTAAAAAACCCTGTTAATTGTTGGGTGTAAAGGACTAAACTTGCAACAAAATACCTAGGTAAAGGACTAAACTTGCAACAAAATACCTAGTAAAGGACACCGCCTGTCAACAATTAACATGGTTTTTTAACTGGGTTGGGTGTAAAGGACTAAACTTGCAGCAAAATACCTAGTAAAGGACACCGCCTGACATTCGTTAAAAAGGGCACCGCCTGAAAAGTGGTATAAAGATAAAGGACAAAACTTGTAATTTTTCCTAGATTTCAAGGTAACTTTATTTCTTTCAAGAACATCAATTGATTATAGATTTGTTTCTTTCGATTACAGAAACTAGTGTAGTTAAAGTTCTTGGAGAGAATGTTCAACAGTCTAGTACAAAAGACAAGATCGAATCCAGTGCGTATTCTGTTTCTTTATATCACAACTTTGTAGATTAATGTCAGTTAGTATCTAAATCAAAGTAGTAGTGGGGAAGGTTCATTGGGGAACACTAAAAAAGTGGGGAACAGCGGGGAACCGACTCAAACGAACTCCGATTGGACTCATTCCAGCGGCGTTGGAACCCTAATTAAGATCTCTTAACCCTAAACCCTAAATCCTAACTCCTAAACTCTAAACCCTAAAGCTAAAAAATAAGGCTAAAACCTAAGCTAAACCGTAAAATCTAAACTATAAACCCTAAAAACTAAACCCTAAAGGCTAAACCTAAAGCTAAACCCTAAACCCTAAAGCTAAACCCTAAACCCTAAAGTTAAACCCTAAGGCTAAACCCTAAAGCTAAACCCTAAAAGCCAAACCCTAATATATTTAGGGTTTAGGGGTTATGACTTAGGGTTTAGGGTTAAGAGATCCTAGTTAGGGTTCGACGAGCCGGTTCCAACGCCGCTGTAATGAGTCCAATCGGAGTTCGTTTGAGTCGGTTCCCCGCTGTTCCCCACTTTTTTAGTGTTCTCCAATGAACCTCACACAGTAGTTTAATTTTTATGTTTACTGACAGCTGTTAATATCATACACAACAGGTAGCAACGAGTGCAAGTTCGGCACCACTGATCTTGAAGAGTATTGGGTCCCGATTCATCTTTCATCAATGCAAATTAAACAATATTGTTCAATTTTAGCTTCGAATTCAAGCACACTCGCTTCATTATCAAGAACATCTTCACTCAATGATGTCATCACACAGATCCAAAAGGTTTTTTTTTTTTTTTTTTTTTTTTTTTTTTTTTTTTGTAGTTGTAAACGTTGTATATCTATTGTTCCACATACTATATAGTAGAAGCTTCTTTAATTCGATTAATTAATCTTGCAGTGCTGCGATCACCCGTATCTAGTGGACCCCACTTTACGTAATTCATCGAAAGAAGCTTCTTTGATCCATGTCAGTGGCAAACTGCATGTTTTCGACAAGATCCTGTTGGAGATTAAACGATGCGGTTTGAGAGCACTTGTACTATTTCACGTAAGTAAATCTTTTAATGTACTTTAGTTTTTACATGCTTGAACTGTTTTGTTGATTGACAGTCGACGGTTAATTCAGAGAAGATGTCAACCGGGCGTTATTTGGATGATCTTGTTCGTCAAAGATTCGGCGAGAATTCGTATGTGTATATCCCCTGGTGGACGCTTTCTCGTTCTGGATATGTAAAGAAAGAAGAAGCGTTAGAAATGTTCAACAAAGCCGAGAGCGATAGGTTCGTTTGCTTATGTGATCACCTTGCTTGTCTGTCAAATCTTCGGCTTTCCCGTGTGGATGTCGTTATATTATTCAACAGTGACCGGAACCCGTCAAATGATATAAAATCGCTTAAGAGGATCACCATCGATTCACATCGTGAGCGTTTAATTGTTTTCCGGTTATATTCAGCATTCACCGTTGAAGAGAAATCACTTATTCTTTCAAAGCAAGGTACAACAGTTGACAGTTTTATTAGCTCGAGTGTTTGCCACCAGTTGTTAGCATGGGGCGCAACCTACTTATTCCGTAAGCTCCGAAGCGGTACCAACTCCGGACCTCAGTCGTTTATAAATGATTTGGTTTGTGAGTTGTCATCCCTGTTGACGAACACGAGTGTCAAAACAGGTCCCGTGAACCGCTCAATCATTGCAAATGCGCGTATGCAAACCGGAGGTTATTCTGGAAGTATCTTGTTATTCGGTGAAACTGAAACGCACTTAAAAGAAAGTTCTTCGATTGATGAGTACTTGATTGATAACAGACATTCTGTTTTCTGGAGTAATTTGGTCAACAAAAGTCAACCTGTACCCGAACGCTCTTGTAGCAGCAGCTCTTCCACACTTGCTGATGAATCTTGTTCGGGTTCTACTGAATTAGAGGTCTCAACCGAATTACATAATCATGTTCTTCCTTATGTTATTAAGCTACTTGATCATCGGAATAGAAGTCAAAATGCTGTTTTCTTTGACGGCCAGGTGGAATTCTTGCCTTATTCTTTACACGACAATCTTTTTTGGAAAAATTTCAAGTTTTGTCCTTTATCTTTATACCACTTTTCAAGCGGTGTCCTTTTTAACGAATGTTGACAGGCGGTGTCCTTTATTAGGTATTTTGTTGCAAGTTTAGTCCTTTACACCCAACCCAGTTAAAAAACCCTGTTAATTGTTGGGTGTAAAGGACTAAATTTGCAACAAAATACCTAGTAAAGGACACCGCCTGTCAACAATTAACAGGGTTTTTTAACTGGGTTGGGTGTAAAGGACTAAACTTGCAACAAAATACCTAGTAAAGGACACCGCCTGTCAACATTCGTTAAAAAGGACACCGCCTGAAAAGTGGTATAAAGATAAAGGACAAAACTTAAAATTTTTCCATCTTTTTTTAACTAACAAAATATTAATAGAGTGAATTTCAAGAATTGTCCTTTATCTTTATACCCATTTTCAGGCGTTGTCCTTTATGTTTAAAATTAACGAGTTTTGTCCTTTATGTTTTCATATCATACACGTTTTGTCCTTTAGGCCTAACCCAGTTAGTTTTTTCAGTTAAATTTAGTCATGTGTTTTGCACATGAGGGCATTTTTGTCAATTCAAAGGTAAGTTCAACGGCAGATTTATAGCTCAAAGCTTCTGCAACCTTTGAATTGACAAAAATGCCCCAATGTGCAAAACACATGACCAAATTTAACTGAAAAAACTAACTGAGTTAGGCCTAAAGGACAAAACGTGTATGATATGAAAACATAAAGGACAAAACTCGTCAATTTTGAACATAAAGGATAGCGCCTGAAAATGGATATAAAGATAAAGGACAATCCTTGAAATTCACTCATATTAATATTAAGTATATGTTTAAAGAATTTTCTACTTTTTACTCTATTAACGGGATGTTGCAGGATCGGCTAGTGAAGGTGGTGTCTTTTGTATCATCGTTGCTGGATAACGTGAAAAAGCCTATTCTAATAATAGCTTCTTCCAGTGCTCGTTTGTTGTGGGAAATCGAGTTTTTAAAGTGGTCAAAGTTGATCAAGGTTGTAACATACAAAGGGACGAAAGATATACGGGCTGCCATTAGAGGTTCGGAATTTCAAGTCCTTTTATCTTCTCCAGACGCCATTGTAGAGGTACACAGTTCTTGATGTTATATGAAATTAATACAAATTCGTGCGTAAATTATATCAATGTCGGTCTTTTGCAGGACATGGAAACGCTTGAACATATCAAGTGGGAATTGTTAGTGATAGACGAGTGCCAATGCCCCGCAATTTCAACGCATTTAAAGAAAATAAAGATGCTTATGGCTGATATGAAACTGTTAACAGTTTCTGGTGAACCAGTGGTGTGTTTTTACATTTCTTTTAGAGTTAATTACTGTTTTCGTCCCTGTGGTTTGTCGAAAATCACTATTACAGTCCATTAGTTTAAAAATTGCGATTTCAGTCCCTGTGGTTTCACTTTCGTAACCATTTCAGTCCACCTCGTAACCATTTCAGTCCCTGTACTTAACAGAATAATGGATTGAAATGGTTACAAAAGTGAAACCACGGGGACTGAAATGGTTACGAAAGTGAAACCACAGGGACTGAAATTGCAATTTTTAAACAAATGGACTGAAATAGTGATTTTTGACAAACCACACAGACGAAAACAGTAATTAACTCTTTCTTTTATCTCAAATGGGCCAATAATAAAAAAAGTAGTCAAATTGGTCAAACGGGCTGAAAGCCAACTTAAGTCGTTTGTGGTAGTGTGGTGCACTAATTCTAAACAAATGGATTTCGGCCAGCCCGACCCAGCCCGTTTTGATCCACGGGCTGCAGCCTTTGTTTTTATACATTGCTAATTTCCGTCAACCGTTTCAGGATATTTTGCAGAGCTACCGTAATATTCTTTCACTGGTTGATTGCAAAAATGAAACGATACATACTGATGCTGACATGGAAATGAGCAACGATATTGGCATATTGAAAGAAAGACTGTCGCCGTTTATAGCATTTGAGTGCAACCTGAAGAGAACACAGACAGGTATGTATATCTTATTTGGAAAAATTACAAGTTTTGTCCTTTATCTTTATACCACTTTTCAGGCGGTGTCCTTTTTAATGAATGTTGACAGGCGGTGTCCTTTACTAGGTATTTTGTTGCAAGTTTAGTCCTTTACACCCAACCCAGTTAAAAAACCCTGTTAATTGTTGGGTGTAAAGGACTAAACTTGCAACAAAATACCTAGGTAAAAGGACTAAACTTGCAACAAAATACCTAGCAAAGGACACCGCCTGTCAACAATTAACAGGGTTTTTTAACTGGGTTGGGTGTAAAGGACTAAACTTGCAACAAAATACCTAGTAAAGGACACCGCCTGTCAACATTCGTTAAAAAGGACACCGCCTGAAAAGTGGTATAAAGATAAAGGACAAAACTTGTAATTTTTCCATCTTATTTCAAGATAACTTTATTTCTTGTAAAAACATCGGTTGGTTATAGATTTGTATCTTTCGATTACAGAAACTAGTTCGGTTAAAGTTCTTCAAATCCCTGCATCTGCACTGTTTGGATCCAAGAACCCGTATTTGACCAGTGGTCATAGTTTAGCCGGGTCAGGACTACGCCCAGCCCCTCATCTAAGGTCAAGCACGTCGATGTTTGCACCATTCCGCAACCAGCCCGCCAGTTGCGAACCATCTCTCGAGCCATTGCCCAATCTGTCAGCTACGCAAACAGTTGACAAATAGTCAAATACTCCCCTGTATAGAAACAGAATCAAATAGTTGACTTTATCAAGTATATAGCGATCTGACCGATGCATGGCACCTTTTGATCTTGTAAGTGTGTCTATGCACTTATTATAGAGGTTTGATATGAACATAATTATAGTGTTCATATCTAGCAGTTAGGCTCACCCAATGTACATGTTTTAAATATGCTTGCTTATAGATGCATGCCGTAGGTGTTTAGATATAGTCAACTAAGTCAACGGTTGTCGGGTGAGTTAGTTTGACTTTAAGTATGAAGATCGGTGTCACTTTGACACCGATAAAGTTCTTCTATGTGTTACGAAAGTGTTTTGTATTCGAGTGACTGTATATTCTCAAACGCTGACAGTTATAAATGTTCGTTACGATGAAGGTAAGTTGAAAATAAAAATTTAAAAATTTAAAAAATCCTACAATCTTTGCTTTATTATTTATTTACCCCTGTAAACTTTTAGTGTTAGGCTTTAAAAAAAAACTAAGGAAATTGGAGCAAGGGTAAGGTATACAACACTGAACACTAACAATTTGTCATGATGGTTTTAAAATTTTCGTACCCTGTTTCTTTTAACATCTTTGAGTAAATAATAATTCTGCCACAAGAAATTAAATATAAAAATATATTTAAATGACTCTTTTTAAGCAAGCATATTATGTATTTTAAACATAACTAGTGTTATGCGCTGCCCGCGTTGCGGGGCGCTAAACCGAATATTTCTTAGTTTAATAACATGTACGTCTTTATTTCAGTTACCTATACATGCTACTTATAACACGATCTCAAAAAAAAAAAAAAGACACATCGAGTCAACCAATTAAACCAAAACACTACCACAGTTTTGCCAAAAAAAAATAACTAAAACGATGGCAAGCATGTAATTTAGAGCTGGGGGCAAAACAATATATTGTTAGGACCAATTATCGAGTGTTAGGCACTTGTTTGGCACGAATAAAAACTACACTTAGTCAACCAAGTAAAATAAACATTGCCATAATTTTGTGCAAAAAAACACGATGGCAAGATTGCAATTTTGAACTGGGGTAAAACCGTAATTTTTAAATGGAGGCAAAATCATATTTTGAACTAAGGGCAAAACCATAATTTTATTTTGAACTGAGGGCAAAATCGTCATTTTTAACTGATGGCAAAATCGTAATTTTAACTTGCGGGCAACACGGAAAGTTTATTTTGAACGGGGGCGAAACGGTAATTTTAAACTGGGGATAAAATCGTAATTTGGCAGGACCATAGTTGGGGGCAAAAACCATAAATTTATGTTCAACTGGGGGCAAAATCATAATTTTTAACCGTGGGCAAAAGCGTAATTTTAAGCTAGGGGCAAAACCAAAAGTTTATTTTGAACCGAGGGCAAAATCACAATTTTAACTATTATATGCTAACTAAAAAAACACCTGTTGGTTACCGCCATCTTTGGCCAACCAGAAAAGAAGACTATTCCCCAACATTGAAAATGTAAATGTAGTAAATAAATAAATAAATACATATAGTTATGTATGAAGATGTATGGTTTATCAGAAGTATAAGCATGTGTATTTTATTTATCAACTAGTATTAAGTGCCCCCGCGTTGCGGCGGGGCATAAACCATGCCAAGTATCACTAATGCTACACAACTAGCAGCGACCAACAACGCCGAAAAAGCTCGTAAAAACAAAATAAACTAAAAGGAAAAAATAACACCGTATGAAAAG
Source organism: Helianthus annuus (assembly GCF_002127325.2). Lineage (NCBI taxonomy): Eukaryota > Viridiplantae > Streptophyta > Magnoliopsida > Asterales > Asteraceae > Helianthus > Helianthus annuus. The sequence goes on along the minus strand of NC_035433.2, from coordinate 140,570,547 downwards.
CATATGTAAAATCGTTGAATCACGCATGCCGGTTGCGGCATGATAATGCGGATAAATTAGACTAAAACGTAAAAATAGAAAAGAATAACTAAGTCGATCTAAGACCACGCGCATTGCGACGAACATGTCACGCAGGGAAAAATAGATGCGTTGTGACAGTCCTGTCAAACGGGAAAAAATAGACGAAAAATGTTGAAACCCACACGCACGTTGCGGCGTGTTCACTCGCAAAATTAGAACAAAACGTAAAACGAAAAATTTGCAAAAGATGAAAAATACGGGGATCAAAGTTGAAATAAAAATATGTTAGGATTAAATTGCAAAAGATAGAAAAAATTGTGTTAAAAGTAAAAAAATAAAACCAAAGATGTTAAAATGCAAAAAATGAAAACATTTGGATTAAAAGTGAAAACTCAATTTTTTTTTTTTTTTTTTTTTTTGAAAAACTCCCTAACCTTAGAGTACAACTCACTAAAGTACCAACATGTTATAAATTTATAGTATGGTAATTTTGCTATTACAATGATAATATAAAATAAGAAATTTAAACAATATTCTATATTGTAAGATTAATAGTGGGAACAAGGAAGTCTTTTTAATACACTGTATTTTTTATTAAGTTTGATGGTTAACATGACTCAACTCGACCCGACATAACCTGATCCAATAATTTTGTACATTGAGTGATAGACATCGAAATAACGAAACATGGTGATACCAGTGAAGAAATTCTTGGGTCCGGAGACTCCGAAACTCAGAGAGGTGATATTATTGATGGTCAAGTAAGTCGCCAATTGTGGGTTGGGTTAGTTTTGTCAATTGATCAAGTGGTTTAGTTATGATATTTACGTTTATGTTACAAAGGGCTTGTAGCCTAATGGTAGCATTATCTTTACCATGGTGTAAGTCCATTTTAAACTGTGAGGGTTCAAGTCCCGTTACTAGTGAAATAGAGTATTTGAGAGTAGTTTATTTTGACATTCACAAACAAAATAAAAGGTTATACTTCTGTTTACTAGTAGTTGAATGGTTTTTCTGGCACTATAAATAGCCATTTTGTACATCATATTCATTGTATACCTATTGTGGTTAACTGAAAACAAGGCGACATCATCGTCGTGTAGGCTTAACTCATTCACTAACTAATCCATTAACTAATACGTTGTGGGTTAACTAAGCTTAAATAAAACAAAAGAATAATAAAAAAACGTTTTATTCGTTGTTATTGGGTGAACCCCACTTAACTTCAGGGGCACTTATGACTCACTCATGCCCACAACGGGTAACATTAGAAATATAGAGACTCACATACAGAGATAATTTTCAACTTTTTATTTTAGTGTTTTTATGTGTAAATAGTACAAGAGTGTATATTTGTTGTTTTAAATAAAGTACTAATTTGATGCAATCAACAAAAAATAAATAGATTTGTATTTTTAATTGTTCTAAGACTTGACACTTGTACGAAACTGGGTTTGGATTGCAATTATCGCACTTTTTCGATCATGAGGTGTGGGTGACCTTTTGCCATTGGGTTTACCCGAGTGGTCGGACTTTTGTTGGTCGTTAAAAGAAAAAAATAAGATTCGTTGTTTTAATATCTGTGTGCGTTTTTTGTGGGTGTTTTATGATTAAAGAACACACATGCTCATGTGCTATGGTGTTATTACAGATCTTATAAACTAAGGGCCTGTTTGTTTACCTCTTAACGAGGCTCTTAATAGGTCAGACCGTTTACTGGTTCAGCACTTAATGGTTCAGACTATTTGTTTCATGAGCAAATGTCTGAATGGTTAAGACCTCTAATCTAAATTGGTCAAACATTTGCCTCTGAACGGTTAAGCATTTTACAAGCTCTTAATGGTTCAGACCTCTTACTGGTTCAACACTTAATGATTCAGACCTCTTACTTGTTCAACACTTAATCATTCAGATGTTGCCAAACAGCCCCTAAGATCCACACAACCCTTGGTTTGTAGTTCTTTGGTTGCAAAGTTGAGCTGTAACATTAACATTTATAAGAAACACCCTCAAAAATATCCTTGTAAGTTGTAACCTAACACACCAACTAAACACCAAAAAAAAATAAAATTTACACTCTATAGTTACATAAGTAACAAAAAAAATTAAAAAAAAATAACCCACAAAATCATTATGCAAGCCTTATCTTGAGAAAAGGGATGCCCAGACTATTCATACAAGTTAACACACCTTGAGCTTTGATGGACAAGCCAGCGGCCCTGTACAAATGCACGGCTGCACTCATAATAAACCGGTCAGATTTTGCACCACCGCTATCACTAATGCTTTCGAACAAAGATACACCTTTCTCCACATATCCATAGTCCAAGTAGAATCTAAGCATGGTTTGATAACACGCAACGTCTGGAATCAATCCAGCCGCAATTAGCAGCTCATAAACCCTCTCGACGTCCTCCAACACGCCTGTTTTTGCATATGCAGATAGTAACACGTTATAATGAGCACAAGTAGGGGATATCCCAATCCCCCCTTGTTTCCTCATCAAACTAATGGCTTCCTCCGCTTCCATGTACTTCTTACCAGCTGCGTACCCTCGAACAAGGGTGAGATAGGTAAAAGAGTCGGGTGACAAACCATCCCTTTGCATCTCGTTAAAAAGTTGAGCCGCTTCTTTGTAGGATCCGCCACAAGCATACACATTCATCATAATATTGTAGCTTACCTATAATAAATTTATATATATAACATAAAATTATTACTCTGATTAACACAACATTTTTATAATAAACCATAATTTCCATCACCAAACCATATATCATTTAAGATTATAACCATCCATAGTTGTAAATGGCGAATAGCTACAAATAGCGATAAGGTACCTGTATGCTACATAGCAAATAGCGATAAATAGCAGGCGGTATTTTATAAATAACGATACACTAGGAAATTGTTTTTAAATTTTATATGTATATTATATCAAAATACCCTGGTATATATGCTATTTTACATGTATATTTAACAAAAACCTAAAATCCAGCTATTTTATAGCTATATTTAATTGTTGTTTATATTAAAAAACAAAATAAACAATCGCTATTACCGTTGTCTATCGCTACAACCCTAATAGCGAGCCTAGACCTATACGCCACCTAGTGCGCTATAGCGATCGCTACACTCGCTATTCAGTGGTGAAGCTTGAGATTTCCGTCGGGGGGTCGAAAACGTATATACCCAAAAATTTCTGTAGAACCAGGGGATCGAAAACGTATATACCCAAAAAATTCTATACGAAAACCACATATATTACACTACTGAGCGAAAAGTTCGCCCCCCCCCGGGCCCCTTCTAACCTGCGCCAATGTCGCTATTGACAACTGTGGTTATAACTTACAACTATACAAGATAAATCTCTATATATAATGGGGTGCATACCTGCCCAGGTTTTATTCCTTCTTCCTGCATCTGATTAAACAAGATCGACGCTTCATCGATTTTACCAGCCTTCCCATAGTAAACTATTAAATTCGTGTACGCTTTCTCATCCAGGGTCACACCCTTTATTCGAGCAGTGTTGAACATCTCTATAGCTTTATCAAGATCTCGACTACGCCCATACACACTGCATATCTCAACAAGCTTAACATAAGAAAAGAGAAGGGAACTCTTGTTTCTTGTTATACACATTGAAATAAATAATAGAGTAAATTACGTTTTTAGCCCCTGTGGTTATATCACTTTTACTATATTAGCCCAAAATAAGAATTTTTAACATATCTGCCCCCATGGTCTCTATAACTAACCATTTTGGCCCCTAAGTCTAGAGATCACGGGGGCCAAAATGGTTAGTTATAGAGACCATGGGGGCTAAAATGGTTAGACTTAGGGGCCAAAATGGTTAGTTATAGAGACCATGGGGGCAGATATGTTAAAAAAAATTATTTTGGGCTAATATAGTAAAAGTAATATAACCACAGGGGCCAAAAACGTAATTTACTCTAAACAATATCTTACGTAATCATGGTGTTGAATGTCTGAATTGACGGAGCAACACCTTTTGTAAGCATCTTCTCGTAGATGTTTGCGGCAAACCTCAATCTACCTGCACCGTTTAAAAGATGGTTTGCGCGTATTCACTCAAAATTAAATAAGAGAAAGTAAAATGGGACTTAAGAACAGGAAGCAAACCCGCATCTAGCATTGCTTTTATGAAAGTATTGTATGCCACTGTATCAAGCTCCGTGTTTTTATTGAAACAATTATTTATGACATTCGTTGCATCCCGATGTTTTCCTAGAAAGTGAAAAATATAATTATAACAATAAGCATCAACTGTATTAACACTTGACATTTAAGATAAACCAACTTAATCATGTTAATGTACTTGCAAAATTCAAAATGAAAAGAGTAAAATGACATTTTTGTCCCTGAGGTTTGTCTTTTGCGACTTTTGTCCAAAGGTTTGTTTTTCCGCATCTGGATCCAAAAAAATTGAGATTTTGCCATTTGGCTCGTTAACTCCATCCATTTTTCTCCGTTAAGTCAGGGGTATTTCCGTCTTTTTTGCTAACTTAAAGAGTAATTAGGTCTTTTCCGTCTTTAAGTCAGGGATATTTCCGTCTTTTTTGTAAAAAGACCGAATTGCCCTTTAGGGGGGGGGGGGGGGGGTTATTGCACGGACCTCCCGGCCGCTGGAGTGATCCCACTCCACAAGCTAGCAACGTCCCAATGCTGCCTGGCGGTGAATACCCCATCCCGAGCTGAGTCCGTTTCCCTCTGGGAAGAAGGTGGCAGAATACCCCCTGCCTGGACTCGAACCCGGGTCTCTATGAAGAGTAGAGGTGGGACTGGCCAACTGGGACACCCCAGTTGGTTCGAATTGCCCTTTAAGTCAACAAAAAAACGGAAATACCCGATAAACGGAGAAAAATGGATGGAGTTAACGAGCCGGATGAAAATGGCAAGATTTTAAACTTTTTTGGATCCTGACGCGGAAAAACAAACCTTTGGACGAAAGTCGCAAAACTGGCCAAACCTCAGGGACGAAAATGGCAATTTACTCAAATGAAAAAGCAAGGGTAGGGACATTGTTTTCTCATTTCTTACCACAATTACTCAATGCGTTAACCAGCATGCTAATTGCAACAGCACCAACATCGCGGCCTTTCTTATCTTCCTCTACGTAAAACAAATATGCTTCATCCGCTTTTTCAGATTTGACATATACATCAATCATACAACTGTATAAATGCTTTTGCTCTGAAGAAGCATCTGCCACTGCTGCAAATGCGCGTTTGGCTCGCTCCACCTGCTTTTGCTTTCCGTATAAATATATCATAGATGATAAAGTAGAAACCTCTGGCTTGCAACCCAGCTTCAGCAATAGGTCAAATAAAGATTCTGCTTGAGATGTTAAACCTACACCAACAAAGAAAATTTTGGTACCCAAAACGAAAGCAGGCACATGTAGGGTTGCAAACAAACCGAACGAACACGAACAAGACCTTGTTCGTGTTCGTTTGTTAAGGAAATGTATGTGTTCATGAACTGTTCGTGAACACTTACCCAACGAGATTTGATGTTCGGGTTTGTTCGTTAAGGAAATGAAAGTGTTCGTTTGTTAATTTTAGGCAGCGAACGCAAACGGACGTTCAAGAACACAAATGGAAACAAACGAGCACAAACAAGCGTTCATGAACAGAATATATAATACATTGATACTTATTAAATATTGAGTGAATTTCAAGAATTGTCCTTTATCTTTATACCCATTTTCAGGCGTTGTCCTTTATGTTTAAAATTGACGAGTTTTGTCCTTTATGTTTTCATATCATACACGTTTTGTTCTTTAGGCCTAACCCAGTTAGTTTTTTCAGTTAAATTTGGTCATGTGTTTTGCACATGAGGGCATTTTTGTCAATTCAAAGGTAAGTTCAACGGCAGATTTATAGCTCAAAGCTTCTGCAACCTTTGAATTGACAAAAATGCCCCAATGTGCAAAACACATGACCAAATTTAACTGAAAAAACTAACCGAGTTAGGCCTAAAGGATAAAACGTGTATGATATGAAAACATAAAGGACAAAACTCGTCAATTTTGAACATAAAGGATAGCGCCTGAAAATGGGTATAAAGATAAAGGGCAATCCTTGAAATTCACTCTTAAATATTTAATTTGTCAGAATTTTGAAGTACTTGAATAAATATAAAAATTAAAAACACTAATAAACTATCGAACACAAACGAACACGTTACCGAATGTTCACGAACATAAATGAACTTGTTCGTGTTCGTTCATTTATTAAACAAACGAACACAATCGAACTTCCCGCCGAATGTTTCACGAATAGTTCACTGAACGTTCGGTTCGTTTGCAGCCCTTAGGCACACGCATCCTCAATGGAAACAACTATACCTTCTTTCATGAAATTGTTAACCACTTGATTGGCTACTTTACAGCCATTAGTAGTGTTCAACAACAAGTTGAGTGTTTTCTCCATCTTATATGCAGTTTCGGGTGCCATATACAGAGTCGACAATAGCTCAAACGCCAAGGGATCTAAATCAACTTCTTCAAGTCCTGTCAAATCTCCACGTATACCCATCAAAATCGTTCGAATGAACTTATCATCGTCTTCTTCGAACAATCTGTTTTCGCTAAGCTCTTGTATCATTTGCTCGGCATCATGTGACATGTTTTCCTTACAATATACCTTCATAACCGTTTTCAGAAGCACCTTATCAAATTTTACTTTATTTTCTCGTACATGGACGATCAACTCTTTTGCCTTCTTGGTAAGCCCTAGTTTCATATACAAAGTCAACATGTCTGTGCAAGAACGACAATCGGGAAAACCCGTCTCCGAAAGAGCTTGAAACGTACGTTCGGCGGCTTCTGCATCCTCCTTCATTACATAGCATTGCAACAAAACAATATACGCAAATCTTGAAAAACTTACGTTTTTAGATCTCATTTGTTCCATTATATCTAGTGCCTTTTCATAATTCCCGGTACTCAAATGCACTTGTGCCATTGTTATATACGTTTTATCGTCACTTAATAAACCTAACTTGCCAATCTCTTCAAATGTTGCTATCGAATCCTCGTATAGACCAAGCTTACCGTATATCCTAATAAGCAAACCGTATATGACTTCGTCCACTACAACTTTATACCTTTCCATTTCCGAAAATAGAGATAAAGCTTTCGAATAGTTTCCGCTTCGATAGTAGAGAGATAAAAGAGACGCACACGTGAAGTTACTCGGAACTATATTTTGTTCTCTCATATCATGATAGAGCCTTAAAGCTTCATCTTGGTTACCCTTTTTACAAGTTACCGCAATAAGATGGCTATAGGTAACCTCCTCCGGTACAATTTCCATACTCTTCATCTCGTTAAAAGTCATAAAAGCTTCATCGGTAAGACCATTTTTCACCAATGACGTGATAACAACCGTGTATGTGAATTGGTTTGGAGTTACACCACTTACAACCATCTGTCTCCAAATCTCTATGACGTTTTGGTGAAACGATTTCTTCTGCAAAGATGATAGCATGAAATTGTAAACCGCAACAGAGAGCACGATACCCCGTTGTTGTACGGCCGAGTAGAACGACAACATAGCTTTGTGGCGACCCCATTTAGCGTATGCACACAACATGGTTCCGCACGCAACTTCATCTGGCTCGCACCCGGCTTCGAGCATTTCCAAAAACGTCTCTTCCGCAAGCTTGATTTTTCCGGTTTGTCCATAAGTTCGAAGAACGAGCGTATAGGCTATTACACTGGGCCGGTAACTTAACTGTTTAACCATAAGACTAACATTACACCAAATTAATGTAAGAGCATACATGTAAAGACATATAATAGACAAGGAATTTTCACACCTTAATGAATAAAGCTAGTAAAAGTAGGGTTGCAAACGGACTAAACGTTCAACGGGAAGTTCTTTTGTGTTCGTTCGTTTAATAAATGAACGAACGCGAACAAGAAATTTTGATCGTTTAGTTAAATGAATGAGCATGAACAGAGTTTGCGTTCGTTCATTTATGTTCGTGAACGTTCGGTAACGTGTTGGTTTATGTTCGATAGCTCATTAGTGTTTTTAATTTTTATGTTTAATTAGAATACTTCAAAATTCCGACAAATAAAATATTTAATAAGTATTAATTTAGTTCATGAACGCTCGTTTGTTTTCATTTGTGTTCATGAACATTAGTTTGTGTTCGTTATCTAAAATTAAACACAAACGAACACGAACACTTCATTTCCTTAACAAACGAACACGAACATAAAATCGCATTCGGTAAGTGTTCACGAACAGATCGTGAACACATATATTTCCACAACAAACGAACACGACAAGTTTTTGTTCGTGTTCGTTCGGTTGGTTTACAACCCTAAGCAAAGGAGCAGTCACCTGTAATTTCATCCATGCAAAAAAGTCTCGGGCTTGTCTCCAACTCCTTTGCTCTTTCAACACCGTACACATCTCTCTAAAAGTGAGAGTAGTAACAAAAGAAGCCATAACCTGCCTCATGTCATAAGACCCTTCGGGCAAACCCGAAAGGCTCCGAACCCGTTGAATAGCTGCCACTACATGCCGACCGTACAAGTGCCCGTTCCTATCATCCTCCAAGTATTGTATCATCTGCTCGGGTGACCTCTTGATCCACCTGGGTGTTAAAGCTTGTGAACCCTGGTTGCGCCTCAATGTGCTTAAATAACGGGCTTTTGCTTTGATAATGCGACGGGCATTGTCGTCGGAGAGAGGATTCTTTGGGTGCTTTGATTTGGGTTTCGGTTTGTTTCCATCGCTCAGAGACCACGGGTCTGGTGAGACCGAACAGGAGATTCGCGATGAGGAATTAAGCTTCGGATGATAAGGATGCTTCCAAGGTTGACACGTCAACGGAGTTGTGTTCAGGAACGAAGATTTCAAACCTTCCATGGACGTTCAATACCGTCGTCACCGTCTCACAGGACGACCAATACATGCATTCTTCAAGATAATGAATTTACGGACCTGCACCACAAATTCAATACATTTTTACCATTTCACATATCAAGTAGATTAGGGTTTTCTATTCAGAAAGGGATGGCGGCGCAGTTTGTTGCTCGTCTACCTGCTATCCTTATGTAATTTGCCCTGATGATTGGAATGAAATAGATAAAATTCTAATTCTAATATATATATATATATATATATATATATATATATATCAACTATCAAGTCAAATTGCACAAATTCAAGCATAATCCTTTTCAATGCATATGAATCTTACTAACCCTAACCCTAACCCTAACCAACCAGTAAATGAGAATCAACTCATGGCAACCAAAAATCAAATGTACATGCAAATTACTTTAATTCAGAGAGTATCATCAACCCTAACTTTTATTGAGAATCATATAACAAAAATTTGAAAACATACAAACATTAATTCCACAACAATTAAGTTTCTTTTAATATTTTAACCAATGGCAAACATGTTTCCCACCCAAATTACAGTTTCTATATAACTATTAATAATTAATAATGTTAAACCTAGAAAAAAAACAAATAGAAATATGTGAATTTGAAAACAAACATAGCTCAAAATTACAGTTTCAAACCTAGGCAAAGAAGCAGCTATCTCGTGTTTTGGAATGATAAGCAAAGAGTGGCTACAATTGCACTTTTGATTTTTTGGGAAGTTAGGGCCGTTGAATATTGGAAAGAAATTAGTTAGGGCTGGTGGTTATTGCAGTGGTTGCAGTGATGGGGGTGGTTGTTGCAGAGGTCGTGAGCTGGGTGTTTTGGTGGTGGTGGCCGGTGCACGGTGGTGGTCGTGGTGGGAGAGAGAGTGTGTTTGGGAATATTTTTTCCTAAAAAAATGTTATATCTATATACCGAATTATTTTACTTATAATATGTTTTATATTTATTTACATATAATATATTAGAAAAAATGATTTAAGTGATTTTTTTGAACAGGTAATTTCGTTCACAACCAACACCAAAAATTCAGTAGAGTACATCACCTCAGGGTAGTGGGTTACTAGACCAAACTCCAAATATCTAGGCTTGTAGTTTGATTATTATTTACATGTATTTAGGTTTTTAGTTTGATATTATGACACATTTAAATGTTGATTATCATGCTAATGAACAAATATTCTATTTACTTGAAATATTAAATTTATTTTGTGTTGTTGAACGTGATTTTGGCTTGTAATGTATTAGGTTGAACTTATTTTGAAAATGTTATTTTGAAGTATTGAATAATATTTTAGAATATTGAAATTTGAGAGCTGCGTATTAATGTTTATTTTTAAAATCGAGCCAAAACAAGCTGAGCCGAGCTAGTTCGATTTAAAACCAAGCCGAGCCCGAGCTTAGATTTTCAGCTTGGTTTCAAATCGGAGCCAAGCCGAGCCAGTTCGGTTTATAATCGAGCCGAGCCCGAGCTTGCCCTAGCTCGGCTCGGCTCATGAACAGCCCTACCCTCAACTATCACTTTGACGTCCGTCACCCCAACTTAACACTTAGTATGCTCTGTCACCACGTCGGTAACTGATCACTAACTTTTGATCCTGTTACTATACTTTTGGGGTGTCCTAAGATCCCTAAAACATTCCTAAGATCCCTATGACACCCCAAAAGTATAGTACCAATATCAAAAGTTAGTGATCAGTTACCGACGTGGTGACAGAACACACTAACTGTTAAGCTGGGGGTGACATGCGTCAAAGTGATAGTTGGGGGTGACAACGGCAAATAACTAATAGTTAGAGGTGATAAAATCCAATAACCCAATAAATAACGCCTATTCAAACAACTATACATTTATAGTTTATTAGACTATTCGGTCTGAAAGGCTTGAAGAAGAGGCATGAAACGTCACATGATAGCCACATCAGCAGCAAGGGCGTTTAAAAAAACGCGGGTTAAAGGGGCTTTAAACGAGGTGTTTAAAAAAAATACTCCCTCCGTCCCGTTAAAAGTGTCCTATTTTGAATTTCAAAGTCTTTATTTATAAACTTTGACCTTAAATAATTTTGTTTGTGTTAGATAATACTTGATGAAAGTTATATGAGTTGATTGTGTTTTACAAATGTTTTTATCAGGTTAATTTTCATCAAGTTTTGCATAACACAAAAAATTTATATTTAAAGTCAAAGTTTATAAATAAAAACTTTGAAAATTCAAAATATGACACTTTTAATGAAACGGAGGGAGTAATCAATTAAAATCTAAAGAATCAATCAAAACAAAACCAAACAACAACCAACCAACCACATATTGCCACATCATCAGCAACACTTGCCTCACACCACCTCACATGACGGTGTTATTTCGTGAAGGAAAGTTAAAACCCCTGAAAAAAATCGTTCTTTGAAGCAGCATTTCGATCAATTTCAGCTCACTGATTACTGTAACCACTAATTTGCATGTGCTCTGTTTCTTCTTCTTGTTGATTAGAACAGAGTTTTAAGGAATTTTTTTGTATGTATTCTGCTATGAATGGCTGAATGCCATTGTTGTTGATTAATCCTCACTTTCCTTTTATATCATGAGTTTATACATATTGATCGCACATTGTATCTATATCTATATGTATAACATATTCTGAGTTTATACATATTGATCACACATTGTATCTGTATGATTGTAAGTTTTTTACTCCCCCTGTTTTTATTCATCACATATATGTGTCAATTTAGGGCTTAAAAGGGTTTTGCATTTTTTAATTAACCCCCTTTTCACTGTTTATGCACAGAAAGAAACCTAGGGTTTACACCATTGTGGAGGATATTCAACAAAGTTTGAACACAATAGTGCTTTGTGTAGGTTAATGACAAAACTACCCCTGTTTTATCAACTTTTGTGTGAGCTTACACATTCGTTGATCGGGGATAGGAGTTCTTGGAGACGTCAGATAAAGTTTGTGGACTTTTCGGGGAGCGTATAGAGTTGTGTTAGCTTTTTCTTCGGGCCTTAGCGTTAGTTTTGCCGTAGCCTTAGTTTGTCTTAGCCTATGCAGTTAATGCGGTAAAATATCGGTAATTTTATTATCTTGCAGAATTTATATATATAGCAATTTAAAACTAATAATTCAGTGATATATCAGTTATCGGTCAAATATCAGTCAATATCGCTGATAATATCGGTACCGATATTTGACACTGATATTTTGCTAGAGGACCGATATATCACCGATATTAACTGCATAGGTCTTAGCGTGATTTTAGGGTATAGATTCGTTAGGGAAACGTATAGGTACTTTAAAGGGATTTGTGTTACCTTATAATGTCTATGTGCTCTTTGTCTGTTACTACTATAGTTTTCTCACCGTTTTGTGCTATCGGCATTTTCCTTTTCCCGCTTTTATATTAGTACTTTTTGTTTGGTTACGTTTTTGATTCCATGCGCCACACTTTATGTTATCCGGATACTATACTTTGCATGTGTTAATTTACGGCTTAAAATATGTTTAGTAACTGTTTCCAAGGGCGTAGCTATGAAGGGGCCCAGGGGGGCGCCCGACCCCCCGAACTTTTCGCTCAGTAGTGTTATATATGTACGTTTCGTATAGAATATTTTAGGTATATACATTTTCGACCCCCCGGTTTTATAAAAACAAAAGAATTTAGGTATATACTTTTAGGTCCGGTGACTTCCGACCCCCCGGTGGAAATTTTCAAGCTTCGCCACTGACTGTTTCTAATGTTTATGCTGGTATGCATAGAAAGAAACCTAGGGTAGTAATGTAGTATTTTGAGCATGAACCACCGTTGTTGATATTCAACAGAGTTTGAACATGATGGTGCTCCGTTCAACTTGTGTAGGTCGAAGAAGACTTCATATTGAATGACCAAAATACCCCTTGGCTTATGGATTTGATAGAGCAGACAAAAGGTCAAGAACGCGATAAGATCAATATCAAGAATTCTGAGAAAAAAAGTATGAAACCGAAGAAATTAAATGCACATTATTATAAAAAGTTGTTCCAAATTTGTGGACCAAAAGTTAAGGGGTCGAATGATGCTAAAGACACGGTTGCGGAGGAATCTAAATCTTGTTCGGTTTCTAGACATAAAAAACGGAGGTGACTTGGTTAATGGCATATTTATTCGTTAAACAACATTTGGTTACATTAATCTTTAATTGTTCATGAATTAGTTGTTTGATTCTTTGATCACAAATTTTGTAGATTATGTTCTGGACAAGTATTCGGAGAGAGTGTTCAACAGTCTGGCGCAAAAGACGAGATCGAATCTAGTGTGTATTCTGTTTCAACCGAAACGCATAATCACGTTCTTCCTTATGTTAACAAGCTTTGTGATTATCGGAACAGAGGTCAAAACACTGTTTTCTTTGACGGGCAGGTGAAATTCTTGGACTATTTATTCATTAAACGATTATCGTTTTTTCACAAACAAACGATTACGTAAATGTTGCAGGACTGGCTAGCTAAGGTGGTCTCTTTTGTATCATCATTGCTGGATGACATAAAGAAGCCTATTCTAATAATTGCTTCCTCCAGTGCTGTTTCTTTGTGGGAAATCGAGTTTTCAAAGTGGTCAAAGTCGGTCAAAGTCGTAACATACAAAGGGACCAAAGATATCCAGTCTGCCATTAAAGATTTAGACTGTCAAGTCCTTTTATCTTCTCCGGATGCCATTTTTGAGGTACATAATGGATAGTATATAACAAAACGAACATGAATTCGTGTTTGGATTTTGTTAATCTTGTTGTTTTGCAGGATATGGACATGTTTATTCATATTAAGTGGGAATTGTTAGTGCTAGACGAGTGCCAACGCGCGGTATTTTCAACACATTTTACGAAATTTCAGATGCTTATGGCTGATATGAAGCTGTTAACGGTTACTGGTGAATCAGTGGTCAGTTTCCTCAATTCATTTTTTTTTAATCTCAAATGGACCAATAATAATAAAAAAATAGATAAAAGGGAAACATGTCAATTTGGTCAAATGGGCTGAAAGTCAACTCAATTTGGTCAAACGTGCTGAAAGTCAACTTAATCTGGTTAAACGGGCTGAAAATCAGCTTAATTTGGTCAAACGGGCTGAAAATCAACTTAATTTGGCCAAACAGGCTGAAAGTCAACTTAGTTTGGTCAAACGGGCTGAAAGTCAACTTCATTTGGTCAAACGGGCTGAAAGTCAACTTCATTTGGTCAAACGAGCTGAAAGACTACTTCATTTGGTCAAACGGGCTGAAAGTCAACTTCATTTCGTCAAACGGGCTGAAATTCAACTTCATTTGGCCAAACGGCCTGAAAGTCAACTCAGCTCAGCCAGTTTGACCCCTGGCCTGCCACAACTGCAGGCTGCAGCCTTTGTTTATTACATTTGCTAACTTTTAGTCAACCGTTTCAGGATACTCTGCAGAGTTACCGTAATATTCTTTCACTGGTTGATTGCAAAAACGAAAAGATACATATTGATGCTGATATGAAAACGAACGATGATATTAACACATTGAAAGAAAAACTCTCGCCATTTATTGCATTCGAGTGCATGTTCAGCACACCTGAATTTGACGAGTATTGGGTTCCGGTTCATCTTTCTTCAACGCAAATCGAACAATATTGTTCAATTCTAGTTTCAAATTTGGACGCACTCACTTCATCATCAAGAAAATCTCCACTCCATAACGTTATCACGCAGATCCAAAAGGTTCGTATCGTGGTTGTATTTCTTGGGTTCCACATTCCCTTTGGTAAACCGTAAATACTTCTTAATTTGATTAATTGTATTTGTAGTGTTGTGATCACCCGTATCTTGCGGACCCTACTTTGCGTAATTCTTCGAAACCTTCTTCGGTTGATGATCCGTTGGCTGCTGAAATCAATATCAGCGGCAAACTGCAAGTTCTCGACAAGCTGCTACTAGAGATTAAACGATGTGGGTTAAGAACACTTGTTCTGTTTCAGGTAACCAAATTCTTGAACATGTTGCATATGCGCTTAAGTCCACGAACGAACACGAACAAGACCTTGTTGGTGTTCATTTGTTAAGAAACTAGTTGGTGCCCTGCCCGCGTTGCGGGGCGATGGCCGAATAATTCTCAATCAATTAAAAAAACACTACTATAATTTTGCTAGGAAAAAAAAAACTAAAACGACATTTTTCGAATAAGGGCAAAACTGTAATTTTTCAGGACTAATGAGCGTGTGTTAGGCGGCTCCTTGACACAGAAAAAAAATTAAATCTAGTCAACCAATTAAAAAAAGTTTTCTACTTTTGCTAAAAAAACTAAAACAATGGGAAAACGTAATTTTCAACTGAGGGCGAAATCATACTTTTTTTTCAGGGATAAAATCGTCAATTAAATGGACCAATGGGGGAGTGTCAGGCAGTTGCCGGCATGATTGTAATTTTACACTGGGGAAAAATTGTAATTTAACCAGTAAAACAAACAAAAACAATGGAGAAAATGTAAATTTAATTTGAGGGCAAAATCGTAACTTGGTTGTGAGAAAAAAAAAAACTAATGGCAAAACTGTAAATTTAAACGGGTAAAATCGTAATTTTGAACTGAGGGCAAAACTGAATTTTTTAGCTGGAAGCAAAAGCGTGAATTTATTTTTAACTCGGGGTAAAAACATAACTTTGAACTCATGGCAAAATCGTAATTATAAGGGGGGAAAAACTAATGGTAAAACTGTAAATTTAAACAGGGCAAAGTCGTAATTTTTAACCGAGGGCAAAATTGAAATTTTTAGCTAGGGGCAAAAGCGTAAATTTATTTTTAAGTGGGGGCAAAAACATAATTTTGAACTGATGGCAAAATCGTAAGTTTAAAGCGGGATAAAATCGTAAATTTGTTGGTCCAATAGGGGAGTGCCAGGCAGTCCTGACACTGTTCCCTCCACCGCCCATTTCACCCAATAGGTGAAAACAACTATTATCGCCCATTGAATTTGTATGTGTTGAAAATTATACTAAGCTTAAAAATGCAAAAAAGGAAAAAAAAAAAAAAAGAAGAAAGATGGGGCCAGCCTCCCTTTCCCACCAATGTGATGGCGGAACTATTGCCGGCCATCTTCTTTGTATATGTAGGTAATATATGTGTTCATGACTGTTCATGAACACTTACCGAACGAGATTTTATGTTCATGTTCGTTTGTTAAGGAAATGAACGTGTTCTTGTTTGTTTGTGTTCGTTTGTTAATTCTAGGTAACGAACA
Organism: Helianthus annuus; assembly: GCF_002127325.2. Taxonomy (NCBI): domain Eukaryota; kingdom Viridiplantae; phylum Streptophyta; class Magnoliopsida; order Asterales; family Asteraceae; genus Helianthus; species Helianthus annuus. Next base: position 140,554,363 of record NC_035433.2, on the reverse strand, counting down.
TTAATGAACACAAATGAACGAATACAAGCAAATAGTCATGAACAGAATATATATTATACCGACATTAATTAAATATTTTATTTGTTGGAATTTTGAAGTATATAAATAGCATATAAAAACTAAAACACTAATGAACTATCGAACATAAACGCACACGTTACCGAACTTTCACGAACATAAATGAACGAACGCGACCTCTGTTCATGTTCGTTCGTTTAACTAAATGAACAAAATTTCTTGTTCGTGTTTATTTGTGTTACAAACGAACGAACTTCCCGCTATTCACTGAACGTTCGATTCGTTTGCAGCTCTACGCGCTTTACATCATTTTGTTTATTTAAAAGTGAATTTTGTTGATTGACAGTCGGCGATTAATTCGGAAAAGATATCAACCGGACATTTTTTGGATGACCTTGTTCATCAAAGATTCGGCGAGAATTCGTACGTATACATTTCCGGAAAGATTCTTTCGAATTCTTCGCCCGCAAAGAAAAAAGAATTATTAGAAACGTTCAACAATGTGGATAGTGAAAGTTTCATTTGCTTATTTGATTACCAGGCTTGTCATTCAAGCATTAGACTTTTGCGTGTGGATGTCGTGATATTATTCAACAGTGATCCGAACCCGTTAAATGACGTAAAAGCCCTTAAGCGGATCACCATCGATTCACATCGTGAGCGGTTAAACGTTTTCCGGTTATATTCAGCATTCACTGTTGAAGAGAAAGCGCTTATTCTTTCAAAGCAAGGTACAACTGTCGACAGTTATAATAGTTGGAGTGTCTGCCACCAGTTGTTAGGATGGGGTGCGCCGTACTTATTCGGTAAGCTCGAAAGCAGCACCGACTCCGGAACTGAATCGTTTATAAACGATTTGGTTCACGAGTTGTCATCCCTGTTGACGAACACGAGTGTCGAAACGGGTCCCGCAAACCGTTCAATCGTATCAAACGCTCAGATGCAAAACGGAGGTTATTCTGGAAGTATCGTGTTATTCGGTGAAACTGAAACCCGCCCGATTGAAAGTTGTTCTGTTGAGTTCTTGAGTGATAGCTCACCTTCTGATTTTTGGAGTGATTTGGTCAAACAAAGTCAACATAGACTGAAAAGCCCTTGTAGCAGGTTGTCTCGGAGAGTTCAAAAGCCAACGCAAAAACGACTTGAAGGTGAAAATCAAGATCAAAACGATGCAACTAATTCGTCTTCTGTAAAATCAAATGTTAAAAGTAAGAGAAAAGCGCTTGATAAAGTCGGAAGAAAATGTGCACGGTTACCAATACCACCTTCGACAAGTATTTCCGATTCGGTTGCTTTAAATCCTACAACAAGTGAAGCGGGTCCCGACGATCAACTACGGCCACGTTATTCTAGTTCTCCGCCTCTTGAAACGGAAACCGAAAGAATTCGAAAGGAGCGAGAACAAATCACCAAGTCATATCAAGAAAAGGTTTTGTTTGATTATAGAAACACGTCTTATTTTAGTTAGGGCTGCAAATGAACTGTACGTTCAGCGAACAATTCGTAAACCGTTTGGCGGGAAGTTCGTTTGTTTAATAAATGAACGAACATGAACAGAGGTCACGTTCGTTCGTTTCGGTAATGTGTTCGTTTATGTTCGTTTGGGTTCGATAGCTCATCGGGGTATGATTTTTTTATATTTTATATTTAAATACTTCAAAATTCCCATAATAAAATATTTAATAAATATTAGTGAATTGAAATACTATTTAAATTATATAATAAATATTAAGTTAGTATACTATGGGTGGATTTGCGTAATATTTGTAATGAAAGATACCGATTTTATTCAAAATTTAATACATGTTCCTTTTTGTTGTGTCCGTTTGTGTTTAGGAACGTTCGTTTGAGCTCATTTATGTTCATGAACGTTTGTTACCTAAACTTTATGAACGACCACAAACGAACACGAACACGAACACATTCATTTCCTTAATGAACGAACACGAACAAAAAATCTCGTTTGGTAACATGAACAGTTCGTGAACACATGATTTCTTTAACGAACGAACATGAACAAGGCCTTGTTCGTCTTCGTTCGGTTCATTTGCAACCCTAAATTTAGTTATAGTAATGGCTGGATTGTATCATGATAATGATATTGTTTATATGCAGAAATCGATGCTTCTTGTTGAATGCGAAAAGGAGATTTTAGAGGTACAAAAGAAGTACGATGCGTTAATCCATGACTCAGAGACGAGTTTAACAACGGAAATTAAGATTCTTGACGACTATCAGAAGCTTGTTGACGCTAATAAACTTTTGGCTGAGATTTTGGCACGAAACTGGCGGGACAAACTTAATCTGAAGAGTCCAGAGCACAATCTGAAGAGAGCACATAAAGGTAATATTAGGGTGCAAACGAGCCAAGCGGCTCGCGAGTTGCTCAAGATCGGCTCGAGGAAAAGCTCGAAACAAGCCGAGCCTTATCGAGCCCGAGCTGAGCTTGAGCCTAAAATAAAGCTCGTTTGTTTTCGAGCCCAAGCTCGAGCTTGGCATGTGAAGCTCGTCGAGCCTTAGTGTAATATTAGTTTTTATTAAAATTTTAATAACGTTTAGCTCGACCTGGCTCGTTTATTATTTCCTAATTAATTTATATTAATTATAAATATTATATTATATATAATTCAGTTATTTTTCATAATTTTATAAATATTAATCATTATTATTTAAATGTATATTAAATATATAAATAAAATAATATATTATTTTTTCGATAAACGAAGCTCGGGCTCGGGCTCGTTTATTTAACAAGCTTGTAATTTAGGCTCGGGCTCAAGCTCGTTCAAGCTTTTTTTTCGAGCCGACCTCGAGTAGCTCACGAGTAGCTTGGCTCGTTGCACCCCTACATTTACCCCTTATTTAAAGTTGTCTAGTAAACGAGCCGAGCCTATGTAAACTTGTTTACGAGCCGAGCCCGAACTTAAAAATAAGTTTGTTTAGTAAACAAGCCCGGGCTTCACTTATCGAGCTGAGCTCGAGAGCCTAAATAAGTCTATAATTTATATTATGTTTATTTAATAGATTATAAACGAGCCGAGCCCGAGCCTGTGAAACTACCAACGAGCCGAGCTTGAGCTCGAGCTCTAGCTCTCATAAGTTGATCGAGCTTCCTGTTTTATTTCTTAATTTCTTTCAAGAACATCATTTGCTTCCTGTTTTATTTCTTTTGAAAACAGACACTAGCGCTGTTAATGTTTTGCAAATCCCTGCATCTGCACTGGTACGACCAACGGACCCGTGTTTGACCAGGGGTCCCACCAGGTTAGCCGGGTCAGGACTACGTTTTCCAGCCCCTCATCTAAGGTCAAGCCCATCAATGTTTGCGACATCAATCCACAACCGGCCCGCCACTGGTGAACCGTCTCTTGAGCCGTTGGCCATGCCATCAACTACCCAAACAGTTGACGAACATTGCGCTGTATAGAAACAAAGTCAAACAGTTGACTTTGTCAAGTATATAGAGATCTAGTCATCATGGTCTTTTTGATAGTGTGTTTGGTTTGATATAAATATGATGATAGTTGCTAGGATCAAAATGTGAAGAATTGAAGATAGTGTTCATATATGCATAACCTTTCTTTTGAAAATATTATTGTTAGGTTCACCCAATGTATATGTTATAAATATGTTTTGCTTACAAACATTTGGTGTTTTAGAGATAGTCAACCCTTATGCTTATAAACCACACATTATGATTATAGCGTTTTCAAAATATTATTGTTTGGTACCGTACCGATCATTTTCGGTACCGGTACCTGTACCCATTTTTCCACTTTTCGGGATCGCTACCGGTATTTTGGTTGATTTAATACTGGTACCGTACCTTTCCGATTATTTTCGGTACCACTTTTCGCACTTGTTTTGTACCGGTATTTTCGGTATCTGTCTAGTATCGTGTTCATCCCTACTCTTATACTTGTAAACATATAAGTTAACGGGCCCATGTTTTATAATTGGCTTAAAAGTCGATTGTATATATTAACTAAAGTGGACTTGATCGAGTTGATGGCATCGATGTTTAACCAGATTCACCTAAGCTCTTTTAATAATAACTGAAATAACCGAACCGTTTTAACTGAATAGAGGTTATGCATGTATATAAAAACAGAAACATTGGTGCAAGTTCGATTTTGAGCTATAACTTACTCGAATGTCGAATCAACGCATACTTACACGTATGCTTAGAAAAACACTCGTAACAATGTGTCGTTTGAATTAAAATTCAAAATCCGAGTTTTGGCTAAGTTTTGTAAAACATTTTTTGGTAACAAAAGGGACTATGGCATTCTATAAACGCAAAGGACCGCCACCATACTTGAACCAAAAATTTAAGTACATGAGAATCAAGAACCGAGTCATATCACTTGATAGTTGAGTGGTGGATTCGGGAGTTTTTTTTAGAGCGGTATAAAACTGGTTAGGTAAAAAGTAAAAACAACAATTTGGACATGAAACAATTAATAAGTTGATTCTAACAAATACTCTATCCATCTATTTGCAATTGAAGGTATAAATGATTTTATCAAATTTATCTAAATAATTGTTTTCAATACCCGAAAGGTTAATGGCCAATCTCTTTAGTTACATAGGTTGGTGAGTTGACATTTATATTTATATTTGAACGTGTTAAAAAGGTTAATTTGAACACAACTTGATTTTTTAACAAGTCAACCTGAAATAAGCCGTTTATTAAATGATTACATATGTGTCTAAGTCGAAAAATTAAACATTATTTTCAACATGTTATAATATTCATGCTAGTTAAATGATGTGAAATGCTATTAAACATTATTTTCAACAGGTTATAATATTTATGCTAGGCATTTAAAAATGTCTTTATTTTAGATAACTTACATTCATTAACTTAAAAAAATCTGAATATGCAGCATGTTTAGTTTTTTCTCGACTTCCCAAATAAACGTTGTTGAAAACGAATTTGTAATCAAAATATGGTATTTTTTGGCATCTTAAGCTATAGCAATTATCAGTACTCTACTAGCGTCGATATTATTGAACTTGGTACCATCATTTGTTTTTATGTTTTTCATTCGATGTAAAACATGTGTCCGTATCCTTTAGCCATATTAAAACTTTACTTTTTTAGTTTTCTCTTTCGGGTTGATATACCAAGTGTAACACACCCGTATAGACCGAACTCCTACCCCGTAGGTTGCTGTGAACTTGGACCTTTTTTTAAGTTTCAATCGCACCTCTTGTATTGTAAATAACATAGGAAGAAAAATCATTTAATTTGATTTCTCTCTAACAATTTCGGTTCGATAAGTTAAAAAAAAAAAGAGTAAATAATAAGCCTTTTGACACAAAACAAATTAATAAACCCTATTTTTATTTTATTATTTTTAATATTTTATTAATTTATTTTAGAGTTAAATGTCATTTTAGTCCCTATGATTTGGGCCATTTTGCATAGTTTAGTCTAAAGATTTCATTTTTCGTATGTGGATCCAAAAATATTTTACTGTTGCCATTTTAGTCCACCGGGTTAACTTCATCCATTTTTTTTGTTTTAGAAGAGCAATTCGGTATAAAATGACCGAATTGCCATTTTCGTTAATAGAAAAAATGAAAGAAGTTACCACAGTGGACTAAAATGATAACGGTGAAACATTTTTAAACCCACAGTCGAAAAATAAAACGTTTCGACTAAACTGGTAAAATAACCTAAACCACAAATTTAACTCTATTTTGTGTCAAAACCCTCACGTCCTGAGTCTCACAAACACCAAAATGGCGACTGCAGCGGCGGCAGCTCGATCTGTTTTCCGATCAACCACCGTCCGTCACGCGGCGGCGCGTATAGCCTCCCAATCCAAATCTGCACGCTCCACCTTTCCTATCCCTAATCGGAATTCCTTATCTAATCGCATTTTCCGGTAACTTTATATTCAAAAATCTTGAATTGATTTGGGTTTTAACTAAAGATTCCAAATTAATAAACTTTACATTCATGTTGTTATGTATGTATATCGTATTGCAGTTGTCCAGTGGAAATGAGTGCTTGTTTGGAATCACTGCAACCTTTTCACACTGCCACTGCTTCATCCTTGATGACCTCCATGCTTACTCTTTCAAGAAATGGTTATGGTTGGCTCCCTGAAGGTGATTTCATGTTCATATTATTAAAAATTTGATCTTTTTGTTGTTTGATGTGTTTATACTTGTTGGGTTGATTGGGGGGGGGGGGGGGGGGGGATTTAGTACACGATCCTCCCAACTGCCGGAGTGAGCCGCTACCCGACCAAGCTAGCTCCACGGTGAATTCCCCTTGCCGAGTTCTTACCCTGGGCGACATATGCCACTCCCAAGACTCGAACCCGGTACCTCTGGGAAGAGGTGGGTGTCGGTGGCCAACTGGGCTACCCCAGTTGGTTTGTTGGGTTGATTGGTTTTGTGTTGTTTTGGATGTGGGTTCTTTTGTATGCATTTTGGGCTTGTGGGTTTTTAGATAGAACTTTAGTATGTGAATTGTGATGGAAGGGTGGATCCTAGGGGTGTGCACGGTTTGGTTATTAGCATAAACCGTAACCGTAACCGAAGTTATCGGTTAATTGGTTTGGTTAATTCGGTTAGTTTGTCGGTTTTCGGTTCGGTTCGGTTAATTTCGGTTAATAACTAAATCAAACAGGGGCTAAAAATTTTGCTTAGAAATACATGTAATGGAAGTATAAGTACATGAAATGGATGTATAAATATAAATACATGAAATGGAGGTATAAATACATGAAATGAAAGTATAAAACATGAAATACATGAAATGGAGGTATAAAATAAAAACTAGAAATATATGAAAATATAAATGGTTCGGTTCGGTGAATTTCGGTTAATCCATGGTACAAAAATAACCGATAACCGACTTTCGGTTAATTCGGTTTGGTTTCGCCGGTTTTCTGTTCGGTTAACGGTTTGGTTATTGCACACCCTTAGGTGGATCATATGTGTGCTCTTGGTTTTAGAAAGCGAAAAGCGCACTGTTTTTCGTACATGAGACACTAAGCGAATATATATTTTTTTTATATATTTAATAGGTTTTTTAGCATTCTCTAACCAAAGTATAGCTATAAATAAGCTTTAGAGTTAAATACCATATTAGTCCCTGTGGTCTGGGCCATTTTGCCAGTTTAGTCCAAAGGTTTCATTTTTCGCATGTGGATCCAAAAAGGTTTCACCGTTCCCATTTTAGTCCACTGGGTTAACTTCATCCATTTTTTCTGTTAACGAGAAGGGCAATTCGGTCATTTTATATGTAATTCTGTTAACTAGAAGGACAATTTGGCCATATAAAATAATCGAATTGCCCTTCTCGTTAACATAAATAATGGATGAAGTTAACCCAATGGACTAAAATGACAATGGTGAAACCTTTTTGGACCCACATGCGAAAAATGAAACCTTTGGACTAAACTGGCAAAATGGCCCAAACCACAGGGACTAAAATGGCATTTAACTCTAAGCTTTATATATTTTTAACATATAAATTACCTACATGTATAACCTGAAAAGCCTGTTGTGCAACATCCTGCTGCTCAAAAAAGGCCATGTACATGAGGCGCGCGCCTCACCTGTGTATAATTCTATGAACCAGCACAGGAAAGAAATTCTTGTTTATATACTAGCGCCCTTATCTTTCTCTGTTTTATAGGGTTTTGTGGAACTAGATAGAGTAGATTCTAGAGCCGTTTATGTGTTAGGATAATAGGATTACAACCTTTCGATGAATCCTCCATTTGATTGTTTGTTCTTCGTTAAACAAATCTTTTTACTTGGTACTTATCATGATCATGGATTCGATGATCGAATTCTTAATTTTTTCATTCCTCCATTGTATCTCAATGGCATTATATATGTGATTATTTTCGGTTTACCCGTAATCCGTTAACCCTCCAAAGTCTTTTCATGATTATTTTTGGGCTTTTTTTATTGATTAGGTATCTAACGAAGCGTCATAGGTCCCTTCTTGATAATCTTTTCATCATGAGTTTCGAGTAAGTTGGTATTACGGGACAGAAATAGTTTCACACTTTCGCTTCAGTTTTACTAAAAAAAAAATTAAGAAAGACAATAAACGGGCTGGAAAAAGGGTCGGGCCCAGAAGCGCATAGAATCTGTCTGGCGTACTTGTACAAATCAATGTTCTTATATTCGTTTCTTTCTTTGATCTCTGTGTATATTTTCTTTAGCCTTTTCGTCTACTTGTGGGCATCTCCATGTCATATTTTAAACCGTCGTAAAATATTCCTCGTCACAAGTAGAATTTCGTTTCTTCCTTTTGTTAAAGTGGTACATGCTTCATTTGTAGGCGTTGACAAGACTAGATGAAGATCAAGAAGCAAAGATGGAATAACTTGGATTTTTTTTTTTTTTTTTTTTTTGTAATGAAATATTAACTTTTGAAACAAGCCTAACTGTTATAAACGTGTTCGACTTTTATGCTACGGGTCAGATGTATTTTTATTAATCATGTTGATACACGCTCACATTCTGTTCATACATGGTTTATTCGAGATTTGTACGAATCGGTTTATGAATTATATTCTTGTTTAATCAGCTTGCAACGATGACGTGTGATGAGTTTTGAGAAGCATCAAGCAAAAAAAATAATCTTCTAGAAACTTCGCTGTTCGATCCATAGGGACCCGTATCTTTGTTCATGTTATTAAAGAGTTGCAGAAGCAGCATAGCGATCTCAGTTTATGCGAACGACTAAATTTCGTTTCTTTTTTTTTTTTTAATAAAGACAACTTATTGAATATATTAATTTCTTGTGTGTTGTTTAGTTTAAAGGGTGTTTTAAGTATCGATGAATGGTATGATTAGACGTGAAAACCGACACTAATATGATGTATGTTGATCAGCTTGCAACAATGATGCATGATATCTGGAACTCGAGAAACGATGTCGGATGAACTCGGATAAAGTTGGTTTTTTGGATCAGGAAGATAAGGTCTTGGTGGATGAATATTGGTGTGATTTGATCTGCAAAGTGCACAATTGTATGCCAGTTTTATCTTTTGTTTAATGGCTGGCTTCAGGGCCTCTTGAATCTTTGACCATGGTTTGACTTTATTTTTTCTTAACGGCAATTTTTATTAGAAAACCTAAAAACTATACAACAAGATACAACATCATCATCGTACTCAGTAAATTTCACCATGAGTAAAGCTAAGGTATGGTCTGAGGAGGGTAAGACGTAGACAACCTTACCTCTACCCTATAGGACTAGAGAGGCTGTTTCCAGTGAGACCCCCGGCTCGATTTTATCAACAAGATAGCTTGTACGATGTTTTTTTTTGCGTCTGAGCCAAATATAGTATTATGCATCCCAAGTAGGTCGCAAACTGAGAAGGCGTACAAGGGTGGGATCAAGAGCCATGATGAGATCATCTCCACTGTCTCATCCGAATCGTTGCATAAGGGGCAATGGGGCATAGGTTTACGAGTACGGTTATGTGCTTTTTTTCTAGCGCTGGTCAATACGCTACATGAATGCAGTAACATTTTCGTAAAACTATCTAAATATTAAAAGTTAACATTAGGTACAGTCTACTTTTTATCTCACACATATTGCCAGCAAACTTTTTCACCTTTGTCAAGCACCATATGTTTTGAGATGTTTCACTAAGGTGTTAGGTATTTAAAAATGTTGAATTTAGTGTTTTAGCTAACTAAATAACTCTTTTATTTGTTATACGTATAGATGGTACTTATTTTATATATTTCAATATAATTTATGTTTGTTTCTTTTGTTTTTTAAAATATACTTTTGTGTTCGTTCTATTTGCACAAATCGTTACGTTAACCATCATTACGGGTGTTTTTTTTATTAGCATACATTTTGATGTTTAAAACCAAACCACCTAACCACCACAACACGCGGTGGTAAACCACTAGTTAACATTAAAGCGCATTCATCAGCTATGGTGTATAGAACTGCAAACGAATCGAAGGGACACAAACAAGGCTTTGTTTGTGTTCGTTTGTTAAGGAAATACTTGTATTTACAAACAATTCATGAACACTTAACGGACGAGATTTTTTTTCGTGTTCGTTCATTAAGAATATGAACAGGTTTGTGTTCATTTGTTAATTTTAGGTACCGAACACAAACGAACGCAAACATTCATGAACACACTTTCATCATTACATTAAGAAGATCCACCCGAAGTATACTAATGAAATTGGGAATACTTGAATTGGGTTTATTTGTCACGGTTATCTCAAATAAAAATAAAAAAATATCAAAAATAAAAACGCTAATTAACTATCGAACATAGTAAACTGATGGCAAAGTGTCATCAAAGTATTTTCTAAAAGCAGTTAGAGAAAAGATGAGGAAAACCTCAACCTCAAAGTGATGAAATTTATTCATAACTTACAAATAACCAACCAATAGAAAAGCATATGTCAACTGCATAACCTGGCTTTTGAGCAGTTATCTTTATATCCTTACTCAAATAACAAAACCAAAAAATCTTGTTGTGGTCTAATTCCCCTCTCCACAACTCCAAATAGTACATGAATGGAAAATTAGTGTAAGAAAAATGGAATCAAACTTTATATGCAATTTGCACCATCTTTAATGCTCAAAGATGATCGATGATCGCTTTTGTAAATTCCGAGGTTGTTGATTGGCCACCTAGATCGCCAGTTCGGTACTTGCCTTCTGCGATTGTCTTCAAAACCGCATCTTGGATTTTATCGGCTTTTTCATTCAGGTCCAAATGGTGAAGCATTGATACGGCACTTAGTAATAAAGCGGTCGGGTTTGCCAAATTCTACATATATAAGAAAAATTATGGTGATGATTAAAAGATGAATAGTGTTTAATTTAATAATATCTCACAAGCTCAAGAAAAAAGCTTCTCATAGTATAAACACACTAGTATAAGTGCAAAGGAATGTAATAGACCAACAACTGTTTAAACTTTAAATGGTTAACTATAAAGAAATGTGATTTAACTTTTACTTTTTACGTAGGATGCACCATTTTTTGCGATTCACTTACGAATGAACTTAATCCCACGTGAATTAACATGCCATTTTGTGATTCTCATACTAAGTAGTTAATGCGGTAAAAAAAAAAGGATATCGGTCAAGGACCATTATTTGAGATATCGGTAATTTCATACCATGCAGAATTTATATATATAGAAATTTAGCACTAACAATTCAGCATACTTTCCTACCATTTACAAATTAACCTTTTGCAACTTGCAACACTTTCAATTGTAGCAAGTAGGAACTCATTAAGACTTAAAACACTAACAATTAACAATTAGGACTTAAACACTAGTAGTAGCAATAAGAAGAAAGCCATATGGTAGAAGTGTAGAACTATCAGGAAAATCGGTGATATATCTGTCAAATGCCGGTCCAATATCGATAAAAATTTCAGTCAATATCGCCGATAATATCGGTACCCATATTCTGACCGGTATTTTGTACTGATATCTCACCAAGGGACCGATAACCAATATATCAGTGATATTAACTGCAAAATTAGAATCACTTGGAAGACGAGAACTATGATGAAAAAAAAACCCAACCCTGACTACACATATAAAATGCTTAATGATGAAATAAAATCGACGCTAACCTTTCCAGCAATATCAGGAGCTGAACCATGAACGGCCTCAGCAAGAGCAATACCACCCTCTCCAATGTTTAAGCTGAGGATGATGTCATGTATTTAAATTCCATATAGTAAAGAGAGATACATATATATATGAGAGAGAAAGGTTAACATACAAAAGCGCTTATCATACTTCACGTACGCGACAATGGTAACCGTCAGATCAGGGCTATAATCACGCATGGAACATATAATAACGCATGGGATCAGTTATTTGGTGATAATCACGCATGGGAGGTGATAATCACGCATGGGGAGTATAAGCACGCACGTTAAGATGCTCGAAAATGTAATCACGCACGTTATGTATTTGGTCGCGTACGTTAATGTAGGTTAAGCCGTGAAGTACATTATACTTTCTCTCTCTCTCTCTCTCTCTCTCTCTCTCTCTCTCTATATATATATATATATATATATATATATATATATATATATATATATAAACAAAGAAAAAGCAAATACCTTGGTGTTAAACCCAGTCCTCCAATTAATCCAGCACACAGATCACTGATGATGTCACCATAAAGATTGGGCATTACTAAAACATCAAACAGCGTTGGATTCTTCACAAGCTGTAAATTGAAAATAAATTCATCTTTATTTATACTGATTAAGATAAGATATTGTATAGAAACAAAGAGATAAAATTTCCCACCATCATACAGCAATTGTCGATGACAACTTCCTCGTACTTAATCTCCGGGTACTTCTCAGCAACTTCACGACAGCACTACAGATGAGAGAAAACAATCAGTATAGCGCCACATGGAATTAGATTTTAAAATAAAAGAAAACGGAACATAATAAAAATAGACCTTCAAAAAGAGACCATCGGTTTTCTGCATGATGTTAGCTTTGTGTACTGCAGATACTCTCTCCCTACCATGTGTTTTAGCGTAATAAAAAGCGTATTCAGCGACCCTCAGACTTGCCTGTCGAGTGATGATTTTGAGACTTTCGACAACTCCCCGCACCACCTAACGTCAACAAAAAAATGTCATTAGATTTTTAAATGGTAGAAGAAGGTTTGGGTAGACACGGGTAGGCCTGTAAACGAACTAAAGTACCGAACGTTCATGAACTGTTCCTGAACTTGTTTAGCGGGAAGTTAAAGTTTGTTTATTTAACAAAAACGAACGACGTGAACACACGTCCTGTTCTTTCATTCACATTTGTTTATGTTTGTTTAATTATGTTCGCTTCAATTTAAATACATAAGCACTTGTATTTATATAAATATTAAGCATAAAAGGAACTTTCTAACTACTTATATAAATAAAACTAATTGGTAATTGAACTTTTTAGTAATAAAAATGGATTATCCAATGGAACTCATTGTAATTAATCACTAATGATATAATTACATGGTTAGCACCTGTGGTTTACATATTTTGCCATTTTCATACCTATTTTTTGAAAACTACACCATCGGTACCAACTTTTACAAATTGTCCCATAATTAGTACATGTGGTTGTAGAATTAATTACATGGTCAGTACCTGTGATGTATCAATGGTAAATCATTTTGTAAAAGTTGGTACTAATGGTGTAATTTTCAAAATATAGATATGAAAATGGCAACATAGGTAAACCACAGGTACTGACCGTGTAATTAATGCATCACTAATTTATATAAAAAATTACTTTATGTTTGTTTATGTTTAGTCCTCTATGTACATTTGTATTCATTTATGTTTGTTCAATTATGTTCATTTGTGGTGTTTATTGTTTGTTAAATTATGTTCGTTTAAGTTTGTTTGTTTATGTTCGTTTACGTTTGTGAACTGTTCGTTTAGGTTTTAAAAGAACTAACACGAACATGCCTATTTTCTTAATAAAACGAACATGAACAAAAAATGTGTTCGATTATATGTTCGTGTTCGGTTAAAGTTAAATGAACAAACGGGAACATGCCTTTGTTCGTATTCGTTCGACTCATTTACAAGCTTAAACACGGGTCCACTTTTATTACTGGTCAAACAGGTTGGGTGGCAAGCTTGTTGGCCATTTTAAACAACTTATAAACAAATTAATGTGTTAGTTATGATTACGAAAAACGATATCGGTAAAATAATAAACTGAATCTTAGATTAAAAAGTTTCGAAAGGTTGTCTACATTAGAAAATAACCACTTGACCCGTTTGAGAAAAAATTTAAACTTGACCCGCTTGAGAAGAAAGTTAAACTTGGCCCATTTGAGAAAAAGCACAACCAAAATCCGGGTCAAACTTACCTGATGTTCAAGACCACTGTACTCTCCTTCAGTGTTTTCACGGATGGTAACAAGATTAACATCGTCATATCGAGTCTTGTAACCAGGTAAGCTGTAACATGGTCTGACATTTGCGTACAGATTCAGTTCTTTCCTCAACGTAAGGTTTAAGGAACGATGTCCTTTTCCGATTGGCGTAGCCATTGGGCCTTTTAAGCCCACTTTATTTCTTCTTACTGACTCTAGACTTTCCCATGTGAGATAGCTTTGGGTCCTCGGGTCAACTTCTGTCCCCACAAAATGTTCTTCCCATTCAATTGGAACCTCTGCAGCATTGAATACCTATAAAATGTAGGAAAAAACATTAACATGACCGAAAAGTTACATTCTAGAATAGTTTTACACCTCTCCATGAGCTTTCTACTAGTCTAAGAAAACAATATCTCTTTATTATGCACAGAGAAAAAATATAGAAGATACTAAATCGATACCAGTAGAAGAAAATCCGTGTAAAAACTTATAGCATAATCAATATCCCTGGTAATCTCTAACTATCTACGTGTAGAAACTTAATCGATAAACGCCCAATCACTCTCATATAGTCATATATAACTAAAATATGTCCCTGGGTTCTCCCAACGTATATAACAGGCTCATACACCAGACCAAGTGCAAACACACACAAAATAAGTTTAATAGTAATCTTCACTTCTCATCATTGATTCAACTTGTACTTTATACAGAAAAATAACACTTAATCTGAACCAAGTACTAACATTTTATCAATCATGAACGCTAAACATATACATCTTCCAAACACTTGAATTCGATTACGCTACACACGCGCACCCAATTTTTAATTCTAAATTCTATATTTGACCACTTGGATATAAAAACCAATTATCCTTAATTTCACCCAATGCATACAACAAGTTTATACACCTGACCAAGTGCAAACACACACACACTGACACACACACACAACATAACTTCATTTTTTTTATAATTCAACACATAAGCGAAAACATTAGCTAGCAGTTCCATTATACATCCAAAAACCAACAATTAGGTTAACCAACAGACTCCTAGATCTCAAACTGCATATCAAATCAAATTAGTAAGTTACATCAACCAAACAGTGTTAAATTCACAACAAAACAACACACAACAACGAAATTTCAAACCACAAACATAATAATTAATATACATAACAACAGTATAATTAACAAAAACCTAAACAGTAAAGCATCAAATCATCATAACTCTGTTGAAAAGTATAACCGTGAAAACAAATCGGACCTGTTTAACAGATTCGGCGATCTCGGGACCGATGCCGTCACCGGGGAAGAGAGTGGCGCGGATCAGATCGGAAGAGGTGGAGGAAAAGCTCCGATCAACGGCTGAGAAAAGTGCGACGGTAGGGGTGGTGGCGCGGGTGCGGAGGAGGCGTTTGGCGATATGCAGAGCCATCGGAATCGGAAAGAGTGGCCGGAGAGATGATGGATGACGGAATTAGGGTTACAGGAATTTTGAGAAATTGAGATGAAGAGGAAGGGGAAGAGAAGAATATTATTGCATTATTGGGGGAAAAGGGGTTTGTGTTAAGATATTAATAAAATTGGGAAAATAATTATAGTTATTGGTCAACTATAGCCAAAATGTTATTATTCCAATCTTCAAAGGGGTATTTCATATTTGGGTTTGCTATGATTATGAATAAGTAAAAGGTCTGAATACAAGAGGTTTAAATCATTAAGAGGCAGTATAATGCTTAATCGTTCAGAGCAAATGTCTGATTAATTCAGATTAGAGGTCTTAACCATTCAGACTCAGTATAATGCTTAACCATTCAGAGTCAAATGTCTGAACCATTCAGACATCTGCTTGCGAAACAAACAGTCTGAACCATTAAGTACTGAATCAGTAAGAGGTCTGAACAATTAAGAACTAAACAAACAGCCCCTTAATTAAACAAGTTCTACATAAAATAAATAGTGGGGTTAATTTTGTGTTGGTCCGAATTGATTCGATTTGTTACAGGGTACAGTTTACAACTCAAATTTGCAATTTTCAATTTACGTGGCCATGCATGTGTAATGATCAAACCACATGGGCCATTTCTGCAATTAACTCCTTTCATAGTGGTCAGATTAAAAGCAATGAAGGGTTTAGATTAGTTTTACTCTTCTCTATCGGTAATCTATACTATATAATAAAAGAAACCACTTTTGGGACACTTGTCATCATATTAGGGCATCTCTTATAGATAATTATTATTTTAATTTAATTTTTTTAATTAATTATAGATAACTCTCCTATTAAATATTATTTAGTTTAATATCTTATAGATAATTATTATTTAGTTTAATCTTTTTTTCATTTATAATATTATTTAGAGAAAATTATGATTTTGGCCCCTGTAGTTATATCACTTTTACCCTTTTAGCCCAAAAAAGAATTTTTTTAACATCTGAGACCCCAACGTCTTTTTTTCTAACCCTTTTAGCCCCTAACACTAACCTCATCCATTAAATGTTAAGGGCCAAAAGGGTTAAAAAAAGACGTTATATTATTTAGTTTAATATCTTATAGATAATTATTATTTAGTTTAATCTTTTTTTCATTTATAATATTATTTAGAGAAAATTATGATTTTGGCCCCTGTAGTTATATCACTTTTACCCTTTTAACCCAAAAAAGAATTTTTTAACATCTGAGCCCCCAACGTCTTTTTTTCTAACCCTTTTGGCCCCTAACACTAACCTCATCCATTAAATGTTAAGGGCCAAAAGGGTTAAAAAAAGACGTTAGGAGCCAAAAAGGTTAGAAAAAAAGACGTTGGGGGCTTAGATGTTAAAAAAATCTTTTTTGGGCTAAAAGAGTAAAAGTGATATAACCATGGGGCCAAAATCGTAATTATATTATTTGATGTATAAAATTAGATTTATTCAATTCGTACAATACATGAGGTTTTTAAGGATATATATTTTTTATTATTTAGTACAGAAAATTACATTTATTCAAACCGTGTAATACGCATGTTTTTAAAGATGTAATTTTTTTATTATTTGGTATATAAAATTACATTTATTCAACCCGTGTAATAAATGAGGTTTTTTAAAGATGTATTATTTTATTATTTGGTAAACAATATTATATTTATTCAACTCGTGAAATACACTTGGTTTTAAAGATATAACTTTTTTTATTTTGTATATAAAATTACATTTATTCAACCTGTACAAAATTGTCTTTTTATTATTTAATATATAAATTATATTTATTCAACTCGTGCAATAAAGAAGGTTTTTAAAGATATATTATTTTATTATTTAGTATATAGAATTTATTTATTCAACCCGTGTAATACACGGGGTTATAACCTAGTGGCTTTTAAAAGAATTTCGAGTTTAAATTAGTACCATTCGATATTCAAAACCATAAGAAACCGCCTTTTAACATTGAATGGTACTTTCATGGATGATTAAGATACATTTTATACTTTCTTTTCTACTGTATAAATGGTAATCGTTGCTATATCATGATATCACATATCTAATTGTGACAAAACGGTTCTCAAAATTTAAGTGACCCAACTCTTATATATATTACTAGGGAGAAAGCTCGTGCGATGCACGGCATGAATAATAGCTATTGTTTGTTTGTGGTAAGACGTTTTACACGGCCGGTGCATAACATGTAAGACAATACGCCTACAAAGGGGCGTGCTTAAACTTTATTAAAGCATGGACCATAAGTTGTTTCGTTGGCAAAACTTGCCGGCAAAAAAGAAGTGTAAAAAGATGTCTTCCAAGGAAAAAAACATGAAACAGAAAAAAGAAAAACGCATAAACTCTCGCATGCCTTCCTATCTTATTGGATAACACATAGACCAAACTTTAACTAACGCATGCCACCGTCATCCCCAATCCCATCACCAGCCAACTGACTGCAGTGAAATAACAAAAAGAAAAGTATTAAAAATGGTATACTATGTTTACGTATATATGCATCGAAAAGTAGCACGGGTTTTCATTACTAACACCAAGTGCAGACGGTATACCTTTCATATGGGTCACTGTCAACTGTTTCTTCTGAATCCGAATCTGCATAAGCAGGCCTACGAAGGAAAAGCACGAAAAAGTTATGTAGACGGTTATCCAAAAATAAATATGCACAACTACATTGTTTATGGAAATCAATCAATTATAGTTGAAAGTTTTATATTTTTAATGTAGAACAATGCACTTTTATATTTACGAACTCAAGTTTCCGACTGTGGTAGCCTCCTAATTTTAAAATAGAGTAAACATATACCAGGTATGTAAATAATATTTCAGATCGAGGAGAAAGGTAAGTAGCACATCTTTAATTAAAATGGTTTATTAAACAGGGCACGAATAAAGTGTAAGCCGATATATACCTTACGATCGGTTCAACGCGCTTAATTGGTGTCGGAATGGGTAGTACCCCTTTGTCTTTAGCGTGGATCGATGGAGGTGTGGAAGAACCAAAGGGCTTACAACCATCTCCATCTAGCAGGACATTCTTGCAGTTGAAGGATTCAAAATGGCCATGATCATAATATGTACACGAATCAAGCTGGAGGGTCTGAGTGCTGCCCACAAGAGAGTGCAAACAATTGGGCAGTGTTGAAATGCTTCCATCAGCGTTCCTTACCATCACCGGAGTGAACTTATCCTGTATGTCAGTGGAATAAAGGTTGTAGACGCGTGACAGGCCAGTCTCTGCTGTGAGTATACTATGAGCAGTGGTCTTTGTCAAGCGTTGGGCGGTGTCTTCAAAGCAGACAACGGCAGCTTCGGCTGTTGAGTCAAAAACCTCGAGTTCTACCCTGAAATTGTGCAAGGTTTGTACTTTATTTTTAGTTATAAGCCTGCATGAGAATGGCTACAAATTAAGACAACTAAATATTTTTATAAACAAACCTTGCTCTGGGGAAGACAACGGGGTTTTCGCACCCATCACACCACATATCATTGTCTTTACGCCACACACCTTTCATGCAATTCCCACTGCCACATGTCAGCCTGAACCAATCTTGGCTATTGCGTATGCGTTTGACTTCATTGGTCCTCCATCTTTATGTACCATTCGATAACCCTAGCCCTTAACGCCTTCATTTGTTCCTAAACAGTCAACACCAAAAACAATCAGATCATCTTCACCTAATTTTAAAACAGAAACAGACTATACGAATGCTAAAAATTAGAAATCAACATAAGAGCATAAAAATTACACATCTATATCATCCAAAACACAAACACATAATCCAAATATTTTAAATATTTTATGAGATCAAACACCTCTGTTCAAAGTTATAAAAACCCAAATCAAGAAAACTTCAAATCCAAACAAAACAATATAATTGAAAACGACACAGATAGGGTTCGTTGATTGTTACCTTAGCCGCCGGTACTTAACTCAGATTGGTTCGGTAGCAGAATCCTAGTGGTATGAAAATGAATTGAATTAGGAATTAAAAAAAACACAGGAGTGAAAAAGGAATTGAAATTAAAAGATTAGAAGTTAAGAACCCTAACCCTAAAATCCAGTTTCTAAATAAATCACAAATTTAATCCAGAAACACAGTGTTTACTAAGGGAATTAGTAACCAAAGGTCAAACCATAATCAATCAAATCCAACATGATAGAATTAGTAGGTATAAGGTATGGATTCGAATGAAGAGCACCTGAAGGTATTTAAAGATTCCCCTGTGTGTTATTGGTTGAAGAAATTCAGTTTACATGAGGAAGAACCTGTTACTAATGCCACTTGAGCTCAAACAATGAGAACCCTTGATCCAATCTTACCGCAGTCGTCGGAATAATCATTTGTAGACTTTGATTGAACCAGAGGGATGAACTGTTAAACTTTTGAGTAACAATCTGGTTTCAGTCGCTGCCGGTGATGATGACTGTGTGCGGCAGAAGAGGTGTCCAGCGGCGATTGGGTACGTTTGTGGGTGACCGGCGACGGAGATGGAACGTCTGAGTGGTGGCGACGGCCGGTGCTTGATGGGGGTGGGTGACCAGCAAAGTGTAGGTGGTGTTTGGAGATGGAGGGCTCCTCAAGAACAGACCTACTATTATGGAGGTCATAATTGTCAAAAACCATATAACATGGATGTTTTAATTCTGCGATCTTATGATTTTGTCGGATTATGTTTAATCTCTAACCAGTCATATGGGTCTTATAGGTTATGATGATGGTTGGGCTATATGGGAAGACTATTCAAACTATAGTTATGTTAACAACTTGCAAATTGTGGCTCCGGTGAGAATAAAATAAATACGTTTTTCTATACGTTTTTTTTACTTTTGAACTCACATATTTAACAGGCTAATAAGGTTGTAAAAAGTTGATATAATGATATGAAACATAAACATAGACAAATGCGATACCGACAACTTATCACCAAAACTTTCAATTCATATGTATTTTTTTTAAATGCAGATACAACTTACAGACCAGAATCATGAATCAATATTCAGTCTACGGTTATATTAACGTAAAGCTCTTCATCCAATCGTCTAAATTCACCAAGAAGAAACCCATTCTCATCAACAATCATCCCTCCGTATTTCTCAAACCAATCTTCATCCACCGATCCAAATTCACCACAAACATTCTCAACGACCATAGTGGACTCACGTGTCGTTTGCGATTTATTGGCCGATGTATCGGTCTTGGAACATGGAGATTCAACTTCATCATCATCGGATAGATTTATTACTTCAAGAATTGGATCATATGACCCAACTGAACTCGTGCACTCTTGTTTGGGAATATGGATCTTGTTTGACCCGTTGACTGGGCCCGAAACCGGCGTTGTTAGAAGTCTTTTGTATTCTCTGTAGTTAGTAGAAGAAACCTCTGATAATGCCCTCTTCGAAATTGTTTTGTTTGTTGTTGATTGTAGAAACGCATCGAATGGGAAGAATATATTGAGACTTGGGGTCAACCAAATGATGGAAGGAGATGAAGAGTTGTTCTTAAAATTCCTTTAATTCTATTATTTCGGTTATGTTATCTTTAATTATTGTAATTCTAATTTCTCCTTTAATTCCATTAATTCAGTTACTTTAATTCTATTATTTCAGTTATATTATCTTTAATTATTGTAATTCTAATTTCTTTTTTAATTCCATTAATTCAGTTACGTTATCTTTAATTTTATTTTAAGTCTAACAAAAGGAGATGAAGAGTTGTTCTTAAAATTCCTTTAATTCTATAACACACATATATTTTAAAGTAAATGTTTAAAGTTTTTTATTCCTTTAATTCCATTAATTCAGTTACGTTATCTTTAATTTTATTTTAAGTCTAATTTGTTACAATTATAATATTAATTTTATTAATTTAAAGAAAGAATGTATTTAAGAGACTCATGTATTTAAGAGTCTCATTAATGAAGGTTGTAAAATAGTTCATATAACTAAATTTAATTTGAAGAAAGAATGTATTTAAGAGACTCATGTATTTAAGAGTCTCATTAATGAAGGTTGTAAAATAGTTCATATAACTAAATTTTTAAATATATATATTAATTTGAAGAAAGAATGTATTTAAGAGACTCATGTATTTAAGAGTCTCATTAATGAAGGTTGTAAAATAGTTCATATAACTAAATTTAATTTGAAGAAAGAATGTATTTAAGAGACTCATGTATTTAAGAGTCTCATTAATGAAGGTTGTAAAATAGTTCATATAACTAAATTTTTAATTATATATAGATTATTGTTATTATTATTGTTATTATTAATGTTATTATTATTGTTATTATTATTATTATTATTATTATTATTATTATTATTATTATTATTATTATTATTATGGGTAGGGATATGGTAAAAAGTGTCTAAAATGTGAGAAGGGTAAAAAGTGTTTTAAACCATTGGATATTTGATCTAATGGTTGAGATCAATAGGGTATAAAATGTAAATTGTGTTTTAATTAGAAGGACCTTATGTAAAATTAAAGGGCAATAGTGACTTTTCCAACGTTTCAAATATGGTAACCGTTTCAAAATCCCCATCAATCTCCTATAAATCAGCGAATTTATGGTAACTGTTTCAAAACCCCCTTCAGTCTCCTAAAAATCAGCGAATTTCTCGTACTGAAATAAATTCTTCGATTTCCTTCACAACAACTTTTTATAACACTATAAAGAACATTATATTACATGATAAAACACTATAGGAAGATATAACACTATCTGTTTACTGTAAGACACTATACATAAATAAAACACTGTTGATGGGGGATAAAACACTATGAAAAGGAACAGTATATTACATGATAAAACACTATATGAAGATATAACACTATCTGTTTACTGTAAGACACTATACAGAATAAAACACTATTGATGAGGATAAAACACTATGAAAAGTAACAATATATTACATGATAAAACACTATAGAAAGACATAACTCTATCTGTTTACTGTAAGACACTATACAGAATAAAACACTATTGATGGTGATAAAACACTATGAAAAGGAGATTAAAGATACATGTACATAATATAACACTATTGACTGGGGAATATAACACTACAACAAGAACTTACCGTAAACAATTAAATAAATAGAACAAATCGAATTCGAATCACATCCCTAATATATCGCCTGATATTTTTGGCAGTTATCTTTGGAAATCAATTAATTGATAAGAATGGATAAGTACTAATATACCCTTTTGAATTAATTAAGATAAGGGACACTTGTCATTCCCAAATTATTTCTCACACTTCTCACAAAAGTTGGACTTTTTACAGGATCCTCTACCTTATTATTATTATTATTATTATTATTATTATTATTATTATTATTATTATTATTATTATTATTATTATTATGGGTAAGGATAGTGTAAAAAGGGCATAAAGTGTGAGAAATGTATTATAACACTATATATAATACTATATAACACCATATAAACACCGTATAACAATATGTAACACCATATAATACCATATAACAATATGTAACACTATATAACATTATATAACAAATATAACACTATACATCTATCATAGACATGCTATCAGACAAACTATAGTGTTATATTTATTATATAATGATATATAGTGTTAAATAGTGTTATATGGCATTATATGGTGTTACATATTGTTATACGATGTTTATATGGTGTTATATAGTATTATATATAGCGTTATAATACACTTCTCACACTTTTTACAGGATCCTCTACCTTATTATTATTATTATTATTATTATTATTATTATTATTATTATTATTATTATTATTATTATTATTATTATTATTATTATTGTCACACCCCTAATTTCCACGTGTCACCGGTGGGCCCGGTGGGGGATTCCGTGACGTAGTTGATATCATCATATGTCAAACAACACAAATTATAATGCACAGCGGAAGCAAATGAAAATAGATTTATTTCAACTATTAATTGTAATATCAAGTATCACAACCAGTCAAAATAGATCCACAGGCGGATCGAAGTAAAAAGAAAGTAATTGTTCAACAGATTATGCATCCCAAAAGCTTGCGAGACTCTACGATGCTAAGGAGAAACCAGCCTATTCCGTATAGCACCTGCACTTAATCTTTTTGGGGAAAATACGTCAGTTTGCACTGGTAAATACAATTTAACTGACTCATTTTGAAAACATTTGAAAAATTGGTTTTAAATGCACAAGGCACAAAACTCTTTATAACTTGGGAATAATTAATCAGAGTTAAACTTGTAAAAGATTTACATGTTTGTTGACCGTTCAGTCGCCCGAGTCGTGTCGGGTTTAAGGTTAAATGACACACCACATGGTATAAGTCCGCGGCGGGAAGCCAACGTTAATACCTTAAAAATAATAGACATAAGACCGGGTGTACGCCTACACCCGACTGTCGAGGTCGTGGCCAAAAATGATGCCAAGGATATCCGGGACATGGTCATTAAGCTCCCAAGGGTACAAGAAACAAACAACACCAGATTTTCAAACGGGTCCCATTGGTAATACCCATCTACTAATGAGATGGAACCAACCGCCCGACCAAGCGGTATATTACATACCGTACCCCCAAGCCCGTATAGGGAAAATAAGTTAAAAGTATTTACCTGAGCAAGTATAACCACAATTTCAAAAATGCACGTGTCTTTTACTGGGCTCCTACTCTGGAACGAAGGTTATAATAACCTATTAGAATCCTAACGGGTCTTTATATATAGCCTAAGCTTAGACCGGTTAGTTTTAAAGAGTAAACTATGGTTTAATCGCGAGGAATGCGAAAACCGGGAAAGAATATGATTTAGACCCTACAAGCTTGGATACTTGTATAATATGGGTAAACTGAATATATTCTGAATTTTGAGACTTAGATGTTATGGTTTGACCCGTTTCGGCCAATATGCGCGAACTAGTCACATAAGCCGATCCGAACGCGAAAGTGCGTAACGAGTAACCATATAAGTCATATGCAAGTTTCCTGAGATTATATGCACAAAATATGTTGTAACATCAGAAAGGTATGCCCACATATGCCCCAAATGTTTTTATACGCCAATTACGCCTCAAAAGGGCATTTTAGTAATCTTACATAGGTTAAAAAGGATAAAATGGGAAATCTGAGTTTCCAACTTTAGGCTACTGTTATAAGGTATATTTTTATAAAATATATCAGTAGGTATTAGGCCTTTTATATAAAATCTCATTTTGACATATACTATGTCGTAAAAATGCCTAAAAAGGCGATTTGGAGCCATTTACGGGTTTTTATAGAAAAGCTGATATTTTTATATTTCCAGAAGGTTCAATATATCATTTTTAATATAACAAATCAGTAGAAAAAGGTTTCGGGTCAAAAGGATTTGTAAAACTCATTTTATGACCGAAAAGGGTAAAACCGGCATAAGCCGAAATAAGCTTAAAACACTAGGTTAAGCTCAGCCTAAAAATAAATAAAAATCTCCAAAAATCCTAAAATATTATTTTATAACAGTGGGTATAAAGTTTTGGCATAAAAATTCGGGTTTAGATAGGCTATGCGTTAATTACGCTAATACTTTACTAAGAAAGCCTCTATTTACGCTAATAAGCATAACTCTTAATCTAGACCTCAAATTGATGTCAAATTTTGGGGACAACTTTATATTTCAGTAACTAAGGTGTCTACCCTTTTACATTTTCAAAAATTATGATTCTTGGACATTCGGGCATAATGGTCAACATATGGGCTTTTAGCGGAAACATGCATACGAACTAAATATCTAATGAACCATATTGTGTAATCACAGGAGGATATACTAACATGTTAATAGGTCCAAAAGAAGCTCTAAGGCAGATTCAAACTTGCCTAAAACGGGTCAGAACTGAAAGTCAAAGCGAAAGTCAAACTATGCGACTTTCGGTTCCGAACCGGGTCTAAACAAAAAATTGTCGAGTTGAACATGTTGAAACATGTTCTTACACTTATTACCAAGTTATATAAATTTTCAAACAGGTTACATACAACCTATATTGCTAATTATGCGTTAATTCAAAGATAAGCATTCTGTTGACTTTTTCTAATTAGCTTTGACTCGACAATTAACATGCTTAGAGTGGGAATCTGGAAATACCCTTTTAAAGGTTTGTTACCCACTTAATTACCTTCCTAAAGGTACTTTTAATTCGTGATTAGACAAGGTACATTATGCTTAATCACGAAGTCAAACCTTAATTACGACGGTTTGACTTTCGCTTAATTAACTAAGCTAGAAAGGATTAAAGAGGGTTAAGGACACTTACAAGAGTCCTAAGATGGATTAGAGAGCTTAAGAAATTGCCTTGATGACCAGAGGATTTCCAGAAGTGCCTAGCCAAACTTCCCAAGTGAGCAAAGCTCAAATGTTCAAGGTCAAGTTCTTTATATAGGGAACCCAAGACTCTTGGATCAAGCCAAGCAAGTCTAGTGTTGATATAAGATCATTACAATTGTCCCTAAGGGGCTATAAACAGCCTATGCAGCCCATAGTAACTCAATTTTTACAATTTAAGTCGGTTACAAGCAATGGACAGGCAGCTGTCCAAAACATACTGCCAGCGACGGTCTTACGGACCGTAAGCTTGAGGCTTTACGGTCTGTAAGGACCTCTTGCGAACCGTATGCTACATGCCTTGCGATCCGTAACCAACTTTACTGAAACATAGTTCAGGTGCCTTCTTTACGGACCGTAAGTCTAGAGCTTTGCGGTCCGTAACCGTTCATGCGGAACAGAATCTATATACCCTGCTTACGGACCGTAAGCCAAAGGCCTTGCGGTCCGTAAGCGATGACCAGAAGACAAAAATTTTGCAACTTTAAAGTCTTGACCATGCATTTACAAAACCGAAACATGCCTATCTTTTGCAGCTTGTGGGACCATCTGACCAACCTTTGCATGAGGAGAAGACTCTTACATGTCCCCTATTTCATTTATTCACAAAGGTCTTGACAATTTGACGGATATTTCAAAGGAATGGGTCTTGAAGTTTTTTATAGAAGTTGGCCATTATATAACTAATGTTAATCACAAGGATCTTATTAAATTTAGGAGTAGTAACAACCTTCATTTCCATAGTCCTTAATAAAGATGAACTTTATTTATTGAGAACAACCGGTTATTGTACGAGATGATCATAAACTGATTTAAGGATCTTGGGATTTATAAAATGTCGGGTCGCTCAGAGGTGATTTAATAACATGTCGCCCTTGGGTCGTTCAGCGGTAATTTAAAATACATGACGCCCCTTTTTAATTAAGTCCTACCACATATCTCTTTATTAAACCCGGTTTCTCTGACACGTCTGTCGCAGAGGACACGTGTCTTTATTTAATTGGACAAGAATTTCCGAGGTGTCACATCCTCACCCCCTTAAAAGAAATCTCGACCTCGAGATTTATTGGAATAATTGAGGGTATTTCTCCTTCATCGTGGATTCTAACTCCCACGTATAATCAGGACCTCTACGGCCCTCCCATTTGACCTTGACAATGGGCACATACTTCCTCCGAAGTTTCTTTACCTGTCGGTCCTCAATTGACACAGGTTTTTCTATAAATTTCAAACTCTCATCAATATGCACATCTGTATGGGGTATGACTAGCGATTCATCAGCCAGACATTTCTTTAAATTGCAGATGTGGAACACATTGTGAATGCCACTAAGCTCTTCTGGTAAGTTTAACTTATAAGCCACTGATCCTACACATTCGATGATTTCGAATGGTCCAATGTATCTTGGGCTTAGCTTACCTTTCTTCCCAAATCTCATTACTCCCTTCCAAGGAGACACTTTGAGCAAAACTTTATCGCCGACCTCAAATTTGAGGGATTTTCGCTTACCATCGGCATAGCTTTTCTGCCTGTCACGGGCAGCTTTTAGGTGCTCAATGATTTGGGTAACTTTGTCAGTCGTATCCAGGACTAACTCCGGTCCTGATACTTGAACGTCTCCTACCTCGGCCCAGCAAATGGGCGTTCTGCATCTTCTACCATATAGAGCCTCAAAAGGCGCAGCCTTAATGCTGGTGTGGTAGCTATTATTGTATGAGAACTCGATTAGAGGCAGATGTCTATCCCAACTTCCTCCTAGGTCTATCACACATGCACGAAGCATGTCTTCTAGGGTTTGAATAGTACGCTCACTTTGCCCATCCGTCTGCGGATGATAAGCCGTACTGAAATTCAGTTGCGAACCTAGAGACCTTTGGAAACTTTTCCAGAAGTGAGATGTATATCTGGTATCTCGATCAGAGATGATGGATACCGGTACGCCATGTAGAGCTACTATCTTATCCATATATAATTGGGCTAACATGTCAGAACTGAAAGTTTCTCTAATGGGTAGGAAATGAGCTGACTTAGTCAGTCGATCCACTATCACCCAAATAGTATCATTTCCCTTTGGCGTTTTAGGTAACTTGGTAATAAAATCCATCGTTACCATCTCCCATTTCCAGGTGGGAATTTCAGGCTGTTGTAGCAAACCTGACGGTTTCTGATGCTCAGCTTTGACTTGAGCGCATGTCAGACATTTAGCCACATGGGTGGCTATAGACTTTTTCAAGCCTATCCACCAATAATTTGCCTTCACATCCTGGTACATCTTATCCGCTCCAGGATGGACGGAATATTTAGAACTGTGGGCTTCCTTAAGGATGACGTCACGAAGACCTCCATAAATAGGAACCCATATTCTTCCATTCAATCTCAAGATTCCGTCCTTGCCATAGGATAACTGTTCTTCAGTCACTCCTAGGTTCTCATTGGGGTAATTAGCTTCTAGCACTGCTTCCTTCTGTGCAGCTAACAACCTTTCATGCAGACCATTCCTGACCTCAATGCTTTTGGCGTTGATTCGGATTGGCTTTATCCTTTCCTTCCTGCTGAGGGCATCTGCGACTACGTTGGCCTTGCCTGGATGGTATCTTATTTCACAATCATAGTCATTTAGAGTTTCCATCCATCTTCGCTGCCTCATATTCAATTCTTTCTGGTTGAACAGGTGTTGCAGGCTTTTGTGATCAGAGTAGATCACACACTTCGTGCCATACAGGTAGTGCCTCCACAACTTTAGTGCAAATACAACAGCACCCAATTCTAAATCATGAGTGGTGTAATTTTTCTCATGCACTTTCAAT
This sequence comes from Helianthus annuus, assembly GCF_002127325.2. Taxonomy (NCBI): domain Eukaryota; kingdom Viridiplantae; phylum Streptophyta; class Magnoliopsida; order Asterales; family Asteraceae; genus Helianthus; species Helianthus annuus. The sequence goes on along the minus strand of NC_035433.2, from coordinate 140,525,808 downwards.
TGTCGTGAAGCGTAGGCGATGACCTTGCCTTTTTGCATTAACAAACAACCCATCCCAGTGTGTGATGCATCACAATAGACTACAAATTCATCAATACCATCAGGTAACGTCAACACAGGAGCGTTACTTAATTTCTGCTTCAAAGTATCGAATGACTCTTGCTGCTTAGGCCCCCAACTGAATTTACTATTCTTGCGAGTCAGCAAAGTTAGGGGTGCTGCAATTCTTGAGAAATTCTCGATGAATCTCCTGTAGTATCCAGCTAAACCTAGGAAACTGCGAATTTCCGTAGGTGTCTTTGGTTCTTGCCAATTCATGACGGCTTCAACTTTAGCGGGATCCACTTGAATACCACGCTCACTGACCACGTGTCCAAGAAATTGGACTTCTCTCAACCAAAACTCACATTTGGAAAACTTGGCATACAGCTTTTCTTGGTGAAGCAGCTTTAGAATACTGCGGAGGTGTTTCTCGTGATCAGCTTTACTCTTGGAATAAATGAGAATGTCGTCAATGAAAACTATGACGAATTTATCCAAGTAAGGTTTGCAAACGCGATTCATGAGATCCATGAATGCGGCAGGTGCGTTTGTGAGCCCGAAAGGCATCACTAGGAACTCGTAGTGGCCATAACGAGTCCTAAACGCAGTCTTATGAACGTCTTCTTCCTTAACCTTCAGCTGATGATATCCTGATCTCAGATCTATCTTGGAGAAGTAGCTTGCCCCTTGAAGTTGATCGAATAGATCGTCGATCCTGGGTAGAGGATACCTATTTTTAATGGTAACCTTGTTGAGTTCTCGATAGTCGATACATAGACGCATCGAACCATCCTTCTTCTTGACAAATAGAATTGGTGCTCCCCAAGGAGACGAACTAGGTCTTATGAAACCTTTAGCCAGCAAATCATCTAACTGTGTTCTCAATTCCTTCATCTCCGTTGGCGCTAGTCTATACGGTGCCCTAGCAATCGGTGCGGCTCCAGGAATAATATCGATCCTAAACTCTACTTGTCGGTCTGGTGGCAAACCAGGCAGTTCTTCTGGAAATACTTCAGGGTATTCAGATATAACGGGGATATCTTCAATCTTCGGCTTTTGTTCATCAATGGTTACCTGTGCCATATAGATGACACAACCATTCTTCAAACATTGGGATGCCTTGAGCATAGACAACTGCTTAGGCAATCCATGACGAGTATCTCCTTGAATAGTGAGAGACTCACCAGTTGGAGTCTTGATTATTACTTGCCTTCTACTGCATACGATCTGGGCTTGGTTATGTGATAACCAATCCATACCCAATACTACATCGAAACCAGCTAATTTGAAGGGTAGCAGGGATAGAGGAAAAGAGTGGTTCCTAATGGATATAGTACATCCATCTACCACAGTCGAGACTGTTTCTAAGGTACCATCTGCTAACTCTACCTCATACTTAGCACTAAGGGTTTTAACAGGCAATCTTAATAGCTCACAGAATTTACTATCCACAAAAGATTTATCCGCGCCCGAATCAAATAATACTCTTGCGAAAACGTCATTAATGAGAAACGTACCAGTTATGACGTTGTCGTTCTGGATGGCTTCTTGGACATTCATTTGAAAGACCCTAGCGTTGGTCTTCTTTCCATCCTCAGCCTTCTTGGCGTTCTTTGGGCAGTTAGTCTTGATATGCCCCTTCTCATTGCAACTAAAACAAGTTGCATCCTTTAATTTCTTGCATTCAAGAGTCCTATGCTCAGAGGACTTGCATATCCCACACTTTTTGGACTGGGATCCTTGCTCAAACCTGCACCTCCCAAAATGGTGCTTTTGACAAGTCTTGCACTTGGGCCTATCGCCCGATCGGTTCTCATTTTTCCTGGCCTCAGAGCCCTTCTTACCATCACGGTTTCCCTTATGCCTCTTGTTGGATCTATGAGAGTTATCATCTTCCTGTTTCCTTTTGTCAGATTCCGAACTTTTCAGAGCTCTCTGTCTTGCTGCATCTTGGGTGAGTGACAGAGATAAGTCGGTGACAGATCGAAACGTAACTGGTCGCGAGGCCTTCACACTGGCCTTGATCTCAGGGGCCAAACCCCCAATAAAACGCGCGAACCTTTTTGGTTCAGGGGTTACCAGGTAAGGTACTAATCTGGATAAGGTGTTAAAACTGGTGAGGTATGCTTGACAATCAAGGTTCTTCATAACCAAGGATAGGAATTCAGATTCAATACGCTCAACCTCATGTTGAGGGCAGTAGTTTTCCTTGATAAGAGCAACAAACTGCTCCCATGACATACTATACAAGGTAGCTTTCCCAGATGCCTGGATCAATGCTCCCCACCAAGCCAACGCCTCACCTTTGAAGGATTGTGATGCAAACTTCACCATGTCCCTCTCAGCACATCCACTAATGTCTACCACCGTCTCAATCTCATCGAGCCATGTCATACAATCAACTGCCCCTTTCTCCCCTGTAAACTCTCGAGGTTTACATGACACAAAATACTTATACGTGCAGCCTTTAGCACGTGGGGTTTCATCAACCACAAGCTTTTTAGGGTGAACACTGTTTTCATTAGAGGAATGACGATCCTCATCTTTCTTAGGTTTGGGAGAAGCAGGTGGCGGCTTGTTGCGAACCTCAGAATGGTTCTTTGGCTTAGCGTGAGGTGCAGACAGGGTTCTACTGTGGGTTTCACTGAGTTCACTATACTGTCGCGCTAAGGCTTTGTCAACTGCTTCATTTACAATTGCTTTTAATTCGGCACTGGTTACTAGGAACTTTACATCATCACGGTTCTTAACCGGATGGCTATTGGCTTCCTCTGATCTAGTCATGTAGCTTCAACACTACATATAATTAATAGACAAGGTTTTACTTAAAGGCTCTTTTATAGTATTTTATGTTCTATTAACCAAGGTTTTAAATTGCCATTTTAGGTTAATTTATTAAAACATCAGGATTTTATTATCCTATAATACTTTAATCCTTAGCACATAGGCCTAGTCACAAGGACAATAAAGATATTTCAATAACCAAGATTTTACAATATCTAGGTGTTTTAGGTCGAATCATAGTTCTATACCATTAATTAACAGGGAGTCATGAGCTACCGCTGTCCTTAATCACGGAGGACATTTAATTATTGCCCACAGGCACTTCACTTTCAAAGAAGTGGTTAATTAATTTAAGGGAATTTTAAAAGTAACCCAAATATACATGGCCTGTGTGACTTTACTGATTCACAGTTTGCCAAGAGCTTTAACATACTAGATGTTAATAATTGGAATCTATTATGTGGGTTATACCATCTAAGATTTTACCTCTAAGATTCTTTTAATAATAAACGCAGAACAGTCCTAAATTGAGATGTTAATTATGGATCTTAACCTAATTATGGAACTACCATCTTGGCTTTGTTTTACAAAGCTAGGTCTTGGTTCACTTTAGATTTTACCAATTAATTATAATGGCAGATCCTTTTTAAATATTTCATTTATTTTCATAATTTATGCATGCCATAATAAAGAAACTTAATTAAAACATCTCACACATAGTTCTAAGACAGTACTACAATTGCCCAAACGGGACTTTCTACCAAAATAAATAAAAATGCCCACGCAGGGGCGGGAAACAAGAACATACCCACGCAGGGGTTAACTAACCAAACTTGCTCACGCAGGAGCGGAATACAAACAACAAGCTCACGCAGGAGCTGAATACTGAAATAACAAGTCCACGCAGGGACTGAATTACAATACAAATAAGTAACAAGGGTTTTCAATGACCCCTCCTCTTCGATTTCCCCTTAAGCAAATCTGACAGCCCCTTGAAGAATCCTTGCCGCTCTTTGCGGTCTTCACGAACTTCTTGTTCGACTTGGCTCAGCCTCTCAAGGACTTCCTGTTGAATCGGTGGCTGAGGCGGCTGATACACCGGCGGAGGAGGTGGCTGATGCTGGTACCCATAAGTCGGGTAACCCGTAGTCCATGGCCCTCCATATGGTCCTTCAGGATGAAGAGCATTGTAATCCCGAGCTACTAGGTATGGATCTACCTCTGCATAACCGTAGTTGTAGTTGTAGTGGGTATGTGCCGGCTGCTCAAATGGGTTGTACGCCGCTGACCCAGCATATGCAGGAATCGGGTTATCGAAACCCAGAGGTGGTACCACAGGTACTGAGTTGACATCTGGTATGGGGCTTGACGGACCACCATCATATGGGTCTTCTTCCTCCTGAAGTGGGGGATAGTGGCTGCCACTGGATGGCTGGGGAGTAGCAATCCGAACTCCACCTCGCACGGACATCCGTGCATTAGACCTTCTTCGCCTCGGTGGCTCCGGAGGCGGCTGCTGCGGCTCTACTGGCGGTGGCGGCGGTGGCGTGACTGCCACAAATTGATGACCCACTGAAGGATCCTGTTGCTGCTCATGATGCGAGTGTTCAGACGGTGTGAAGTACCAGTCAATGTTTCGGAACCTTTCCTCGTAGCTGTCTGGACCACGATATGGCGATCCATGAAATGATGACCCATCTGATATCTCGATGGGATGGTTCGGCGTTCCTGATGCTGGCTCCACGGGGTCAGTATCCTCATCCATGTCGTTCTCCTCTGGAAAGTGGTCTCCCGGTCCGAGTGGGTTAAAACCCATGGGTTCAGGCAAAAGGTTAGCCGGGTTAAACCGGCTTTGGAAGACGGGTGTTGGGCTGCCAAAAGAATGGTGAGAATTTGATCTTTGGAGAGGTATGAAAGCTGGAGGCTGGTTATTGGGCTCGTTTTCAGAATTGGGCCCAAATGAATGTTGGTACGAAGGAGAGGAGCTAAGGGATACTGATCGCCTTCCTGGTTCGACATAGAGTCTCCAAGGCTCTTGCGGGCTGGTGCTCATAGTAATGGATGGGGTTCGCCGGTGCGAAGGCCCGGCTTCGTGATCATGACCTGTCACGGGTCCTTTGCCTCTACCTCGAAGGAATCTGGGTGGCATGATGACCTGCATACAATATTTAGATAACCACAATAATATAATTATAAAAGACTCAAAATAAAACAAAGCAGAGTTTGTCCTATGTTCAATGTCTAGACTTGGAACTCGAAGAATGTGCAAATTTGTGCACTGAGATTAAACACAAAAGGCTAGTGTTTAATTCACTCAGTGTTGGCTCTGATACCAACCTGTCACACCCCTAATTTCCACGTGTCACCGGTGGGCCCGGTGGGGGATTCCGTGACGTAGTTGATATCATCATATGTCAAACAACACAAATTATAATGCACAGCGGAAGCAAATGAAAATAGATTTATTTCAACTATTAATTGTAATATCAAGTATCACAACCAGTCAAAATAGATCCACAGGCGGATCGAAGTAAAAAGAAAGTAATTGTTCAACAGATTATGCATCCCAAAAGCTTGCGAGACTCTACGATGCTAAGGAGAAACCAGCCTATTCCGTATAGCACCTGCACTTAATCTTTTTGGGGAAAATACGTCAGTTTGCACTGGTAAATACAATTTAACTGACTCATTTTGAAAACATTTGAAAAATTGGTTTTAAATGCACAAGGCACAAAACTCTTTATAACTTGGGAATAATTAATCAGAGTTAAACTTGTAAAAGATTTACATGTTTGTTGACCGTTCAGTCGCCCGAGTCGTGTCGGGTTTAAGGTTAAATGACACACCACATGGTATAAGTCCGCGGCGGGAAGCCAACGTTAATACCTTAAAAATAATAGACATAAGACCGGGTGTACGCCTACACCCGACTGTCGAGGTCGTGGCCAAAAATGATGCCAAGGATATCCGGGACATGGTCATTAAGCTCCCAAGGGTACAAGAAACAAACAACACCAGATTTTCAAACGGGTCCCATTGGTAATACCCATCTACTAATGAGATGGAACCAACCGCCCGACCAAGCGGTATATTACATACCGTACCCCCAAGCCCGTATAGGGAAAATAAGTTAAAAGTATTTACCTGAGCAAGTATAACCACAATTTCAAAAATGCACGTGTCTTTTACTGGGCTCCTACTCTGGAACGAAGGTTATAATAACCTATTAGAATCCTAACGGGTCTTTATATATAGCCTAAGCTTAGACCGGTTAGTTTTAAAGAGTAAACTATGGTTTAATCGCGAGGAATGCGAAAACCGGGAAAGAATATGATTTAGACCCTACAAGCTTGGATACTTGTATAATATGGGTAAACTGAATATATTCTGAATTTTGAGACTTAGATGTTATGGTTTGACCCGTTTCGGCCAATATGCGCGAACTAGTCACATAAGCCGATCCGAACGCGAAAGTGCGTAACGAGTAACCATATAAGTCATATGCAAGTTTCCTGAGATTATATGCACAAAATATGTTGTAACATCAGAAAGGTATGCCCACATATGCCCCAAATGTTTTTATACGCCAATTACGCCTCAAAAGGGCATTTTAGTAATCTTACATAGGTTAAAAAGGATAAAATGGGAAATCTGAGTTTCCAACTTTAGGCTACTGTTATAAGGTATATTTTTATAAAATATATCAGTAGGTATTAGGCCTTTTATATAAAATCTCATTTTGACATATACTATGTCGTAAAAATGCCTAAAAAGGCGATTTGGAGCCATTTACGGGTTTTTATAGAAAAGCTGATATTTTTATATTTCCAGAAGGTTCAATATATCATTTTTAATATAACAAATCAGTAGAAAAAGGTTTCGGGTCAAAAGGATTTGTAAAACTCATTTTATGACCGAAAAGGGTAAAACCGGCATAAGCCGAAATAAGCTTAAAACACTAGGTTAAGCTCAGCCTAAAAATAAATAAAAATCTCCAAAAATCCTAAAATATTATTTTATAACAGTGGGTATAAAGTTTTGGCATAAAAATTCGGGTTTGGATAGGCTATGTGTTAATTACGCTAATACTTTACTAAGAAAGCCTCTATTTACGCTAATAAGCATAACTCTTAATCTAGACCTCAAATTGATGTCAAATTTTGGGGACAACTTTATATTTCAGTAACTAAGGTGTCTGCCCTTTTACATTTTCAAAAATTATGATTCTTGGACATTCGGGCATAATGGTCAACATATGGGCTTTTAGCGGAAACATGCATACGAACTAAATATCTAATGAACCATATTGTGTAATCACAGGAGGATATACTAACATGTTAATAGGTCCAAAAGAAGCTCTAAGGCAGATTCAAACTTGCCTAAAACGGGTCAGAACTGAAAGTCAAAGCGAAAGTCAAACTATGCGACTTTCGGTTCCGAACCGGGTCTAAACAGAAAATTGTCGAGTTGAACATGTTGAAACATGTTCTTACACTTATTACCAAGTTATATAAATTTTCAAACAGGTTACATACAACCTATATTGCTAATTATGCGTTAATTCAAAGATAAGCATTCTGTTGACTTTTTCTAATTAGCTTTGACTCGACAATTAACATGCTTAGAGTGGGAATCTGGAAATACCCTTTTAAAGGTTTGTTACCCACTTAATTACCTTCCTAAAGGTACTTTTAATTCGTGATTAGACAAGGTACATTATGCTTAATCACGAAGTCAAACCTTAATTACGACGGTTTGACTTTCGCTTAATTAACTAAGCTACAAAGGATTAAAGAGGGTTAAGGACACTTACAAGAGTCCTAAGATGGATTAGAGAGCTAAAGAAATTGCCTTGATGACCAGAGGATTTCCAGAAGTGCCTAGCCAAACTTCCCAAGTGAGCAAAGCTCAAATGTTCAAGGTCAAGTTCTTTATATAGGGAACCCAAGACTCTTGGATCAAGCCAAGCAAGTCTAGTGTTGATATAAGATCATTACAATTGTCCCTAAGGGGCTATAAACAGCCTATGCAGCCCATAGTAACTCAATTTTTACAATTTAAGTCGGTTACAAGCAATGGACAGGCAGCTGTCCAAAACATACTGCCAGCGACGGTCTTACGGACCGTAAGCTTGAGGCTTTATGGTCCGTAAGGACCTCTTGCGAACCGTATGCTACATGCCTTGCGATCCGTAACCAACTTTACTGAAACATAGTTCAGGTGCCTTCTTTACGGACCGTAAGTCTAGAGCTTTGCGGTCCGTAACCGTTCATGCGGAACAGAATCTATATACCCTGCTTACGGACCGTAAGCCAAGGGCCTTGCGGTCCGTAAGCGATGACCAGAAGACAAAAATTTTGCAACTTTAAAGTCTTGACCATGCATTTACAAAACCGAAACATGCCTATCTTTTGCAGCTTGTGGGACCATCTGACCAACCTTTGCATGAGGAGAAGACTCTTACATGTCCCCTATTTCATTTATTCACAAAGGTCTTGACAATTTGACGGATATTTCAAAGGAATGGGTCTTGAAGTTTTTTATAGAAGTTGGCCATTATATAACTAATGTTAATCACAGGGATCTTATTAAATTTAGGAGTAGTAACAACCTTCATTTCCATAGTCCTTAATAAAGATGAACTTTATTTATTGAGAACAACCGGTTATTGTACGAGATGATCATAAACTGATTTAAGGATCTTGGGATTTATAAAATGTCGGGTCGCTCAGAGGTGATTTAATAACATGTCGCCCTTGGGTCGTTCAGCGGTAATTTAAAATACATGACGCCCCTTTTTAATTAAGTCCTACCACATATCTCTTTATTAAACCCGGTTTCTCTGACACGTCTGTCGCAGAGGACACGTGTCTTTATTTAATTGGACAAGAATTTCCGAGGTGTCACAATTATTATTATTATTATTATTATTATTATTATTATTACTATTATTATTACTATTATTATTACTATTATTATTATTTATTATTATTATTATTATTATTATTATTATTATTATTATTATTATCTATACTATATAATAAAAGAAACCTGTTTTGGGACACTTGTCATTCTCTCATTTAATTGATTAAAATTATTAATAATACTAATAATAATAATATTTAATCTAATCTAATACAAATAATAATAATTCTTAGCTTGTGCAAGTCTTCATGATTCTCAACGTCATTACATGTATATTTATATAACTAGGTTTAAAGAAGTTCGACGTGTTGCGGCGAATTTCTTTTGTTATTTAGTTTGCATGTTTTTTGAAATCACTACAACCACGTTGTGAATGGAATTGCTGACAAGAATAAAAAGAAAATGGAGAAAAAAAAAACTAAAAGATAACCGAAATAAAATAAACAAAAAAAGTTGTATGGTAACGATGTTGTTCGTATGAAACCTATGGTCAGAGATGAGCCAATGGTTCTGGGTACCGGTACCAAGTTTGCCGAACCGAAAGATCTTAAGTACCAGTTCGGTACCGACTTTTGTCGTTCCTGGTACCGGTTCACTACCGTTTTATACCTTCATATACCGGTACCGTAACCGGTATTTTTGGTATCATTACCGATTCTGTATCGGTATCATACACGTGAATATTAACCATAAACTATGAATATGCTTCTCCACACGTTGATTTGTAGTTAGGGTTACCAACTTTGACAAAGTTTCAAAGGAACAATGACTTTTGAATGTCTGTTAATTAGTTTTTCAATCTTTAAACATATGGCAGGATATTCGATCTTTAGTTAGGTAAGTTATTAAATTGTATAAAATAAAGCTGTTGACATTTAAGTTGTATAAATCATATTGGAATACCATTAAATTGTATAAATCTATACTATATAATAAAAGGAACCTGTTTTGGGACACTTGTTATTCTCTTATTTAATTGATTAAAATTATTAATAATACTAATAATAATATTTAATCTAATCTAATACAAATTCTTACTATTAATTCAATAACCTATTGTTAAACTAAAACTTCAATAGAATCTTAAATCCTAGCTAAACAAGTTTCGAAATTCATAATAATATTAATATGTTAGACTAAATATATTATTGATATATATAAAAAATATATTCTTGATATATATAACTAAAATTATTATCAATAATATTAATAATAGGTTTAGAATCAAATACAAAGATTCAAAAAATAAGAAGTCGTACAAAGGGTATCAAATAGACTCTGATTGACCTTATTCAACCGACATTAAAGCCGTGTTATTGAACTCTACGACATTAATTAATATGTACGAGTTGATGGGTTACATTTATATTAACTCATTTATGTCAATGTGGTATGTAAATGTCTATGTCTTTGTTTTGCATTTACATGAAATATGTATACTATATAGTTTAAATTGTTCAACCCGTGTAACACACGGGGAACTAACCTAGTTATTACAATATGCAAACGAATGCAAGTTGTGTAATAAGTAATAACCGCAATAATCATATATTATTTGCAACCGTGTTAATAATTGATAAACAAAATTTAGAAAGCCTTTTAAAAACATTATTACATTTTGAATTTGTAAATCAAATTTCATCTAAGCCTCTCTAATTGTTCACTTTTTGTTAAAAGATTTAAAAAGCGACATATTGGATAATGGATATATTGATAGATGAAACATTATTACATTAACATTTAATCTAGTAAAAGGAACGTTAAATAATGCAAGAGGGAAGTCACTATTATTCTTGGTCAAATTATGTGATGCAATACATCTTAGTAATTAACTAGATAGAAAAAGAAAAGATCTTCCAACATGCATGGATTGATATCCTAAACCACAAGGAACTTCCCTTATATAGTGAATTTGATCTAGGGCCTATTAGCGGCACGAGGAAGCCCGATGGGCTTCTTGGCAGCGGCCGAAGGTGTCACAAATTGAGGTGGTGATGGAGGGATTGGAATGTACGATGGTAGTGGTCGCCGTGGTGGTGAATTTTGTGGCGGTGTTAACATTGGAGGGCTAGGAGGTGGGAGAGGGAGAGGGAGGTAACCGGGTATCGGAAAGTTGGGTGGAGGGCCGTCGGCGAGGACCTTACCGGTGTCGGAAAGTGAGAGTGCAAAGAGGAAAGACAAGAAGAAGAACTTGAATGGTGCCATGTTTATTGGGGTGTTTGTGTTTGGTTTGGATGGAAAACCTTTACAAGGGTTGTACACTTTTTATAAGGGTGGGAGGGAATTTACATTTGATAAATATGTATTTTTCCTAAATTCTTCATTATTTTCTAGATTTAAATGCACAAACAATCAAATTATCAAAATAAAGATTTATATGTTAAGATTTAACTAAAATTATGTTGTTTAAGTTATACTTTTATTTTAAAACAAGTCAAGTGAATAAAATTTTAATAACGAATAAAAATATAGACCTTATGAATGAAATAAGGTTGAAACTTGAAAGTCTTTTGATTTGAAAATCTGCCTGCTATGAAGATAAAATGAACTGAAAATTAAGTGTTTACATCCTTCTGTTAGCTATGGATATTCAATCATGAACAAATTTTATAGCAAAAGCAAAAATAAGTATTTAAAAATCTACTGAAAATAGTTTATTAAATAAATGATATATATTTAAATAAAATTATACAACCATTTAGCAAAATCGCAAAATAAATACTTAAAAACAAATAAGAATTATAAAACCCATAGCGAAATCAATATATAAATATTTTATAAAGCCCATAAGCAAATTCAAAAAATAAATACTTAAAAAATGATTGTATAGTTAAACCAGTCACATTTTTTTTTAATTATGTACAACTTGTCTATTTACTATCTCTTAAATCAGTTATATAAATATTTACTAGGGAACAAGTAACTAAATTCAGACAAATTTTTTTCAGAAAAAGGAATGGATTTACAAAACTTTAGGTGAAAATGTGAAATGGTGTTGGATTACTTCTAGCCAAGTTACCAAAATGTTAGTAGAAAATACACACCAAACTTAAATCCCCTTCTATTCTTTCTTTCTGTCTTTTTCCTTGTAACACATTGAAAATTGGAAACCACTATTCAAAATTTCAAACATAATGACACATTTTCTTTGTTAAAAACAAAAAAGAAATACAAAATTCTCTTGTACTTGTTGATTAAAAATCTAAAAAGACCAAATACACGCGTACAATTTATATAAGATAATGTTACCATCCTAAGAACAAATCTCAACTTCACTATACATTCTTTTAGAAAATGCTATATTACCATGCTAACAATAGATCTCGAATTCACTCTGTGTTCTTTTAGAAAATGTTAATTTCAGTACCTAGTGAAAATATTTCATTTTCATTGCGAAACAACGGTCTACTAGCAACAGATATACAAGTTATATAAATATAAGAAGAAATATCAATTATGATCATAAGAGGGAATGGAGAACTCTTTTCATTAAGTGTGACAACCAAATACAAAAACCATCTATTTATAGCCATAATATTATTACAAACTTTAATGGTAGAATGATGAAGCAAAATTGGAAGTTAGACACTCGTATCGACTTAAATATATAAACTTTGATCAAGAAACAAAACCTACACTGTTTAGATTTTTATCTTAAAAAACCATGGAGCCCTTCTATATGTCCAAAGTTAAATGGTTGTATAGAAAAAGGCTCCAAAATTTAAACAACCGTATAGAAGAACTCTGTCAATCAGTTTAAACGTCATAAAAAGAAGCTCCGTGTTCTACACGAACGTATAGGAAATTGAACTGACAAAAATTTACTTGCATTTATGTTTTGTACCTCAAACATTACAAATCAATAACACACCTATAGCATTATCATCATCATCATACTCAGCAAAACCCACCAATAACAAAGCAAAGGAAAGGTAAGATGTAGACAGTAACAGTCTTACCTCTACGGTTCTACCCGTAGCAAAAGATAGTAATCAAGGGAACGAAACATGTAACACTAGAAATTATTAATTAAAACACCACCGAAATAATATCAGTTTATACTTGTTTCTATGTGGAATTAAAAAAAAAAAAAAAAAAAAAAAAAAAACCAAACAAACACAAAGATCATCTCATCTTGATAGTAGACCCATCTTGTCGCTAGCCTAGAAATATTTACACAACATAACGACATCGTTTCAGGCCTACCTAAAAAGAAAAAAAAAAGAAAAAGAAAAAAAGCTCCATTATTCTACTTAGAACATCTCTTGTTCTTCCAAGCCCAAACCTACACCATCACCATCACACCATCGTATCGTGTCCTCGTCGTCACCACCACCATCGTAGCCGAACACAAAATTTAAAACCTGGAAGCTAAGAAAGACCGAAAGATCGAGGTTTTTTTTTTTTTTTTTTTTTTTTTTTTATAAATATCAGATAACCCAAAAAAAGAAGCCCAAGAGGCCGAGACCTATGGGCTGCGGCTAAGCCCATCTGGAGCCACGGCTAGCAACCGGCGTTTGTACCGTTTAAGGACGGACGCCAGGTTTTCTTTTCCTTTAGGGAATGCCACATCACCGGCTGCGGTTCCGGGTCGACCTTTTCTACATGAGATGGCGGTCTCGACGTTTTTTACTATGTCCAAGAGACTGGCGGCGGTGGTGCATTTCCCTCTGCTTGGTTTCGCTTGCGGCGGAAAACTGGTGGTGGATTTGGGCGGTGATGATCTCTGTTGGCATGTGTCCGGAACTTGAAGGCAGAAACACGGGCTTGTTGGCACACGCGGTTTTGAAAATGCCGGTTCGATTATTCCCTACACAAGTGAAACCATAATTTAAATTTACTCCAGTATGGTATGGGTCAGGTCGGGTCGGCCCTAAAACGTATTACATATAATTCTAAAAAGAGTAAAATGTCATTTTCGTCCCTGAGGTTTGGCCAGTTTTGCGACTTTCGTTCAAAGGTTTGTTTTTCCGTATCTGGATCCAAAAGGTATGAAATCTTGTCATTTTCATCCGGCTCGTTAACTCCATCCATTTTTCTCCGTTAAGTCAGATATATTTTCGTCTTTTTTTGTTATCTTAAAGGGCAAGTCGGTCTTTTTCACTTTATGTACAAGCATGTAGCATGATGTACGAGTATTCAAAATACCCTTACTAAATAAAAAAAGACAAAAAATACCCCTGACTTAACAGAGAAAAATGGATGGAGTTAACGAGCCGGATGAAAATGGCAAAGATTTCAAACCTTTTGCATCCAGAAACGGAAATACAAACCTTTGGACGAAAGTCGCAAAACTGGCCAAACCTCAAAGACGAAAATGACATTTTACTCTTCTAAAAACTATATTGTTTCAATAATAATCTAGTGACTTTATGTAGTATAAATACATGTTTGACCCGTTTGACCCATCTACTTTTAACTCTTTAAGGCTTTTTGTATATAAAATAGCCCTAGTCGACCCATTTACTTATAAACGAATCGAAACAGCTACCTCTTCAAACACGAACTAAAACGACAGAACAGAAACAAATAATTACCTGAAGACGATTAAGAACGTAGGTGTACTTCCCCCAAAGCTCGGGCCTACTTTCCATAAGCGAAAGCTCGAGAATCCTATGCATACACCAAACACCGAAACTTTTTATCAACTCAATTCTCCAAACACAATCGTCACCACAATTAGGAACCGAAGTTACAAGATACTTATTATACTCGGTTTCATCAACTTTCGTTCCGCCACCACGAGCCACCCGATTCACCTCAATTTCATACAAAAATCTTTCTCGAACCGCCACACGGTCCACAAGATCCTCATCTAACCCCCCATTTTGGTTAAACAGCCATTCAGACCCTTCAAGTTTCAAAAGTTTAAACACGCAAAGCCTAAGAGACTTTATAAGATTCGCTTCCGAATCCACAGCAGGTGTAGTCATCTCTTGAGCGCTCAAATCGGGCCTCGGGTTGACCGAGTTGACCTTCTCGGCTACACCGAACTGTTCAGATGGTTGTTTGGACCACATGGACCACGTGTCTGACCCTAACCCTGACCCTAACCCTGACCCTAACCTTGACCCGTAACTTGAAACGGGGTGGTAAGCAGCTGCATCCCTAGATAAATTCGAATACGACAAACCACCATAACCGGATATTGACCCGGTTCTGTATAACGGGCCTGTATAAACCGACTGTCCGAGAGTCCCGTATCTCGAACCACCATCCCTTTCGGGTATAGTTTTCGGTTCCCGATTTGGAAGGAGGCCCGAAATATCTGGCATGCTGTAATACTTCTTCTCATGCACATTCTCAACCGGGCCCGGGCCCGGGCCCAGGCCCACGGGCTGAATATTTTGATAAGTTCGTTCGGGTTGCATCGAGCTGTTCCTGGACACAACTGGATCCGGAAAGCCCGGTGGCTTTGCGGGCCGAAGCCCGTTTTGTTGGGTTTTCGTCACGGAAACCGGAGATTTGTAGTTTGATGAAACAAGTGGTGGCGATTTAGGAGATACCGGTTCGAGCTGGTTTTGAAAGTAATCGGAAGTTTGTTTGGTTTGATTTATATATGACTTGATTTGATACCCGTGAACCGTAGCGGGCTGATCCATGTATGGGCCCGAAGCATGCGGTAACCGCAAACTATGGTATCGTTTCTCAGGATCCATCACATTTAGTCCAGGGTTCGTTGTATATGCATCCAGTAATTGCTGATAGCTGGTCAACAAAGAAGTTGACCCCCGTTGCACCCCGTAAACTGGATCGATTTCGGGGCTACTCATATTCGTAACAACCGGGCTAGTCACATTTGTAATAACCGGGCTAGCCTTTACGTTTACTTTAGAATCAATCCCGAGCAATTTATCAAGTTTGTTATTTTTCGCAACTTGTGTCATTTCCCCGTGTAAATCAAAAAGAAGTTTCCAAAAATCGTCTAGTGTCGTTGCCAATTGACGTCTAGCGGCCCTCCCTAACCCGGCTAGTTTCGAAAGACTCGCGGGCCCACTCATGGTGTCATCGCTTTTCCCGCTAAGACTCCTAAACGAACCCGGCCCGTTATAGGTTGGAGACTGGTTCGTTTCATTTCCTGTTCCTGTTTCAGATACCATTTTCGGTGGATCTTCGGGTTCACAGTCAGGCGGTTTAACCAAATGCAGGTTTCCGTCAATTTTTAACGTCTTTTCAACCGAATCATCAATTTCCTTTTTCGAAACCGGGCTCGACACACTTTCGACTATGGTCGGTGACTCCTCGGGCTGCTGCAACGAAGGTGTAGTATAAGAAGAATTTTCTTCAATAGTAGTCAAACGAGGGCCGTTATCATAGTCTAAAAGATCATCAGGCAAGTTAAAATCACGAGCTGAATCAACGTCACGTTCGTTGGTAAACGTCATTTCTTGAATTTCTTTCGGGCTTTCTTGTTTTTCTTCGACAAACGTTGATTCGGGCACAGCATTTTGAATATTATCCCACGTCGGAACATCGGGTACGGAACTTGCGGATTTTAACGGTGTTACAACAAGCCAAAGCATAAGCGAGATGGAAAAAATCGCAGTCGTGAGAATGGAAAGATACGGGACCCACATTGTCCACCTCAGATTACTAGCCCAATCACTGTTTCCAAACACCATCTCAACGAGAAACACGATCACCAACCCGAGTATCCCGATATACGTAACCCAAATTGCATACTCGACAAACTGCGTAATTTTGTTCGCACCCATTATCGATCTTGACGAAGCGATACGAAAAAGCGGGACCACTGATGACGGGAGCAAAATCGCAACCGTTACTTGAGTAAACAGCATAAGTTGATATGCACCTTCGGCACCCGAATGCCATGTGGATAGAAGTGCGGGGATTAACGAAATGAATCGGATCGTTGAGTGATGGCACCAACCGGGAATGTCGAGTTTGAAAAAATTAAGGAGGACCGATTGGCCGCTGAATTTCCACATCAGCGCTGTTGTGTGATATGAAAGAACCAGAACGATTATTAAAGCGAAAGGTGCCATAAAGCTCCTAAATACCTGAAATTGATTTTAAAAACCAATTTATTCAAAAGTATGATCATAGTTAAATAATTCGATATTCAAGAAATTGAAATTAAAAAGAGTAAAATGCCATTTTGGTCCCTGAAGTTTGGCCAGTTCTGCGACTTTCATCCAAAGGTTTGTTTTTCCGCATCTGGATTCAAAAGGTTTGAAATCTTGCTATATTCATCCGGCTTGTTAACTCCATCCATTTTTCTCCGTGAAGGCAGGGGTATTTTCGTCTTTTTCATTAACTTATGGGTATTTCCGTCTTTTTGAATATTTGTACGTTATGCTAAATGCTTGTACATAAAGTGAGAAAGACCGAATTGCCCTTTAAGTTAACAAAAGGACGAAAATACCCCTGCCTTAACGAAGAAAAATGGATGGAGTTAACGTACCGGATGAAAATGGCAAGATTTCAAACCTTTTGGATCCAAATGCGGAAAAACAAACATTTGGACGAAAGTCTCAAAACTGGCCAAACCTCAAGGACGAAAATGGCATTTTACTCAATTAAATATATATATTAGCACCATAACCTGGTCCATTAGAGACAATGCGTCCTGAAACGTAAGCAAATCGAGGCCCGTGCTATAGAACACATTTGCTGCAGAGTTCATGAGAAAGCAATTAATGACGAAAATGCCACTGAAAACGCAAGAAATGGCGAAAAGATGGTCATGGCATAAAGCTCCCTTTGAAATTTGTGTCGGTCCCTGATCTTGCTGCAAAGATACGAACAATCAGAAACTTGATAGAAAATTGAAAAAAAAAAAAAAAAAAAAAAACCTTTTATTCAACAAAACTCAGAAATCGTAACGTTTTGGGCCCACACGATACCTGAACCATAGACGAATGCAAATAAAGATTATGAGGCATGATACTTGCACCAAGAAGACCCATTAACGCAAACGCACTTTCACCGCTTAAATTTGTAAGCATCCCGCCCATTGACAGTGACGTGTCACGTTGACTTGTAACAACCCCAAAGAAATAAGAAAATAACGCAACGACTGCTAACCACATACATATAAACTTTGCTTTCCCACACTCCTACACAATATAACACGTCATTATACAAATCAAAACAATAGAAAACGCAAACATAAACGATTGAGGTCGAGATCAAAGATTGAGCTTACCAAGTAACTAGATACAACCGGAAATAAAAAAGCATCGAGAGAAGTCAAAACGACACAAGTGAAGAGACCGATGCCGAATGTGAGATTAAGCGCGTGTGCGGTTCCCAAAATCTTGCGAAATAGGAGATTTTACATTAGTATGATTAATAATGATTGTAATTTATTAAAGGGTAAATTGCATTTAATATCTAAGCTTTAGCAAAATTTCAGGCGTTGTCCTTTAACTAACGAAATTACAGTGGATGTCCTTTATGTTTTAATTTCTTTACAGGCGGTGTCCTTTCTACCTAAAAAGATTACAGAAATAAAGGACATTCGCTGTAAAGAAATTCAAACATAAAGGACATCTGCTGTCAAGAAAATAAAACATAAAGGACATCCGTTGTAATTTCGTTAGTTAAAGGATGGCGCCTGAAACTTTGCGGAAACTTAAAGGACGTAAAATGTAATTTACCCTTTGTTAAAGGGCTAAGGTTTACCATTGTAAGGTCCAAAGCGATCATAGATAGTTCTGCTTGAATTCCCAAGAATACACATGTGACTTTATCGTATTCCGTACTACAAATCTACAGAAAACATATAGAAATAGAACGCGATTTGGTTAACAAGGAGAGTGAAAAGGTTACACGAAGAAACGGAGAGTATTGTTTGTATTTTGTACTTTATTTTATAAACCTTAGAGTAAAATGTCATTTTCGTCCATGAGGTTTGGCCAGTTTTGCGACTTTCGTCCAAAGGTTTGTTTTTCCGCATCTGGATCCAAAAGGTTTGAAACCTTGCCATTTTCATCCGGCTCGTTAACTCTATCCATTTTTCTCTGTTGAGTCAGGGGTATTTTTTTCTTTTTTGTTAACTTAAAGAGCAATTCAGTCTTTTTCACTTTATGTACAAGCATTTAAATTACCCCTTACCAAATCCATTAGACCGAATTGTCCTTTAAGTTAACAAAAAAGACGGAAATACCCATGACTTAACGGAGAAAATGGATGGAGTTAACGAGCCGGATGAAAATGGCACGATTTCAAACCTTTTGGATCCAGATGCGGAAAAACAAACCTTTGGATGAAAGTCGCAAAACTGACCAAACCTCAGGGACGAAAATGGCATCTTACTCTAAATTTCAAACAGGCAAAAAACATAAGTTAAAGCAATCATCAATCATAAACACCAAAAAGCATACCTGCGCAAGATCTTTCCCGGTAACCACAGCAATAGAAGCTGAAAGGTATTGACAGAGAACAGCAGCCAAACTAAAAACAAACATAAGTACAATGAGATCGTACCCAAAACGGGCCCCACCCTCGATTGCTGCAACCCATTTTCCTGGGTCAACATATGTAATTGCAATAAACAGAACCGGTAAAACAGCTGGAAGCAGCCTATGTGTCGTGTTTGGATGGGATTTTGCGATCATATTGTCCGTCTCCATTCCGGAAATAACTGTAACAACACTAATTAGAATAACAAAATTGCAGTCATGCAATTAATCAACGGTTTTGTTAATCTTCGAAGCTTATCTAGCGGCTGAAATTTGCTCTAGCGGTTTCAATCACATGATAGTTGTTGGCATAACAAGACTTTGACACTCGTTGTGGTCACAATCATAACCACCTTCATGTCAGCTTTGGAAAATGAATATCCAAATTTGACATGAACATGTCGTCTCGAATCCAAACGGGCCGACTGCAACTAAATCCTGTTTTCACAAAAACAAAAGGAAAAAACATTAAAACAAATGTAAATTCATTTATTTAGAATCTAATGAACATCATACAAATATAAATCATGCTAATCAAGAGTTGACTATTACATTAATAATCCGATTCGCATAATAAATCGGCAATAAAGTCAAAGTCAAAGCCATAACCCTAGCTTGTGAGTTCTTATTAAAAATCCCAGAAAACAAGATTTAACAATCCCAAACTACCATTATTTCCTAAAAATTCCAGAGTTAATTAGGGCTGATATGTACAAGTTTGACCAACACATTTGACTTTCAGATTCCAACATTTGGGAATGATGAAACATACTTGATATGAAAAATCAACCAAATTCAAATAAGTATAAGTTTCAAACAGCAGATCCATACAAGTTAACAAGCATAAACCCCAAATTCAAGAAAAAAAAGTCAAAACCCTAGAAAGCTAAAGCATTCAGATTCAAAAGTACTGGGATCTGACAAGATTTGTTAATCTGAATCTTTCTTACAAACCCAGAAAGATACATACAAAAAAGAGAAAACCCATGTACAAAATCAAGAAAAAAGTCAAACTTTGACAATTAATAACATTAGTTAATCAAGTAAAGGTTGTACCTTTATTGCTGATTGCTGTTCTTCCGGATGTTTGGTTTATGGGTTTTGATTGAAAGCTGATAAAGATCAATAATAAGTGATCTGTTGTTGAGAGGTAGATCTGATGGGGTCTAATGAAGACCGTAGGAGTGAGAGGACGATCTTTTCAAGATGGAGAGAGAGAGAGAGAGTGTGTGTGTGTGATTACTGATGGTGTAATAATTATTATAGCAGGGGTCACAGAGCTATGAAGCTATCTATCTTGTAGTCAGACAAGTCCAATTGATAAGCAGTAAATTGGAAAAGGAAACTGTAAAGGGAATGTTGTTTTCACTTTCTGGAGTTAAAAAGTATTAGCTTCAATCATAGATTTTTCATTTTTTTGGCATGTATAATGGTAGAGTCATATAGCGTGGAAGTTATGTAATAAGTGGCAATTATATAAGAAACGAGGGTTGAGGCTTTATATAGTTTGAGTGCGTAGTAAGATTATATATGTATGGGGCTTTATATGTATGTATGTATATATATGTGTGAGTGGAAAAGGAATGGTAACGCCGTGATATACATAGCGGGGAGGTAAAAAGCTTACCCTATAGCGTCGGCTGTAACAGTGTAGCCAGGCGCTATAGGGCGCCATCATCGTTTTCGGCAGTATATACCGCCCCATTACGGACGGTCTTAGAGTGGGAGGGTGGTCAATAAAACCATCTTGGATTTCATTAATCTTACATTCTCACCTATTTTTATTCTTAACTTTTTTTTTGAACAACAAACTTATTTTATTCATCACCCAGTGTATTTACAAATGATTGACACCAGCAAGTAACTAGCCCAACCCTTACATCATCACCCATTTAATCCTTTACCCCATACGGGTGCTGAAATAGAAAACTACAACTCGAAGCGCAGTCACTTTGCCCAATCCATGTCGTGTCGCCTTGCTCGATGCTTTACCCACATGAAAGTTACAGCTTGTAATTCACCAAACACTTGGTCTATGGACACTCGCTTACTAGAAAACACAAGCCCATTTCGTGCTTTCCAAATCTCCGAGCTGAGAACCAAAAAGATTAATTGTACATACCTTTTTTGCGAGTCTCTATATTTTCATATGCATGTTGTTGTTGTAAGAATATGAAAGACTTGATTGCTATTATTGATATGTTTGATTACAATATATAGAGATCATAAGGAACCCTATAAACCTAATCGAGCCTGTGGGCTTACACTAATAAACCCTAGTCTAAGAATGCAGTCCAATACTCCCCCGCAGTCTGAGCGGTAGAAAATCGAACGCTTAGACTGGAAAAAAAACAAACAAAACAATAAAAATAAACTAGTCTCAATCTCGGTTCTTGACTCGTTCCAAAAAAACCTGGTTTTGCCAAAAGAAGTAACAATACTTATTCTTCGATGCTTCACATTAAATCGGTGTAAGGCTTCCACTGCTTTAATTTCTTAGATCCTGGAATAATAACACAAGATCGGCAAGATCGCAATTGGCCATGGTAGGACGAACAAGGAAGAAAGGATGCAAGAAGATAACCGGCGACCATGGTCGAGCGCGGTATGTCTAAGAGAGATGGTGAAGGCCGGTGACCGTGGTCAGGCGCGACTTCGAAAAGAAGTGAGATCTGTAGATCAAAGAAAGAGATCTGATCAAACCGTGGTTTGATAGGACTGAGATCGGTGGGAGAGTAGCCGATCAGAAAAGAAACATAGTATTCAGGAGGAGGCGGTGGCCTGATTACGGCTTACTTTAATGTGAGGGACGGTGGTACTAAAGCACCTCTAATAAACATTTGCCACCAAAAAGTTAAAGTATAAAGTGGAATTAGAGGCTGGCAATTAAAGCATCAAGCATGCACCTCTAATACTTTATTAGAGGTTGTGCATTATCGAAGAGAAATAAGGACACAAGTAGCAGATATTACAATCAAGAATTAAGGATGAACACCATAGTCGTGACTTTATTCGAACATGAAAGGAAAAAAAAACGCGGCGTAGCGGCTCAATTTTCAGATCAGTTTGGCAGACAGGGGATATTGTTTGGAACCGTAACTCAGACTTTATTTAGAACGTGAAATAAGAAAAAAAAATGATAGGAAACGAACGGGGGTCGGACAGGGCGGCGGCAGTGGGGGCACGCCGCCCTGTCTAGGGTTTTTCTCAAGTGGTGATGGCTAGGGTTTTATTATTTTTGTGTGGCGCGGCGGAAACGGTATAGAGCGCGGGCTCTGATACCATGTAAGAATATGAAAGACTTGATTGCTATTACTGATATGTTTGATTACAATATATAGAGATCACAAGGAACCCTATAAACCTAATCGAGCCTGTGGGCTTACACTAATAAACCCTAGTCTAAGAATGCAGTCCAATAGTTGTAGAAGATCCTTGACGGTTGATGGTTGCCCCATTGGGATTCTACACCAAGTGCTGACTTTTGCTCTTAGTACTGATGCGAAATAGCAGGATACGAATAGATGGTTCGCGTCCTCCTCAACTTCCCCACGCAACTTGCATGGAGCCGAGCCATGATGCACGTTCCGTTTCACCAAACCTTTAAGTGCCGGGAGGCGATTTTGTCCTGCTCGCCAACCAAATATATTCACCTTTTTAGGTACCCATTTAACCCAATTAACAAGTGCATAGGGAATCGAGTATATATTAAGCATATTCCGACATGAGGTCACTGAGAAAATCCCATATGAAGTTGCTTCCCAGACCCACTTATCTTCACCCGAATTAAGAGTAATGCTGCTGAAAATCATGTTTATTGCTGCCAATTAACTTCTTTCCAGAGATGATGCAGGTTCCCGCTTTCAATCCCACTGACCACGCCTTGTTGCTACAGTAGCATTTTTATTATTCTCCAATATGAACATTCTGGAAACTTCTCTTTTAGCGGGATTTCTCCGCACCACTTATCTAACCGAAACCTTATTTTTAAACCATTACCCACTACCCCTTTTATTAATTGATTTGTCGAAATATTTATACCGGCTAGCTCCTTTTCAAGAGCACATATCCCATTCCATTCGCCCGACACTCCAGCCTTGATTGAACTCAATGTAACCTATATAAGTATTGTGATTGGATCATAACGTAAAGTCAACCGAATCTATCTCGTACAATCATAACTTATTCTACAGAATTAATTAAAGCTTTGAAAAAAAAAGAAAAAAAAAGAAAAAGAAAAGAAATCACAATTTGACTCCACTCTATTCGGAACAAAATTTATGAAAACGTACATAAAATAATTAAGAAAACTTATTATATAAAAAAGTATATCCAAATGTAGACCAACTCGTATTGATACAGACACATGCATGAAAATATGCACGTAAAAATGGTTTTTTAAATAAAACCGAGTTATATTTGACCTTACTGATCGGAGTGTTGCGCTCCGGTCAAAGATAATATTTATATGCCCAAATTACCCTTAACAATGTGTTAGTGGTAGTAAGGGGTCGATCCACGAAGAGTATGTGGTTTGTGTATGGATTTGACTGAATTATAAGAACTTGTCACAATTATGAAGCTTGCTAAAGTGTTTTTGTATTTTTGTTTAATAAAAAGATGTGAATTTGAACTACGGGAAATGAATTACTTAATTAACAACTACTACTTAATGATTGCAAGAAATTTTGATATGAGAACAATAATAATAAAAAGGAATCACACCCGGGTTCGGTAATTGCTAAACTAGGATTTCTACAAGTTTTAGTTTCAACTCAAATGCATTTGATTAACGGATTTAGTGTACCGTGACTTAGGTGCTACTAACTATCAACGCTCCGAAGAACGGACAAAAAGACACTTTGTAATCAACACAAGTAAATCCTAACAATGATAATGCACAATTACATATCACCGTTTCGTGAAGTCATAACTTTTAACATCGCTCGACAATTCACGAATTCGCAACAAATGTAACACTATTATCAAGAGTTTCAAAAATCAAATACAAATTGTCACTAAGTTAAAACAAGAACAATTCGAAACCCTAGAATTAACAACTACCTACACCGGGGTGAAACCGAGATGATTAGCCGCTCATGGTTGAAGAAGCTTGATCACCGGATGTTTGGAACGCGGAAGGATTCATCTTTGAAGCTTGATTGGATGAAGAAATGATGGATGATTGGGGTTTGTGGGTGAAAATGGTGAGTGTGAATGAAGGACGGAGAACTAGGGTTTAGTGGATTGGTGATTGTGAATGATTGATTGTTCTTGATTCGGATTGATGATGGAATGATGGATGGAATTCAAGATGGAATAGTTGGTGAATAAGGCTCCAAGATGATGTTCAAAACTCAAAAGAAGGTGTAACTCCCGAATTGAATAATCCCCCAACCAATAGGAATCGATCCAACACTTCAAACCCAAAATTTCGCGTTTCTGACTTTGACGAGCTGTCGCCGACGGTGGATGTGTCCGTCGGCGACGGTGTGTGGATGTTTGAGATTGGCCGACGGCCTACTTTGCTGTCTACGGTGATAATCAGGCGACAGATATTTATACAAGCCGTCGGCGACGGCCCATATGGGCGTCGGCGACGGTCCCCAGAAACCCTTCTTTCTGTTTTTCGCACTCCTTGCTCCCGGTTGACCCGTTTTGCTTCCCGGTGGTCCCGTTTTCACTCCGGTGACCCGTAAAGCTCCCGAAAAGCTCCTTAAACTCCAGTAGACCTGCAAAACACAAATCTAATCAAGAGTAGGCAATTCGAAACTAAAACTTGTGTAAAAACATCAAATTAAACAATTACAAGCACCGGTTTTCAACCACGTATCACATCCCCACACTTGTCTTTTGCTTGCCCTCAAGCAAATCTGTTTTTCACTTTCACGTGGGTCGAACAACGAATATACATCCCATTCCCGAGACAAAGGTTAAGGTCTGATGTCATGATAAAGTTCAAACTCTTTACAATATTCAATGTATTTAATGGTCACGTGCTTTTAGATACACAAATGGCTACCCAAGATTAACCCGCCCGTAAAACTAACAACTCATGCATATCCCTCACAATGTGCTCTCCACTCGGCTTAAAATTTGCTAACATGTATAATGTATTAGCATTTCAACAATTAATCGCTCAAAACCGATTAGAACACGTACCCGCATAGGCTTGCAACTCAATCATTCTCCACTATCGAACACAAATACTAAGCACAAGTCAAAAGGTCTTTGAGGGGTTGTAACGGGGCTAAGCGAAGGGTAGGAAATAGGATATTTTATTAAAGTGGCTAAAGTGATGAAAATTCGATTTTTTTTTTTTATTACAGAAGACTATCCTAAACAAAAGTAAACTATAACATCCACTATGGGCAATAATCTTTCACCCTTTTATTCAATAACTACTAACGCTTCTTTTTGTGTTTTTCTTCCTCAATTTTCAATTTTTTTTTTCAACGAATCATAACAACTAAACAAACTTAAGCTCCTACAATCGAATTTTCATCACACGGGTTTAAAACGAAAAGATTTAAGGTTTATGGGCTATAGGGTGGTCAAACGAAAGGTTTAGGCTCAAAATGGGCAACTAAGGAGTTTGTTCGGGTAAGGATATAAAAATGGTTAAAAGAGAAAAAGGTTTACCTAATGCCTTAATCATTCTCGTGCTTGTATTTGGTCTATAGTCTCAAACGTATCAAAAGTTGCAAGTTCTACAATACGCGACTAATAGCCCACTCAAACAAAGAAACATGTAAATGTGAATCTATGATATATAGGTGGCTCAAACCTCACGTATAAGGGTATGATATGTGATATGCATATATTGCTAGTTCCTTAGGAGAATTATTCCTAAATAACCACCCGCTAAATACCCGTTATGCTTATTAATTTGAACTTGACCATGACAAAAGACCAAATGGGTTGTGACATCCCTCGTTGACTTGGTTACTTGTGCTTTTGAGATTGCTTTGAAAACAAGACATTTTTGAAAAATTTTTGAAATTTTCCCCCATCCCCACACTTGAGGTAAACATTGTCCTCAATGTGTAGTGTTTAAATGGACGGGTCAAAGTCGAAAATTTTTACTACTCCCCCATCCCCACACTTGAAGTACATATTGTCCTCAATGTGTAGGAACTAGAGTTTTTCCAATGCACAAGGGATGTGACACGACTAACCTTCCCAGATTTTCACCCTGGAAATTAAAATACACATTACAATCCACTTATTCTAAACTACCAATCAAAGTAAAAAGAAACACATGCACCTGGTTTTTATCGCTTGATGCTCATATCCTTCGTCTCTTCATAAAAGTGGTTGTCCCTCGAACCCGTTATACCTACAAATTCTAATCCTTGTGTAGAAGCATGCTTCTCACAACCATCAAAATTTGTTAGTTACTTAGTTCTACCATTTTTATGAACACATTACCAAGCCATGCATTATCTCACTTCAATTTTATGTGGAAAATATTTTACAACAACAACAAACCTAACTCACTTTCGTAGGAATCACGATTGCATTTAGCTTATGCAACAAGCCCTTTTAAACCTCCCAATAGCTTGGGAGGACGAGAGGTCTCGTGAGGGTTATATAGGGAACACACCCACAAAGTTCATTTAACTAGGCAATAATTTAAATAATCAAAATGAGAAAAACGAAAATAAACTAATAATATACAACAACAACAACAAAAACGTACCTCGCCTTTACCGCTGATATCTCTCATTAGGGTTCACTGGCGGGTTCGGCTGGTACGGATAACCAGTAAGGGCCTCAAACATATCCCTATAGTTATCCAGCGGGCTTGACTCTTGTTGGGGTGGCGGCTGGTACGGCATCGGAACGAAACTCGAGCCGACTGCTTCGGGCCAGTGAGGGATTGGATCGGATGGCCCTCGCGGATGAGGAAGGCTGGGGTAATCGGTCCACCCCGAATGCTCAGCATATGGAAGGCCGGCTTGATAATCTCGTTGATGGCGTTCTTGGTCATGGAGTACCTTGAAATTATTAATCGCCATCTGGTTGGAGAAAGCCATTGCCCCCCATCGGCGTTGGTCCAACTCTGCCTGTGCATTCCGGCGCCTAGCATCCTCTTCCTCCCACGCTTGTCTGCGGGCCCTTTCCTCTTCTTGCAGCTGTATCATGCGTTCCATTTGAGATTGTTGCAGCGCATATTGCAGCTGCTGTTCCTCCAACTGCTTTTCCACCCTCTCGCGGAAAGATGATTGAAAACCCCATTGTTGTTGTGAGTACGCCCCTTGCGCCTCTTCCCATTCTTTCCGACTAGCATGGTACTCTCTTGCTTCACCAATACCCGCCGGCACATTGTCATAGATCGCTTGATCCCCATGGTTCCACAACCGATACGACGGTATTTGTCTTTGATTCACAAAATCTGCCACATTGGCAGAGATTTCCCTATGCTTTTTTCGGTACCTACGCCTCGGTCCCCGTGGACCGGAAGGATCAATGTCCTCCTCAACATCGGGCATCTCCTCATCGCCCCCTTCTTCCTCACCTTCTTCATCACCCTCTTTGTCGTTGAACCGATAACTGTCCCCTTGCTCATCTTCAACCGTGTGCAAATGCCCAAAAGCTTTCACGGTTATGTTCCAATGTCGCCTCATGGAGGCAAAGTTGAATTGATCAATGGGTTTGGATACCCATAGTGAGTCTTGAGGTAATGCATTTTGTTGGAGAATCATGGCACTGATCAATCTTGGGTAAGGAATCATTTTGCGTTTAAACGATTCCCGTGTATCCCATGTGTTAATCATAACAATTTGACGCCACGAGAGCTTGGGCGTTCCATATAACAATGCATGCACCACCCGACAGTCGGGTGCCTTCACCGTTCCACGGTCTCCAAATCGTACCATAATGTTCTCCAACGAGATACCTTGCAATATCTTTCCCATCAGAGACATATCTGCCCTTGCGTTACCTGCACCCCCAGAACCGGGTAATGTATCCTCCAAGAGAGTCACTGGGTCAGCATCATTTCTCTTGTTGTCCAAAAACTGATCATACCCATAATAATCATACGCGTCGACCCCAAGCGAGTCAAACCTCGCTATAGCATTCATGTGCTCGAAGGACATAACCATTTGATTTTTCCAAATGTTCCCAATCAACTTCCATCTATGAGCTGGTCTATCGGAGTGTTCAAAACGAAGAGTGGATAGCCATTCACAAACTGCCCCCAAGTATACCCGATGGGTGATGTCATCACACCAATCAATCACTCGCTCCCAACCGAGTTTCTCGAACCTTTGCACTATACCAATCTTCCTAAACTCTTCAACATCCACCGTACGTTCACAAACCGCCCTGTCGGGTACGGGTTTTGAAATGCCCGTAACCATTTTCATCTTCCACATCTTGGCTTCCAACCTCTTATTATTGTATCTAGAAAGAGCCTTTGTTTTCTCTCCCTTCCATGCCGAAGCCGACCCACTGTTCTTAGCCTCTTCCCAAGCCCAATCTTGTCTTTCAAGTTGACCATCGCCTTCTTCTACATTACTAAGTTGTTCCCAACGTCTTTGATAAACCCCAGAGCCCGAACCGGCTCCCGAAGATGAACCTTGACCGGAGGTCTTTGCCTTCTTGCTCCCACGAAACATAGCTTTGATGAAGATTGACAAGAAGAACTAAAGAAAAGTGTAAAACAAGAAACTTGGATGAACACTCTTCCAACCCTAGAACACACGTCCAGAAATCTTGCAAACGAGCAAGAATTGAGGGAATTTGTTATGGGGGTTTTGTTCCTCTCGAAAAATCACTCAAGATAGACTCAAAAAGCAAGTGATTTGGTTAGGAATTGAGAAAGTTATGGAGAAGAAAAGAATTAGGGTTTTAGAGAGAAGTTGGGGAAGAAGATGAAGATGCAAGAGAGAGAATATGAAGTGGTTACTGATTTTGTGATGTTGTGAGATGTTTGATAAAGTTTTCGGGTCAATTATGTGGTGAAAAAGGGTTTCGGGTCAAGTTTATGTACCAATTAAGAGTTTGGGTGCAAATGTAAGCCACAAAAAACGATTCAGCGTCGACACGATATTGAGGCACCGTCGGCGACGGTGAAGGAGTCCGTCGGCGACG
Source organism: Helianthus annuus (assembly GCF_002127325.2). Lineage (NCBI taxonomy): Eukaryota > Viridiplantae > Streptophyta > Magnoliopsida > Asterales > Asteraceae > Helianthus > Helianthus annuus. The sequence goes on along the minus strand of NC_035433.2, from coordinate 140,496,530 downwards.
GTTGCTGAATTTGGGACCTGGTGGCGACGGCTTAACTTGCTGTCTATGGGCAATTTGAGGCTACGGTGAATTAGAAGGACCGTGGGCGACGCCACACCCCACCGTCGGCGACGGTGCCTATTTTTCAACATTTTTAATTTTTAATATTTTATTTTTATTTTTTATTTTTTGAAAAGAAAAGAGAATTTTTATTGACTTTTATTAAGGGGCTATGTACACTAAAAATTCCTAAAAATTATTAAAAATCTTTTTGTGAATTTTTATAAGTTAAATTTTTCAAGATGGACATCGTTAATGGCCCTACCACCCCCCAAAAAATCGTGTATTGTCCTCAATACACATAAACAAGTCTAAAAACATACCTTGTATCTTCATGACCCGTTCGTACTGTCTGAACTTCACACAATCAAGAAGGATTAGTAGGAATTGAAAACGATAATCCTCGAAACACCCAAATAATTAAACAAATATACATAACTTTACACAATTTGTTACCGGTCCTTTTCATTCGACCTCGTAAACCGGGAAACTTACCACGAAGCTTACCGATTCCTTGTTTGCATCTACTTTCTCGTTACCCTCAAGAAACGGTTTTAGGCGATGACCATTTACCGTTTGTCGTACCCCATCCTTCGGGTCCTCGATAGTAACATCACCCAATTGTCCGACCCGGGTGACAACATAAGGTCCCATCCATTTACTTCGGAGCTTTCCGGGAAAGAATTTGAGCTTTGAATTGTAGAGCCACACCTTTTGGCCTAGTTCAAATTCTTTCTTCCTCAACTTGGCATCATGCGCTCTCTTCATTCCGTCCTTGTATTGAGATGCGTATTCATATGCCATCTCCCTTAGCTCCTCCAATTCACACAACTTGAGCTTCCGTTCCTTACCTGCATCATCATATTGCACATTAACCTCTTTAATAGCCCATAACGATTTGTGCACAAGTTCAACCGGTAAGTGGCAATTTTTACCGTAGACCAACCGGTAAGGTGTAGTGCCTATGGGTGTCTTATGTGCCGTTTGGTAGGCCCATAAAGCATCGTTCAATTTAATTGACCAATCTTTACGGTCCGCCCGCACGGTCTTTTGCAAAATCTGTTTGATTTGCATATTTGACACCTCAACTTGCCCGCTTGTTTGCGGGTGATAGGGAGTAGCAATCCTATGGTCAACACCAAACCGTTTTAAGAGTTTGCCAAACCGAAAATTTTTAAAATGAGATCCTCCATCACTTATGATGACACGAGGAATCCCAAACCTTGAGAAAATATTGGTTTGGACAAAGTTGCATACTACGGAATGGTCGTTTGTCTTGGTGGCTATTGCTTCGACCCATTTTGACACATAGTCAACGGCCACCAAGATATACAAATTGCCATAGGAATTGGGGAATGGGCCCATGAAATCAATACCCCATACATCGAAAACATCGACTACAAGGATTGGTTGCATGGGCATCTCATCCCTTTTTGAGATACCCCCTAACTTTTGACACTCTATGCAATTTCTGGCAAACTCGTTTGCATCTTTGAAAATAGTAGGCCAATAAAGGCCACTATTCAACACTTTATGACCCGTTTTGTGACCACTAAAGTGACCACCACATGCAAACGAGTGTAGATGTTGCAACACGCTCGGAATCTCTTCGTCATCAATACATCTCCGTATAACTTGATCCGCACACTCCTTCCACAGATGCGGTTCTTCCAACCGATAGTACTTGATTTGTGACATGAAGTGTTGTCTTTTCCGTCTATCCCAATGTGCCGGCATATCACCTGTGACAAGATAATTGACAATGTTAGCATACCATGGCAATTTATCTAGTTTCATTATATGCTCATCCGGGAAAGATCATTGATCTCAAAGGCTTTCGGATCATCTTCTACCATCAACCGGGACAAGTGGTCCGCTACCACATTCTCAATACCCTTCTTGTCCCGTATCTCCAAATCAAACTCTTGGAGCAACAACACCCATCGGATCAATCTCGGCTTCGCATCTTTCTTCTCCATGAGGTACCTAACTGCAGTGTGATTAGAGTAAATAATCACTTTACTACCCCATATATAAGACCGAAATTTATCCAATGCATATACCACCGCAAGTAGCTCTTTTTCGGTGGCTGTGTAGTTCAATTATGCATCCGAAAGAGTCTTACTTGCGTAGTATATGGCAACGGGTTTCTTGTCAACCCGTTGTCCCAACACGGCCCCCACCGCATAATCACTTGCATCGCACATAATCTCAAAAGGTAAAGACCAATTTGGCGATTGCAAGATTGGGGCCTCCACTAACTTCTCTTTTAAATTGTTAAAAGCATTTTGGCAATTTTCATTAAAATCAAACGGTTGGTCTTTTAACAACAAATTACATAAAGGCTTCGTTATATCACTAAAACCCTTAATAAACCGCCGATAAAACCCCGCATGACCTAAAAACGACCTAACACCTTTAACAGTCGTGGGATAAGGTAAAGTAGATATGACTTGTACCTTAGCACGATCAACCTCTATCCCACGACTTGAAACCACGTGCCCCAACACAATTCCCTCTTGAACCATAAAATGGCTCTTTTCCCAACTTAGGACCAAACTAGTTTCAACACATCTTTTTAGTACTTTATCTAGTTGGTCCAAACAAGTCTCAAACGATGATCCAAAAATTGAGAAATCATCCATGAAGATTTCCAAAGACTTTCCCACCATATCGGAGAAAATACTCATCATGCACCTTTGGAAGGTGGCGGGAGCATTACATAATCCAAACGGCATCCGCCTAAATGCGAAGGTACCGTAGGGACATGTAAATGTAGTCTTTGCTTGATCTTCCGGATGGATGGCAATTTGGTTATAACCGGATAACCATCTAGGAAGCAATAAAATTTTTGCCCCGATAATTTCTCAACTATTTGATCAATAAAAGGTAAAGGAAAATGATCTTTGGAAGTTGCGGTATTCAACTTCCTATAATCAATACAAATTCGCCACCCGGTTACCGGCCGGGTAGCTACCTCTTCACCTGCGTCATTTTTGACGACTTGTATACCGGCTTTCTTGGGAACCGTCTGTGTTGGGCTCACCCATTGGCTATCCGAGATCGGGTAAATGATACCCGCATCAAGCCACTTCAACACCTCTTTCTTCACGACCTCCCGCATGTTCGGATTTAACCTCCTTTGTGCATCTCGAACGGGAGTCACATTCTCTTCCGTGATGATTTTGTGCATCACCACCGAGGGACTAATACCCTTCAAATCCGCAATGGTCCATCCAATCGCCGCCCGATTGGTGACCAACACTTCCATCAACTTTTTCTCTTGCTCTCCGGTTAAATTTGATGCAATGATAACCGGGAGAGTGTTGCCCTCTCCAACATAAGCATACTTGAGATGCTTCGGCAATGCTTTCGACTCCACTTCCGGAGGCTCCACTAAAGACGGCTTCAATTTAGTATCAATGCTCTCCGGTAAGCTTTCAACTTGGTGCGTCCATGTCGGTTTTCCTTCTCTAACCGCAAGCACCTCTAAACTCCTCACTTCCTCGTCCATGCTTTGCTCCACCTCCACCTGTGACCTGTCAAACATATAACAATCCTTCATTGTGTTTTCCCCATAAACGACTGTGTCGCAAAGAGGTATACACGTGTCAACAATGTCTGCCATAAAGAATTGATCATCAACTGGAGGGCTCATAAGTCCGGAAAAAACATGCAACCTCAACCTCCGGTTTCCAAATGTCATGTCAACCGTTCCCGTTCTGCAATCAATTTGAGCATTTGCAGTTGCTAAGAACGGTCGACCCAAAATCACCGTAGGTTGTTTGGTTGGGTCCTTGGCCACATAATCAAGTACAAGAAAGTCCACCGGATAGTAAAAATCCTCGATTTTCACTATCACATCCGAAACAATTCCACGGGGTAGTTTGGGTGTCAAATCGGCTAACACCACGGTGGTGTTTGACGATTGAAGTGGACCAAACTCGTATTGGTCATATAAACTACCCGGTAGAATGCTTACACTAGCACCAAGATCTAGAAGTGCCCGGTTGATGGGCGCACCCGGATCTTGAAGCTTCGGTGGAAGTGCACCCGAAAAAATCGAACTCACGTTTTCGGTTAAATCTATTTTTTTTGGAAATTTGTGAGTGTGTTTTTGGGTACACAAATCTTTCAAGTACTTAGCATACGACGGTACTTGTTTAATTGCATCCAAAAGAGGTAAATTGATTTTTACTTGTTTGAAAATTTCCAACAACTCTTCTTGTTGTGGACCTCTTTTGTTTACAACCTTTTTCGTCGGTCCCTTCAATGCTTCGGGATAAGGGGCGGTATTAGCCTCCACACCCTTTTCCTTAGCCTTGGGGACGGGGATGGTCCCAACGGGTGGGTTGTTTTTCTTTTTCAAGTCATTTTTATTTTGACCCGTTTGACCATCCTCATGCTCATCTTCACTCGCATCTTCCACCACCCCTTCAACAAATTGGGGTGGTGGTGTTTCGACACCACTATCAACAATACGACCACTATGTAAAGTAATTTTATTAATTGGTACCTCACGTGTGTTTCTCGAGCTCGACCCTTGATGCTTAGGGTTCATGGTGGTGTCACTCGGAAGCTTCCCCATGCCTCCCTTTATTTGGGCCACTTCTTCCGCTAGTTGACCCACTTGTTTCGCCAATGCCTCGTGTGCTTTGTCTCGAATCTCATTTGCCTTCTTTATTTCTTTGACATCACTGTGAGTCTCCTTTTGCATGTTTAGCAAGGCATCCATCATAGCACTCAAGTCATCACCACCGGTTTGGTTGTTTGACCCACTTCCATTACCGCCTTGGTTGTTATAATTCTTTTGGTACCCACCTTGGTACCCTTGATTGTAATTTCGTTGGTAGCCTCCTTGGTTACCACCTTGGCGGTTTTGGTATGATGACCCGCTTCCTCCTTGATTACCCGATTGGAAATTCGGGTTCATTTGATTTGAAGCATTGCCATACCGAAAGTTGGGGTGATTTCTCAAACCCGGATGGTAAGTGTTGGAATTCATGTCATATTGTTTTCTATCTCCATACACTTGGTTGACTTCTTCGGTGTAACCACTCGAACCCATTGAACATTGCTCGGTCGCATGCCCAATATCTCCACATTCTTCACAAACCGCAAACTGAACCGCGTTCACCTCTTTCTTCTTTTTCAGTTGAGCTATTTCTCGTTCCAAGGTGGAAATCCGGTCTTTGGAATCGAGATCGGGAAGTGACCGGGAAACTGGATGCCTTTTGGCTCTATCGGCCGATTCTTTTTCCTTGGATCGTTTGCTCATCCTTTCCAAAAATTCCCAATCATCATCCTCGTGATTGCTCAAGAGTGTACCGTTACTTGTTGTCTCGAGACGATTCCAAGTTGCATCATCCAAACCCCGTACAAAGCATTTCACCAACTCCCATTTTTCTATTTGGTGATGTGGGCATCTCCTCATTAGCTCTTTGAATCGGGTAAATGCTTCATGTAACGGTTCACTCGAAAGTTGACGAAACGACCGAATTTCATCTCTAGCATCGTCGGTCTTGGCCATAGAATAGTATTCATCCAGAAATGCTTGTTGCATTTGTTCCCAAGTTCGAATACTATTGGCCGGAAGTGTAAGGAACCACTGTTTTGCCTTGTCTTTCAACGAAAATTGAAATAACCGAAGCTTCACTTCATCTAGTGCGAAATTATGCCCTCCAATAGTATCACAAATAGACGAGAACTCACGGATACGTACATAAAAATATGCTCGTACATAAAAGTTTATGTCGAAACGTAGACACGCTTAAATTTATACGGATACGTACATAAAAATATGCTCGTAAAAATAGTTTTTTTAAGTAAAAAAATGATATGGGTAAACAAAAGTAATTAATGAACGAATGTTGTCGAAGGAAATTTAGAATAGTAAAACCCTAGGGGCTAAAAAGGTCAATTGTCAAAGTAGAAGAATAGTAAAGTTAGATAAGTGACTAAAATTGATTACTCAAAAGTAGAGGGGCCATAGCAAAGCTGAGGGGTTTAAAATACAATATTGTAAAAGTTTAAGGGTAAGGGAAGCCGGTGGGAAACCCCCACCGACTTTCCTTTTTAAGATATTATACAATATATATATATATATATAGAAAAAGGGTAAATGGTGAGGGATGGTATAACATAGGTTGAGTGGTGGATGGAGGAGATGGTGATGTGTCAAAAGTGGCGATCTTGAACTCTTAAGTAGGGGCCGAAAGTTTTAATGAAAAAATAGAGGGGATCCGGACTCGATACATATAAAATTTTCGATAGAATTAACAGCACGAACCAAAAAAAAAAAAAAAAAAACTGCGAGGGGTGAGGGGGGGACCCCCGAGACCCAAACTAAGCTCCGTCAATGCATGAGAGTGAAAGATAAAGGGATAGATGATGAATATAACATGTAGCTTAATAAAAAAAACATATGTACAAAAACTCGAAAACGTATTAACATGTATATACGGACACGTGTGAACATTTTGCGTTGTGTTATGAATGACACATTATAATCTACTTCAACATAGATATGAACATAACGTAGAATCTACTTCACTACAAATGTGATCACACTTATCCGTGTGTATAATAATAACTAATTTAAGACAAAATATGAAACACTTTAGCTTTTTGGTATGGATTTACAATGTTATAAACTATGGAATATAAAGCAGTAATCAACAAGTAAATGATATTTTGAAATGTGTTTCTTTTTTTTATTGCAAGTAAGAACAATTATAAAAACAGAGAGGATTACAGACTAATGGCAGGTAGACGAGCAACAAGTTGCGCCGCTACCCACTTTTGAATAGCAAACCCTACTCTGCTAAGAAATATACAATGTCAATTTGGAATACTCGGTTCGGTCATTGATCCGGTTCACCACTTCAACTGGACGGATATGTAACTCGTCAACTGAAATGAAGACAGTTCAAAAATACTTAATTAGATTAATTGTGTAAGCAATTTCAGACAGGACAATCCGGTATTAAAAATTTTGGTTTCAAGTAAATGAAATTTATTTAAACTAGTATATTTCCGCCCGCGCGTTGCGGCAGGGATTCAATGACTACAAAAGACGTGTCAGCAACGGCAAGCAGATACCGAATATCAAAACATAAATAAAAATGACGTAGTAAGGATAGTCACTCCGTCCTAAAAAAACGATTTTAAACAACCTAAAATATAATAATAGACCCACAAGTCGTACACGTTGGAAATTCGGATGTTTGCAGTTCAATTATTACGGTGCTAACACGTTAAAATATGGATGAGCTCGGTACCTGTAACTGCATCGAAAGTACCGATCCGGAAAATCATCGAAATTGGGTATCGGCACCGAAAATGCCCGGTAGAATACGGTATGGTATTTGAAGGTAAAAATCAATAAATACATGTATGGTGCTAGACCAGTGTCGAACCGAAAGTAACGATTCTGAAAACCCCAAAAGGTGGGTACCAAATTGGTACCGAAAATGATTTGGTATAGTAAATTTGGTACCGATACGATACTGGTTTAATTACAGGATTTGATACGATTTGCTCATCAATATTATAAATATCCAAGTTTATTTTACATGCTATATTTAATTCATTACAGAAAAACACAAAAAAGAAAGCAAAATAAGTTGTTGTGTATAAAAACCTCATTCAAACGAAATACAGTTTACTTAGTGTGTGTATGAAAAGTAATCTAAACGGTGCAATTACTTGCATTGCTGTGTTGCTACAGAATTTTATGAGCTCGGTAACAATCGTTACCGAAATCCTCAAAAGTGGGTACCGGTACCGAATATACTTGGTACGGTACGATTTGGTACCGGTCGATACTGGTACGACACCGGTATTTGAGGGTAAAAACCGGTGAATACCGGTGCCGAACTGGTACCGAAAATACACCGGTTTGGTAAAGTTGGTACCGGTACCCGAGGGTAAAAACCGGTGAATACCAGTGCCGAACCGGTATCGAAAATACACCGTTTTGATAACTTTGGTATCGGTACCGGCACCCGATACCATTTGCTCCTCAAAAGCGGGGTACCGTACCGAATATACCTGGTACGGTACGATTCGGTACCGGTCGGTACTGGTACGACACCGGTATTTAAGGGTAAAACCGGTGAATACCGGTGCCGAACCGGTACCGAAATTACACCGGTTTGGTAAAGTTGGTACTGGTACCCGAGGGTAAAAACCGGTGAATACCAGTGTCGAACCGGTACCGAAAATACACCGGTTCGATAAATTTGGTATCGATACCGGCACCCGATACCATTTGCTCCTCAAAAGCGGGTACCGGTACCGAATATACCTGGTATGGTACGATTCGGTAACGGTCGGTACTGGTACGACACCGGTATTTGAGGGTAAAAACCGGTGAATTCCGGTACCAAAAATACACCGGTTTGGTAAAGTTGGTACCGGTACCGGCACTCGATGGTAAAAACCGGTGAATACCAGTGCTGAACCGGTATCAAAAATACATCGGTTTAATAAATTTGATAGCGATACCAGCACCCGATACTATTTGCTCATATACTATTAATTCTTATATTGAAGTTACTATTCATTCCATTGTGATTTTAACATATAGGTAATAGGTAATTTTAACATATAGGTAATGGTAAATTTTGAAAGCAATCATACACTTAGTTAACTCTTTTTATTCAAGTATATTAAAACCTATATAAGTTTGCAAACTTTTTGTGCATTATTAGTTGTGAGTTGTGCTTTATGAGTTTTTCAAAAAAAACTTGCTTTTTTAGTTTTAACCCAAAGGTTTGTACCATTTCCAATTTTAACCCTACATAATTTGTTTTTTTAATTTTAACCCAAAACTTTTCATTATTTGCAATTTAACTTCACAACTTTTGTCACTTATACTTTTCATCTTTCGCAAATTTTCGTTTTACGTATAGTTCTAAATTTTTCGAGTTAATACGACGCAACGTGCATGTGTGATTCAACGTTTTTACCTATATTTTTCCATGTTTGACAGGTTCGTCGCAATACGCATATTATAGGTCAAGTTAGTGTTGGTTGTCAATGACGGTTGTGTGACATTAGTACTATTTGACACCGTTTTACGCCCCGCCGCAACGCGGGGTGTGCTTTGGGGGTTTTCAAAGAAAAAATTGTTATGCATATTGTTGTCGTAACGTTGGCTTTGGGGGGTTTAAAAAAATGTTTTTTTTTTTTTACTTTTCACCAAAAGTATTTTATAAATTACTTTTAACCAAAAACTATTTGTTTTTTTACTTTTAACCCAAAACTTTTTATCTTTTGCAATATATCCTCATAACTTTTTTTACTTTCAATTTTGGTCATTTATAGTTTCCATTTTTCGCAAATTTTTCACTCTATGCTTGGTTCTAAATTTTGTGACTTAGCACATCACAGCTGTGTCTTTGGCTTAACGTTTTTACGTTTCGTTCTAAATTTTGCGAGTTAACACGACGCAACGTGCCTGTGTGGGTGAACGTTTTTACATCGTCTATTTTTACCCCGTTTGACAGGTTTAACATAACGTGTGGGTCGTAGATCGACTTAGTTATAAATAAAGAATCCCCGCGGCATTGCGGCGGGTCGTAATCCTAGTTCGATTAAAAGTGCAATATACTAAAATGTCAATTTTGCATCTTTTTACAATTTTTCATATGAGTCGTGATGCAATGATTCCAATCCGTACTTTTTTGGAGGGCAAAACCAACAAAATTATTGCGCCAAAAGCCCAAGCAATAACATAACGAAACAATTTCCTTTGTTTTTAGTTGTATCTTTTAATAATATTTGTGGTTCATGCGTCTTTAATATACCCGTAAAAAATCAAGACAAAAACCTTGAATTTGGTTACAATTAATAAGTTTTAGGGTAGAGATGCACAAAAACCCTGTTCCGGACCGACCTGGAACTGGTTCCTACCTTATCCAACCCTTGGGCACATACTAATTTCAGACCCATGTGTAACAATATGAATCGGACCCGATCCGGAACCACCGGACCCGGTTCCACCTCTACCCAGTCAAAACCCGAAAAAAAACCCTGACCAAACCAGTCAAAAACCCTAACGTACCCGAAACCGGTTCCTACCCTACCCGGTTATTGACTTTGTTGACCAAACTCGGACCCGATTCCTTCCCGGTTTTAGGTTTTAAAAAAACCTGACTTGTGCATCTCTGGTTCAGGGTGTGTTAGGTTAGTATAAATAGATTTACGAATAACTATATGTCTATATGTTTTAAATTTTAAAACTAGTAAAATTTCCATCTCTGAGTTGCGGCAATAATTCAAGCGGTTTCAGTTTGGTTTGTTATGGTGTTAGTATGTTAAGAACGCTTGATATAGCAACTCAAAGAGTAAACTTTAAAAAAATTCTTGATGCACCAAAAGGATATTGACACGTGTTTTACATTTATCGAAAACCATAAAAACAATTGTCGGTAACCATTATGAATAGTACAAATACATGTATCGATGTTGTTTGGTTGGAATCAATTCGGTTTGTCATTTTTTCCGAACGGCAAATTTCATTAAGAGAACCCCCTAGCAAGCCGCTAGGAAAAGGCCAAAGGAAAATTAGAAATCGAAAAAACGACCACCGATTCCAATCTAGATTACAGTTTTTGAGCGATTTTTAATCCACGCATAACTTTATCTCGCCTAAACTCTTCCCCGGATTCACTTGTTTGTTCTCAAAAGTCGCTTTGTTCCTTGCATTCCAGATGCACCACAGGGCGGCCAAGATAACCACGTTTACCGCCTTAGGTCTGATCCGTTAGCTTGTTTGTGAATATCCATCGCTTCCTTGATAGACAACAATGAAATCGGATGGATACGACACCACACTCCTATCCTTTGCCAAACCAAGCAAGCGATGTAGCAGGAAGTAACCATGTGAGTTGCCGCTTCCGTCGTTTCGCCGTATAGCTTGCAGTCTTCAAGCTGATGCAATATTCCCCTTTAACACAAGTTTTCTGTCGTGGGAAGGCTATCCGATAGGAATCTCCAAGCTAAAATATTAGCCTTACTTGGAGCCCAGCTATTTCACTCGTGGCCGCTACTTGAAATCGCTGAGTCTTCTTGCATCAAAATCCTTTTTATCCCAACAACGGAAAATTCATCCTCTCCTTCAATGTTCCAAAACCGCACATCTTCTCCACTAGAGAATTGGTAGTTGTTTAGCAGCCCCAATAGATTTGCTAACTAAGCTTGCGGTTCCCCTGGCCCAGAGTCGTTTTCCAGTTCCATCCCATATTCAGCTCCTGACCCGATCGGGAACATCTCTCCGAAACTTTACAGCCTTTTTCCTTCTCGATGGCGTATAGGGCAGGAAACGCCAGCCTTACCGGCTCGTTTAATAGCCACGGTTCAATCCAAAACCTCACTTTTTCTCCGTTGCCCACCTTTGCTTTGATAGCTTTCCCTAAGTCCGTATTAATCGTTATAGTAAAATTTTCTAACTTCCCTATAACTCCCACGTACCTGGAATTTGCTTATTATACGGCACCACTGTCCATGTTCTCGGTGTCGAATGGATTGCATCTATAAACCTTTGCCATAAATCTTTCTCTTGAAGTCAACACTTCCACCACCATTTCATCAACATAGTGATATTAGACACTTTTAGTGGAAAGAGACACAACCCACCCTCTTTTTTATCCTTTGTTATTTTATCCTAAGCAACCAACACGTATGCCTTAGGATACAAAGATAAACATTTTATTTTGAATAAAACTCCATTATCGAAACAAAATAATAAACGAGAGAAATAACACAAGGATTTTCTTAAACGTTTTTTTAACCACCATAATTTAAACCTACTCTACTCCAATCTAAATTAGCCTTAAACGAGGGTATTACACTTTTTTACAAAATTTATAATAAGATTTACAAATTTTAAAAGGTTACAATTCATTAAACAGTTAAACAAAAGCTTGCAAATTTTATACACCTTTTAAATATATTCAAACCTTTTACAAATTTTGCAAGCTATCACAAAAGTTAATCATAACTACACGAATTAAAAGATAATAAAAAATTGAAGGGGTCTTTATCATCCGTCCGTTGATGCTACACCAGCTCCGATAACCGACATAGATGGACTTGTGTCGTCCATGCAATGAGGTGTCTGTGGTTGAGTTGTTAGTATGCGTGCAGCAAACTACTTAAATTTAGACAACTAGGCTTCTATATTCGTCATAATTTTATTTTAAAACACTCCAACATGATACTAATGTCATGTCATCAACTAAAACTAGAGTTTTTGAGATATAAAAGTTAGCTAGGAACTCGTATTTCAACTAAATATAGAAGAGAGTCTGTCGATGTTGTGAGAATGATGTCATCGACGTAGATAAAAAGATAGGCAGTATTGTCGTTGTGCTGATAAGTGAAAAGAGAATTATCGCATTTACTTTGTTGAAACCCCAAGGAGAGAACGAAATCAGTAAATCGTTGGTACCAGACACGTGGAGCCTGTTTTAATCCATAAAGAGATTTCTGTAGTAAGCACACATGATACGGATATTGCCGATGCCGGAACCCCATGGGTTGATACATGTAGACAGTCTCGTTGAGATTACCGTGAAGAAAGGCGTTTGATGGATCGGCCATGATTGTGACAAAGCAAGGGATAAAACGGTACGTATCGTAGTCGGTTTGATAACCGGACTAAATGTCTCACCACAGTCTACCCCAATCTGTTGATTGCTCCCATCTCAAACAAGACGAGCCTTATACCTCTCCAATGTACCGTCTGAGCGAAACTTGTGGCGAAAGAGCCACATGCTACGTAAAACATGCATATGAGGTTGCCTCGGAACTAACACCCAGGTCTTATTTTTAATAAGAGCATTAAATTCGGTGGTCATGGCGTTATGCCATTCCGTGCTGGACAAAGCGTCTTTTGGGTTTTTAGGGATGGGTTCAATACACGACGAGTTAAGATTGAAAATATGTTTTGGTTTGTGTATACCATCCATAGACCGAGTACGGATGGTTCGAGGGGGTGGTGGTGGGGGGTGGAGTTGGTAAAGAAGACGATGAGGCAGTCGTTTGGTGAGACGACTCGGAGGTGGGAGGGAAAATTGAGTCTGAGGATGAGGTGGGTAAGGGACTGGTGAGGGGTGAAAATGGATCGAAGGAAGAGGTTGATGTAGAGCCGGGAAGAGGAGAGTTTGGGCCGAAGGTGTTTGGGCCGGGAGAGGTGGTGGGCGGAGGGATTGGGGTGTGTAAAGATGGGCCGAGAGGAGTAGTATTCATGTGGGTATGAGAAGGTGGAGGGATGAATGATGGGCCAGAAGGAGTAGTAGGCTGTGTTGAAGGATTGTTGGTGGGTTGGGCCAAGGATTCTGAACAAGTGGTGGGCGGGTTACTGTTAATATGATTGCTAAATTGATGAAGGGGATGAATATGTTCAGTAAGAAAATCACAGGTGGATGGGGAAGGGGTGGGATTATTGGCAAAGGGAAAAATAGTTTCATCAAAAATGACTTGTCTATTTATAATGATTTTACGGGTGTTGAGATCAAGACATTTATAACATAGTTATTAAAGGCGTTAGGCGTACTTAAGGCGCATAGGTCTTGCCTCCGGCCTAGGCGCAAAGCGCAAAAAAAGCGAGGGCCTGAGAAAAATAAAGCGCATAATGAAAAAAAATTAAAATATATTATGTATTAGAAAAAGAATACTATTCTTTAAATAAAATAACCAAAATCTATTATATAACACTTTATATCATCTATTTAGTACAAAAAAGTTTTAAAATATTAGTGTATTAGTGTAGAAAAGTAGTTTTCCTTAGATAAAAGAAGAAATCTGACTAGAATCTTGTCGGAAGTTAGAGAATTTTGCTGGAAACTCTCCGGAATCTAGGAATCTCGCTGGAATGTGCGCCTAAACCATCACCTGGAGAATTAAAGCGCAATTTCTTCGACTTAAAGCGCAACTGACTCGCCTCGCCTGAAAAATAGGCCTAGGCGCAAAAAGCAATGGCTTTTAACAACTATGATTTATAACCCCTATGATTAGGGGGTAGCCAAGAAAGACACATGGCATTAATCTATGTTGTAGCTTATGAATATTAGTGTGAGGTACAAGAAGGTAGCATAAGCAACCAAAAACCCGGAGGTGCGAGTATGAGGGTATGTGTTTATATAATTTCTGAGTAGGAGAAATATTTAGAAGAATTTTGCTAGGTAAAATATTGTGAAGCTAGGTTGCAACGTCCAAGGCATGATGCCAATAGGTGTTGGGTAACGAGGAGTGGGCTAAGAGGGTTCGAATAATATTATTAATGGATCGGATTTTTCTTTCGGCTTTACCGTTTTGAGAGGAGGTATATGGACAGGAGAAACGAAAGTGCATGCCATTTAATTTGCAAAATTGGTGGAACATGTTATTATTATATTCCGTTCCATTATTGCATTGAAATTGTTTAATTTTTCGTTCAAATTGAGTGTGGATCATATTATAAAAAGCAGTAAAGGTGGAGAAAACATGAGATTTAGTGGTGAGAGGGTAAGTCCAAATAAAGTTAGAAAAATCATCAATAAACAGTATGTAATAACGATGACCCCCCGTACTAAGAACTGGGGAAGTTCAAAGATCACTGTGTATGATATCAAATGGCATGTTAGTATTATTATGAGAATCAACAAAAGGTAACCGAATATGTTTACCAAACACATAAGATTGACAAACATTGTTTTTCAAAGTTCCACAAGAAATAAAGCTAGAGTTTTTAAGCGAATGTAATAAAGAAGGTCCCGGATGACCGAGACGTTGATGCCATGTGTCTTGAGAAATTGCAGTGAGAGCGGTGGGAGATATGATCTTGGTGACTTGGGATGGATCAAAAGTGTAGAGTCCTTCCGAGCTATTGCATCGTAGGATAGGGGTCCGAGTCTTGAGATCCTTCACCAAAAAACCATACGGGTCAAATTCAATGGATAATTTATTATCGGTAGTAAAATGACGAACAGAAAGTAAGTTTTTAATTAGGGATGGGGCGTAAAGAACATGGTTTAGTTTAAAAGGTGGGAGGGGAGGGGGTAGGGTAAGGTCGCCTTGCCCATGCACGGGAATGGTTTGACCATTTTCCACAATGATATTTTTATTAATGTTTTTACGAAAAACAGACGAGAGATGAAAGTTAGAAGTCATATGACCTGTGGCACCTGTGTCCATAGCCCAAGAGGGGTCGTTGAGCGACATGGCATACATTGCGTGATTAAGGTCCGTTGGCATGTGCTGAGTTGGTCGAGGGCCGAGAATGCCTGCCGAAGTGTTGTTGTTGGACTTGTTCATTGTAGGATATGGACAAGGAGGCCCATGATTCCAAGAGGCCCATGCGGAATGTGGAGGGGGTGCCATGATTTGAGCCGACCCATGGGGCAAAAAAGGCCATGGGTAATATCCAGTGGGAGCCGAGTTGCCTGGAGAGAAGAAGCTGCTGCCACCAAACTGAGAAGCGTATCCGTTTCTGCCGCCACGGTTGCCGCCTTGGCTGCCTCGACCCCGGCCGCGACCGCGGCCACGGCCGCGACCCCGATCATACGAATCCACCCGCTGACCATTTGATGGATCGGATCTTTCGCGGTTTTCTTTCTGTTGAGTGTCAACCGATGCAGTGAGAGCCGCACCGACCGACTGGGCTGAGTGGCGCACTTGGCTGAGTTTTCTGGATTCGGCCATGCATAACCGAGAGCGAGTGTCATAAAAATCTGGGAGCGGCTTCATCTGTTGAATAACGGAAGCTGTGTTCTTGTATTGCTCGGTAAGGCCCGATAGAAGTTGTAGAACAAGTTGCTCATCAGTAACAGGGGAACCAAGATTAGTTAATTGATCAAAAATCACCTTAAGTGCTTGAAAGTATGCTGACATATTTGGAAATTGATCCAGGTGAGTATTGGCAAACTTGTTGTTGAGGTCGATCGTGCGAGTGGCCTTGTTATCTTGGAAGATGTTAGCGATGGTAGTCCATGCGTCGTAGGCGGTTGTATCAGGTTTAAGAACAGTGTGCAGAAGATCAGTGGATATGGTGTTGTAAACCCATTGTAGGACAATGGAATCGAGACACTCCCATGTCTTGGTAGGGACAAATTTTTCTTTTTCTTTGTCTTTGCTCGTATCAGAAGATGAGGTCTCTGTGGCCGTTTTAGGTTGAAGATGATCGAATACAAGATGTGCTTTGCATTGGATTTTGAACATCTCTGACCAGGTAGTATAATGATCCGTTTCGATGTCCAGCGTAACGGGTATAAGATTTTTGATAGAGGTTACGGTGACTGCAGGGTGTGGAGAAGAAGAAGAAGAAGACATGATGAAGTTGGCGCAGGGAGAGGAGGGAGGGAGAGCAGGATCGGCTAGGTTAAGCTCGATACCATGAAAAATTACAAAATTCCTTGCCTTTTCTCATTCAACATTATCGAATATAAATAGTTATAAACAAATGTCCTCACATTGAGGAGAGATATACATGACAAATATAACATATATTTTCCTATTTTATATAATTGTCTATTACCAATATTTAAAGTTTTCTTTTATTATTATTATCTAAACCAGTTAGTAGTTTATTCGGATCATCATAGTTCTAAGGACGAACGACTTGATTTTGAGATACTAAGATCATATGAGCTTGTGATCATGATCTTTGGTCACATAACCTGGTTGTTCTGATGTAGGATCAATTATTATTAGTGTGATCAAATGGTAGGATCGAATATGATTGTTTTGAATTTTTTATATAGTGTATCCTCATTAAATATGACAACCTAGAAAGAAACTTGTTAATGGTTGTAGGGTCTTACAATATTACAATGTAATCGATCTCTATCATATGATACTGATATTACCTGAGATGAAAAGGACCACGGATAAGTTCCCAATCTTTGACATCATTTGGATCGCTTTTTACGCATTTTTCTTTTAGTATGTGTTTTCTTTGAAAATATAGTGTTATGTTTTCATTATGAAGTATATCTAAGCTACTTTTCTTAAAGTACCACATTATTACTTTAAAATTTAAAATTATGGTTAACTTATTAGAGATCATTTCATAGAAAATTACTCTAAGTTGGAATAATTATCTTTAAACCAATTATTAACAAAAATAATATCAAAGTTAATTTAAACTAATAATACATAACTATTCAATGTTACCATAACCACGAATCAGGGGCGGACCCACATTGGTGCCACCGGGGTCCCCAGACCCCAATCTTTTTAAAAAAAATAGTAGATTCGGTATATTAAATTGTATATGGACCCCATAAATACAATTAGGTGGACACCATAAAAATAAAAAGAAAGTTGGTGTAGTGGTAAATCTCCCTCTTTTCCACTAAGAGGTCATGGGTTCAATCCTTGATAAGCCCATTTTTCTTATTTTTTTTTTAAATCTAGTTCAAACCTCACTTTAACTCGACCCGAACGAGGACCGACCCGAAAATGGACCCCATTGAAATAAAATCCTGGGTCCGCCACTGCCACGAATCATGTGAGAACTGCCAATATATGTCGTTATTTTACCATGAGAAGTTAAAAGAAAAAAGATAAAATCTCTAAAATATTAAATGACTTATTTAACCATCTATCCTATATAATAAAACAAAACAACTATATGCCACTTGGCATCTTCTTATGACATCTTAATTGCATTTAGGAGGGAAAAACTAAGCATTTTTTCTCCTCCTATAATTAGATCAAAAACTAAAGAAATTGTACTTTCCTTTTTTTTCTAATATGTTTCCTTTATGAATGTCGAAAATCAAAGAAATTAGACTTTTTTTTTTTCTAAATCGTTTCCTTTTTAAATTTGATTGTAAATCACAAACAATATCTTTCTTCGATTTCCCCAGTGGCGATTTACTCTTGCAACTACTTTCATCTCTTGATTTCTACGATTTCGATTTTGTCTTGAACATTTATGTTTGTTTTGGGCTTATTCGTAAATGATCTATGTTCTTAATGCAACTTTTCAAAGTTTAAGAATTATATGTATTTTTAATTTATTAGCACCGATTGATCGTTTTTTTGATTCAAGGTTTGATTATATTTGTGATTCATGCATTTATTACGTTTTTAGGGGTTTTTTACTCTAATTAGTGGAAGAATGAAGCCAGAATTAGGTTTTTTTCATCAATGGTGAAAAATGATGATAATATGAGGAATTGCAATTTGATTTTGTTATTACGATTCACTGATTTTATTTCTCTTTGATTTTTTTTTCAATTATTGATTTGATTTGAGGCGCTTCAGGATGAAAGAAACAAGTTAAACACTCAAAAATGGATTTAAGGGTTTTGGGTTTGTTCAATTTTATTTATAGGAATCGACTTTGTATGCTCTCTCTGATGTCCATATAAAATAAAACTTCTTTTCATTGAAATGAGAAATTTTGGTTTAGAAGTGTAATTCTTTTTTTGCTAATGTGAAAGTTCATGTGTAGAAAAGGAAGAAATTTACCGCCATGTTCCAAAGAAAAATATTATAATTTGGTTTATTTTTATTACTTTATGTCTAAGTTAATCTTTTATTTTATATTTAATTTGGGGCCTAATGATTATTACATTGTCACAATGTTAAACCTTGTCACAAAACTGATTATTATTAAAAAGATTAAATGACACCCAAAAACTGATTATTTTCGTGTTATGTCGGATATTTCCACACCCGTAGTATAAACTACAGACTTTTGAAATGATGGGCTGCTTTTTGAACAGGTTATGGAAAACGTAGAAACACCTAATGATGCCTTATCAGCCAGAAACAATGGTGCTTAAGAGATTGGACTTTGTAAGACTTAGCACGGGAAACAATGGTGCTTAAAGTATTAAGAGAATGATCACGTGTACTTGGTTCATCAGTGATCAGTCCCTTGAGAAGTTTTAGCCATTTTAACTTATTTGGAATTTTTCATTAATGTAACATAGGTACATTAATGCAACCAACTATCCAAGTGTTTATTTATCTTTTATAACATTGTGACAAAGTTTATATCCGATGTTGTAAACATGAAATAGAAAAAGGGGTATTTGTTCGTCTAAAAATAGTGAATCTAAGCGCCAAGCCACACATGCTAACGTTGAAGCTGGACTTTCACTACTGGCCGACTTGGGAACTCAGGTTTGATCTAAAAACCACAATGTGGTAGTGTAAAACGATTAAATCATTGTGAACTTTAAAAATCTTTGAAGACACAATGGTTATAGTATACACATAGAAACCTTAAAGATAGTAGCATCGAAATTTATATATGTAAATTATTAAATCAATAGATTTATAAGAAGTATTTTCTTTATACAACCCGTGTAACACACGGGAACTTAAACTAGTGAGAAATAAAGTAAAACATTTAAAAATTCGGTCACACAACGCAAGTTTTTTTTTTTTTTTTTTTAAATATGAAAAAGATTATACAGATGCTGCTGATTAATTATCATACCAACATAAAACATTTAAAAATTCGGTCACACAACGCAAGTTTTAAAAACATTCTTCACTATGTAGTTTGCGCGCTAACGACTCTTCAAGTTTTCACACATCTTTCTGGCAAATTTGTTACGTTGCTGCTAATTAATTTATCTTGCTTTCTGGATAGTAATCCAGTTTTGTGAGTTTACAACATCTGCATCATTTCGTATTCTGAATGTTAATAATATTTTTGTGGTGTAACAAACAACACGTTTTAGTTTTTGCAATTTGGATATTTATTTATTTGTTCGTGCTAATTATTTTAACTAGTTCGGTTAATAACCGGTTTTTCTGGTTGATTAACCAGATTTTTCCGGTTAATTAAGTGTGGTTTTTGCTATTTTTTTATTTTTCGGTTAACCAGTAAATCGGTTAAAACCTGGTTTAAAATACCGGTTGCCTCTAGAAATTTCCTAACCGGTTACGAACCTACGGTTAAAAAAACCATAATCGGTTATTAACCGGTTACGGTTTCTGTAACGTCCTGAATTTTTATAAACTTGTATTATTTAATGTAGTAGCAAACGAGACATGTGGGCCACGAGACAAGGTATAGTCATAGACGTGTTGATTCCAATTTAATGAACTTGAAGAGGGTGTTAGGTGAAGAATGAAACAGGGTTTTATTATATTGGGAACAAGTTGCCTTAAGGATGAACTCCAGGGACCAAAGTGTAATTTTGAAAACAAATATTCCTTCAAATATTCCATCTCGTTGAATTATGGATTCATCTTCATCTCTTCCGAAAACCCTACGGCGGCGGTTAGGAATATCGATTGTGACTCCGTTAAACTTTAAGGTACTGGAATCCATCGCGAAGGAGGCATCGGAGATAAGATCTGCTTCTTGGCTTTTGTCATTGGTTCAACGCGGTTTTAACTCGTGTGACACACTAGTACATAATCCATTTGAGGGTGCGGTGAAATAGATTTGATGATGTGGTGTTCTGGCCGCACCAATTAATTACGCAAAGCTCTCTTTTTTGATGATGCGGTGCATAACCCCGCACCTTTTAAAGGATACAACCGCATCTAAAATTTGGACTACATATGCAACAATAATTACACACTAGCCACGTGGCCACACACCTTGCAATAAAGCAGCATTTTTCATCACCAAAAAAACATATATTTCTTAATTCTGTAAAATTTCTGGGAAATTTAATTAATTTCCCAATAAATATTCTTAATACACAAATATTTATGGCTGAAAATAAAAAATAACAAACAAAAAAATAAAAACTAATATTATACAAGATTCCTAAAGGTACATGTCTTCCGACTTGCCATTAAAAAAACATGTTTTCCGAATGAAACACAAACGTATACCATTTGAAAATATACATATTTTCCATGTGAAGCTCAAAAAAGTTTGCATTCCAAATATGTCAAACAGACCGCTTCATGCCACTTGCAACTCGAACCGACCTCTTCAAACCTTGCAACCCGATCCGTAGAAAACCGCCTAACAAAACATAACATGATATTACCAAAATGAAGCATAATGTAAAACTAATAGTGCTAAATACACTTTGGGATAATATGTACATGTTTTCCGAATTTGACCCGTTTACGTTTAATCAAGTTTTATACTAATAAACTCACACACACACACACCACATATATACATACAAGTAAATGTGTTCAGAATTCTCAGGGGATAACCAGACCTCCAAACACAAAAAAAATGCAGAAAATGTATTTGGAAACCAAAGACTTTAGAATATCATTATAAGATAAATACCATAAATAGCATTCAAATTAAAGTATGAAAAGACCTCTAGAATGGTTTCAGCTAGCTGCATGCATTATCGAAGTCGAGAGCAACCCCTTTGGAATCATCTTGCAAAACAAAAAGAATATTTAAGTAGACTAAACAACTATTTGTAAAATAGAACTGAGCTAAATAATACCTGAAACAAAATGCAACAACCTCAGTGATGCCTTCACAAACTTTGTCTCACCATTCAATGGTAGAAGTTGGTTATTCTCAGCTAGCAGTTCTACAAGGTTTTTTGTGAGAGTGGATCTGCCCATGTAAATCATGCTTAATAGAATTAAGCCTTTTTACTTTAAATAAAGCCAATAAATTCATCTTAAATAGAAAACATAGTTAGAATTACCTAACAAGTTAGGCTCCATGATGCCTTCACAAACTTTGTCTCACCATTCCTGTGTTGTATGCCACCATGTTGCAAACTTAGACGACCTACAATAACCTGCTCATGATTGCAAACTTAGACTCATAACTTATTTGCAAATAACCTGCTCATTATATCACATTGTGTAAGAAGGCATATTAAAAGGAACTAGAAAAAGGCATATTAAAAGAAACTAGAAAAAGACACCATACCATTTTTCTTATAGGAACTTGACTGGCTAGACTTATACTTTGAGTGAAGAAGGCAAGCTATGGTGCACTGGAAGGTATCTGTAGTGAGTGGTGCCAAAGGGAACCAGATGAATGTGATAGAGAGGGTTGTAAATAAAAAAACACATTTTATTGGTCAATTCATCAAACACTTTTGTTAATGATGCTACAAGCCTACAACATACAGTTTACTGAGGCATCTTACCAAACAGCTAGAGTGCATTTGTAAATAAAAAAACACATTTTATTGGTCAATTCAGCCCCAAACTGACAAGTTATACACCATGGTCGAATTATCTAATACTAACCAAACTATGTCACAATCTTTTATAAGTGTAAATACTTTTTAAACAAGTGGCCATTGATATTCAAAATTTTTTTACCATATAAATATTACGATCTACCTGCATATATTTTTACCTAATCAACTAAATGCGAAATCAGACCAACTAAATTGTGGAGAAAAAAAAACAAAACAGAAGCAAAAAAGATGGTATATGTAAAGCATTCGAAGTGTCTTAACTATAACCTGAAGCGCATTCAACAGTTCCAACTTTTATCCTTTGCAAGTATATGAATCTTCACCATGTCCAACTCAACCTACAGACAATCAAGAATAATTGCAACAAAGGTAGTTAAGGTACTTAGACAAATGTGAATAAATTAGAGGGAAAACTAACACAAACATTTCATCAAACACTTGGTATGCACATATTCTAAACATCACAACGAGTGAATAAAAACAGAGATTTAGCCACAACATACTCATATGAACTTAGAGGACAACTGGACACAACGGACAGGAGAGATGCGCTGAACTAGAGGGAAACGACGGTGCAATAGAAGGCAACTATGTTGGATTAATCGGGTTTGTTTACGGGTCACGCGGTTATCGGGTCACGGGTTCAGCGGGTAACACGTTGCGGGTCATGGTCATATGGGTTATTTATGTGGGTCCACTACAAGGAAAAACACCTGTGGAAACCAAATTTTTTAAACTTTTAGGGACGACTTATCGTCCCTATAAGTATTTTTAACCTATAGGAACGATATATGGTATCCACATCTTTTGTTCCTATAGGCCCCTCCCTACAGGTTATTAAGGTGGTCCCTATTGGTGTTGTCCCCATAGATCAACTTTTAGAGACCAAAAGTCGTCCCTATAGAGTTAATATAAAAAAAAACAGATTTAAGCATTTAGATACCAAAAGTCGTCCCTATAGATTTAAAAATAAAAAAAATGGTTTAAACTTTTAGAGGCCAAAAGTCGTCCCTATAAAGTTAAAATAAAAAAAATTGGTTTAAACTTTTAGAGACAAAAAGTTGTCCCTATAAAGTTAAAATAAAAAAAAATTTAAAAATTTGGTTTAAACTTTTAGAGACAAAAGGTCGTCCCTTTAGAGTTAAAATAAAAAAAATTGGTTTAAATGTATAGGGACGATATGTTGTTCCACCAAGTTCAAAAATCATTTTTTTCTTTTTTTCCTATAGGGACAATATATCGTCCCTACAGATTATTATTTTTAATGTGTTTTACTTTTTTTTTACAATTATTAACCTGCTTTTTTAAACTGAATTTAAACAGGAAATTTCAAAACTACATATTATACTAAAGATTCAAAATACAAAATATTCATCATAGTTATCAAGTCCAAGCTTCAAAATAAACATTAGTTATCGAGTACAAACTTCAAATTAAAAGTTTAATACAAATATCTAAGTCTAATCATCATCTTCATCATCTTCGTCAACTTGACGCATTTTTCGTTTCAATTCATTAAGTCGGCTTTGAAATTGTGCTTCCATTTGTTGCATTTGAAACGCATGTTGTTGTTGTTGTTGTTGTAGTAGTTCCAGTAATGCTTGGTTTGAGAATGGTTGCACTTGCACTTGTTGTTGTTGTTGTTGTTGTTGTTGTTGTTGTTGTTGTTGTTGTCGCATTTCTTGTATTTCTTGTCGCATTTGTTGCATCTCTTCTTGCATTTCTTCCAATTGTTGTTGTTGTCTTGGCGGGGGGTATGAGCTCGATATTTCGTGGGTGACATTTTTAACAACACGGCCAACACCGCGTGCGTGCCCATTCCTATGACCCAAGGCACTTTTGAGTACCTCGAGTTCATCAACTGGTGAAGTATCATCGACATCTCTCGACGCTCTAGCTAACTCGTCTTGAATTTTACCCTACATTAAAAGATACATTAGATTTTTTTTACTAAAATTCGACAGCATAACTGGATAAAATCGATAAAACTAACCTGTTCCATCATTAATAATAAAGAATAACAACTCATTCTAGTTTGTATTCATTCAACTTAGCACATACATTAAATTAACCAAAAACACTACCAAAACCTACATCATTCGCCTAAATAGCCCACCATCTACCCAACCTTCCTAATATCCGGTCCTGCTAATTTACATCTATGAGCATTCACAGTAGGCTTCTTATCCACATACTTATAATTTAACTAAAATTACAATAGAACGATTTCTTTCTTATTGCAGCTGACAAGGAAATAAAATCAAAATTTCACACAAATTAGAACTTATTGCAGCTTTATTTACTACTGGTATGGCTAAGCTTTATTTACTACTGGTATAGCTAAGCAAGTTTGTACTTGAATTACCCTAAATGTGTGTTTGAAGTTTAAACAGATTTGAAATAAAAAAGAAACAAATAAAAATTACAAAAAAAGATAAAAACGTGACTCGAACCCAGGATTCTTTAGGGGAAACAGGAGGTTTATTCCACTGAACCAAGTTTGTTATTTGAGTATGGGTTCACCTTTAATAATACTTATGGGTTCACTCCAGTTTACTATATATAATATCTATTAAAATTTCGAAACGCAGTGGGTCCGTGTGAACTCGTTCCGACCAATGTAGATCCGCCCCTGTTTGAAGCGAAGCGCGAAAAGCGTTTTTATGGGCGCCTCGGGCGCCTCACGCCTTAAGCGCGCCAACCCCTTTTTAACTGACCTGTTTTGACCCGCAACCCGACCCAACCCCTTTGCCGGGTCTAGTTAAGTTTCCAGCAAAGTATAAAATAGAAAGAACGTTGCTGCTAGGATTTTAACCCAGAAAGAACACTACTAGGAAACAACTAAATGTTTTTTTACTCACCCAGTCTGCTGCACAAATATCGTTTGCCCATCCCCGCCCTTCCTTGTAGTGTGTCTTCTCAAAAACAGCAATATAGTTTGGGCTTCCAGTTTTTTGCTCCTTGTAAACAACAAATATACTATTTTTCAGATTCAATAGGTATGTTAATACGCATTTAGGTAAAACTAACAGTTTTTCTTACCTCTATGTATCGCCTTTGAGCATAAGATTGACTACCATGATAACTGGGGTATCTTTGTTTTTTTCTGTTTTCTGTATTTGCATTGCTTTGTCTTATATAGGCAGGATCCGTGAACAATATATCAATAAGGTCGACCCACTTTTGCGAATCATAATTCCTAGGTGGGCAACTCTTTGCTCTATCAACATCCTTAGTACCTCCAACTGCCTGAAAATGTTCATGCAGTTTATTCTTTCGACTGCTGTAGCGACTTTGACATTCGGCAATGATTCCGAGCTCAATCCCTGCCCACTGGTCGGCGTCGCCATCTTTATACATGTTGAGATTAAAGTAATCCTATAAAAACAAATAATTAGAAAATATGTAAAAGTTACAAAACTGAAATATGAATAAAACATTACAAATGAGCCCTTACGAAAAGTACGGGATAAACGGATTTTTTGTACTCAGGTGGAACACTCTGCCAACTTTTAAAATGCATAGGAACTACGCTTGCAATAGTGTTGGAGATAAATCTTATAAAATCCTGGGCATGCGGTCCAGTGAACTTATACTGACGTGCCTGAGCAGTAAAGTTAATGGGTAGTGGATCACCATTGTTGTCACACCCCAACCAATGGCGGAAACATCGGGATGAGACGAAGTGTGAAGATTGCTAGAGACATCATAACGCTATTTGTGACAATATTTAGAAAATCCAAATTTCATTTCATTTCATAACTTCAAATAGTCAACATTACAAGAAATTCAAATACGACAAGTTTAACATAACAACATGATAACATAACAAAATTTTGATACAACATTTTAAACCCTAACGTCTATATGTGTATCTAGGCATCAACGCTACTTCATTTCATAGCATCATCGTCCTCAACCTGTAACATGTTTAAAATAAAGTTCAATGCAAAAGCAAAGGCGAGTATACAAGTTTGATACGTACATAGCAAAAGATAAGTTTGAACAATTCCTCATAGCAAGCATGTGATTCAAGATAAACATTTAAACATGGCATGTGTCTAACATATCAAACCAAGAAAACGCAATATGCTCAAGACATAACCTCAAGTTTACGGGCGGGTCGTTAATCCTATAGCGCTACATATGTCAAGGTTTGGCTCGTACGAAGTTAATGATAAGTTCAACACATAAGAATAACCCAAGTTTAAAGTATCAAGCCATCAAGTATACAAGCATGTTATAGGAACGTTCATGTGTTTAACAAAAGGTTCATGTGTAAGTTTTCAATAGGTAAACATGTTACACCCCAAAAGTGGTAAAAGTAAAAAGGGGGAAATACGAGTATACTCACAAAGTTTGCATATGTTTTCCGATTATCCAGTTGTTGACGAGTAGAGATTTAGAGTCCGAATGTATAAGGGTTAAGGTTCAAGTATGTTTAGAGTCGAGATTCGGTGTTTAAAACAACATAAAAATAAGATATGAGAATAACATGGAAAATAATCATTTAGTACATATGATGCTTGTTCTTGACACTAGGAAACTCGAAGGAGTTTAGATGTTTTCATGGAACAAGATTCCATTAGAATCGTGACAAGTTATCATAGTCTAGGATGATGTAATCTAGTACCCCGACATATGAACACTAGTTCATCATCAAAGATTCGATTATTCGAATAATATATTTAGGTTATATAATATATGTCCAATAGTTCAAGCATGAGGTAGAAGATTAAAATCTTCATTTTGGTACCTCTAAATGTCATAGAAGTCATGTAGGAGGTAGGAAGATCAAGTCTTCCATTTAGGCACCTCTATGTGTTCACCACTACACTTGATGTAAAAAAAACAACCAAGGAGGGTCATGAACATACAATAAAGAATAAGAAATATACACACTAACTAAGAGAAATCATCAAATCATGTGAGGATTGTATGTTTGGACAACCCAAGTTGTTCCATAATCACTCATGTATCAAAGACAATGTTTGACATGACTTGTGGGTTAAAAACCCTAAACAAAACACCAAGTTTATGAGGTTTAATCCTCTGATTTTAAATGTCTCAACCTTGTTTTTAAGCTTAACCAACCATGGGATAAGTTGTAAGCATTAGGACATAGGTATGAGATGTGTTAGACACAAGTTGCATAGGTTTAAACAAGTTTTTGATGAACATAAAAACAAACAGAAAGTTTATGGACTATTTCGGGGCATTTCCAGGTCTGATTTCTCCAAGGAGAAGTCTAGGAATCGAACCCCATGATTATACAAGCAAGTAGGAAAAAGAATCGAGTGAATCGGATAAGAATTGAGTGAGTTATGCCCATTTTCGTGAAGGGGTGTCAATCTACTCGAACCCTTACTTTCAGCTACGGTTTGGTGGATGTTTTGTGAGTTTTTAGGGTTGCAAAAGTGGTATGGAGGCTGGTTATAAGTGGTATTTATAGGGGGAAGGATTAGGGTTTCAATGGGTTGGGCTTTGGAAGTGTTTAGAAGGGGTTACACCTTGAAACTAGCCCACAAAACCCAACTATATGGGGCTGAATTTGGCTGAATTTGGGCTGCCATATTTCTTTATTTTTTTATTTTTTTAAAACATTATAATGAGTAATTTTGTTAGTTAAGTTGTGTAATAATATGCAACAATGTTTCCCCTAACTTGTAACAAGGTGAAATATGAAATAAAACATGATTTAACTAGGTAAAAGTGTAACGTACAAGTTTTATTTACGAAGCAAGTTCCGTATTTTACAACGATTACAATGAAAGAATGGTTATAAGAACACAAGATTTCCAAAGTTAGAATTTCACGTAAGGTTTCTAAATGTAGGAAGTTTGAAAACGCAGGGCGTTACAGTCTCCCCTCCTTTAGGAAATTTCGTCCCGAAATTTATTCAAGAGGAAGGCTTGAAAGAGTTTTTGGCATAAAGGTGATCATTAAGAATTGAAACTTGGGAAGTTTGAAAGTTTTGAAAAGTACCAAATTTTTGGAGAACATCAAGGTAGATTTGCAAGGGGAAGTTTTTACGGATAGTATAAAAAAATCATACTTTCGTAAAACCTGTTTATTGAGAGGGACGAAAAGGTTTGTTACTTTAAATAAAGCAATAGAGAGATACTAAGTATAGTTACACAAGAATCAAGAATAGGGAGGCTATTTTATAGGTAATGAGGTAAGTTAGGACTCAAATGTTTAAACAAGCTGGATTGCGAACGAGTTTTGTATAAAATAATACGAGTATAGAATGAACGAATGGCTCTTAAAGAGTACAAGTATGTGAATAGCATAAGTGTTGGATAGATGAACGTAGTGTGTTAAGGATGAAGTCTCGTCATGAATAATCGGATATAATGCGTTTGTGAGTTGCGTGAAGTTGTATTAGGTCCAAAAGGTCTGCAACACACTGAATTTCTCATGGCACGTTTTACGAAAGTTTGGTAACATGGTGAAAACACTTATATATAGGAAGTACCAGCGGCGTATCCACCATGTTTTAACCACATTACGTCCGTTTCGTTACTCGGGGTCATGTTACGTTCCGTGTCTTACCATACACAGTAGTACACTCTATGGTTCTCATACGCCTATCACTATAATCCCGTGTGCACCCGCGATTATACTGATTGTCGCATGATCCACATAGCTTGTACTAGTTATGTATGAATCAAGGTATACATGAATTTGAAAATAAGAATGTGTACATAGAAGAATGTCGTATGTAAGCATGTTTATGTTTAAGCATGTATGGGACCCACGTAAGCGAATCCCTCGGATTACGCTCGCGTATAGGTACGAATGTACGAATCATGAGTAAGGATGAAAGTATGAGCATAAGTTTAAGTATGAATACGCATGTATGTATGAGCATAAACATAAAACATGTAAGTAGTATGTGTACAAGCAGAAGCGTAAAACGTATAAGTAGTATGTGTATGAGTACAAGCATAAAACGTATGAACATAGGTGTAGGTATGAAAAATAAATATTGCGTATATGGTGTACGTTGAGACATTGCGGAGAAAAAAAACAGGTTAAGTATGTAGATACGAACGATATAAATGATGTTATCGCGAGATATCGACTAAAATGTGTATGATGATGTGCATGTATAGTTGTTTAAACAAAACGTTGAGTTTGCCGAATCAAAATTAGATTGAGCTTGGTTTGAAAGGTAGAATATAGTTTGTATATGTAAAGGAACATAAAGTACTCATTGGTCATGCTTAACGTATTTTGTAATGATTGAAATGCTACTTTTGTTTAAAAAAAAAAGGAGTTCACGTATGTTGAAAATTGTCGGTCCCCATGAAGTCTTCTAGCCCACGTGTTATGAAATTTGGATGACGAGTTAAGCGTTGTAGAGAAGGTTTTTTTTTTTTTTTTTTTTTTTTTTTTTAAATAACGGGTTTGTTTCATTTGCATCAAAACATGAAAATTTTGGACTTTGAAAGTTCTTGTGAAAACGTCGACCCTTAGAAAAGAAAAGAAATTTAGTAAAAGAACTTAGTGATTGTTTAAAAATAATTTTAACAAAGGATTTATTGATGTTGGAAAGAGTATTTGGTAAACGGTCATATAACATCTATGAGGTCTTATAAGTAATTGAGAAAGGTTAGTTTGATTTCGATTAAGAGTGGAAGTCTCTAGTATGATGATATAATGTGAACGTGTTTCAGTTAATAAATCAGATGTGAAGTTCATGGGCAAGAGATTCATTAGACCGATTAAATTGATAGGTAGCATTTCGTAAGGTTTGGAAATTCATGTAGTAAAACGGTAAAGACATGATTAAGAATCTTGTGTATATGATTTGAGTGAAAATGGGTGGTAGAATAAGAAGTACGTTTGATAAACAATGTATTTTGAAATCGGTATAAGTAGGTATTTTGAATAATGATAAATGATTTAGGTATAAAACATGATCGGGTTTGCATAATAAAATATTTTGAAAGAGAAGTTTTGGGTAACGGTCACCTAAGTAAGGGAATCACCCCTAACTCGTTGGTGAGGTCGTTTTAAGGGAAGAGGGGTGGAGTCAATCGTCAAGGTAAGGAAGTCACTCCAATCTCGATGATACCTCTCCACTAGTTGTTACAAGGAATATGAATTTAAATTATATGAAAATCATGCATATATAAATGTATCGAAAAGGTTCGATATGTTGTGCGTGTGAAAAGAGAAATCAAAGGTAAACTCGAGGTTGAAAGATTGCATCGTATAAAATGAACAATAGAAACACATGTTTGACCAAAGTTTGGAGTGTTCCAAACGGAACTTTGACTAACCAAAGTGGTCGAAAAGTCTTTTGAATTTGAGGAGCATGCTTTGGCCTAATAGGTAAAATACTCTCGCCGACAAGTCGGTTAACGGTATTTACCCTTCCGGTTACTACATGTCCCAAATCAATCGAAGTTTCGAGACTTGGCGGGATTTATGAAAAAAATCAAGGAGTGGAACTAGTCGACAAGGTGCGGGTTTCACCCCTATCTTGACGATTTCGTATCCTAAGTGTGGTTGGTACTCGTCGGGTCAAAATTTAAATTTCGACATGTTGACGAGGGTCCACTAGAATTTGAAATTTGAGATTTGCCATTTAGATGTGGATTTCACTCCTAGCTCAATGGCGATATCTCGTGTAAAAAGAAGAATAGATAGATTGAGAGTCGTTCACTAAATTGTGGGTTTCACGCCTATTTTGGTGAATTCGTCTCATTTGTACAATATGAGTGTTGTCGGATTTAGAATAATCGAGTAAAATGCATGAGGGAAGTGTATGTCGAAGGAGATACACAAACAAGTATAAACACATAAGAAAGCATATCAAGGATGATACTTAAATAATGAAATAAAACAAGTATTAACACATAGAGAAATATGTCAAGAATAACACATAAAGAATCGAACAACGAAACAACTGTTAACACATAATAAAACAAGCATTAATGCGTAAGAATAACATGTCGAATATTACACATGAGTAACATACATGTTTAAAAGAGCATAAATAAGTAACAAATAAAGTATCATGTAGTAGTCCAAGCAAAGCATACGAATAAGGTTCTAAAACTATAGACTAGGCTAAAGCATTCCTACTTTTCCTAATTCCCTATAGTTATGGCTCTGATACCAATCTGTCACACCCCAACCAATGGCGGAAACATCGGGATGAGACGAAGTGTGAAGATTGCTAGAGACATCATAACGCTATTTGTGACAATATTTAGAAAATCCAAATTTCATTTCATTTCATAACTTCAAATAGTCAACATTACAAGAAATTCAAATACGACAAGTTTAACATAACAACATGATAACATAACAAAATTTTGATACAACATTTTAAACCCTAACGTCTATATATGTATCTAGGCATCAACGCTACTTCATTTCATAGCATCATCGTCCTCAACCTGTAACATGTTTAAAATAAAGTTCAATGCAAAAGCAAATGCGAGTATACAAGTTTGATACGTACATAGCAAAAGATAAGTTTGAACAATTCCTCATAGCAAGCATGTGATTCAAGATAAACATTTAAACATGGCATGTGTCTAACATATCAAACCAAGAAAACGCAATATGCTCAAGACATAACCTCAAGTTTACGGGCGGGTCGTTAATCCTATAGCGCTACATATGTCAAGGTTTGGCTCGTACGAAGTTAATGATAAGTTCAACACATAAGAATAACCCAAGTTTAAAGTATCAAGCCATCAAGTATACAAGCATGTTATAGGAACGTTCATGTGTTTAACAAAAGGTTCATGTGTAAGTTTTCAATAGGTAAACATGTTACACCCCAAAAGTGGTAAAAGTAAAAAGGGGGAAATACGAGTATACTCACAAAGTTTGCATATGTTTTCCGATTATCCAGTTGTTGACGAGTAGAGATTTAGAGTCCGAATGTATAAGGGTTAAGGTTCAAGTATGTTTAGAGTCGAGATTCGGTGTTTAAAACAACATAAAAATAAGATATGAGAATAACATGGAAAATAATCATTTAGTACATATGATGCTTGTTCTTGACACTAGGAAACTCGAAGGAGTTTAGATGTTTTCATGGAACAAGATTCCATTAGAATCGTGACAAGTTATCATAGTCTAGGATGATGTAATCTAGTACCCCGACATATGAACACTAGTTCATCATCAAAGATTCGATTATTCGAATAATATATTTAGGTTATATAATATATGTCCAATAGTTCAAGCATGAGGTAGAAGATTAAAATCTTCATTTTGGTACCTCTAAATGTCATAGAAGTCATGTAGGAGGTAGGAAGATCAAGTCTTCCATTTAGGCACCTCTATGTGTTCACCACTACACTTGATGTAAAAAAAACAACCAAGGAGGGTCATGAACATACAATAAAGAATAAGAAATATACACACTAACTAAGAGAAATCATCAAATCATGTGAGGATTGTATGTTTGGACAACCCAAGTTGTTCCATAATCACTCATGTATCAAAGACAATGTTTGACATGACTTGTGGGTTAAAAACCCTAAACAAAACACCAAGTTTATGAGGTTTAATCCTCTGATTTTAAATGTCTCAACCTTGTTTTTAAGCTTAACCAACCATGGGATAAGTTGTAAGCATTAGGACATAGGTATGAGATGTGTTAGACACAAGTTGCATAGGTTTAAACAAGTTTTTGATGAACATAAAAACAAACAGAAAGTTTATGGACTATTTCGGGGCATTTCCAGGTCTGATTTCTCCAAGGAGAAGTCTAGGAATCGAACCCCATGATTATACAAGCAAGTAGGAAAAAGAATCGAGTGAATCGGATAAGAATTGAGTGAGTTATGCCCATTTTCGTGAAGGGGTGTCAATCTACTCGAACCCTTACTTTCAGCTACGGTTTGGTGGATGTTTTGTGAGTTTTTAGGGTTGCAAAAGTGGTATGGAGGCTGGTTATAAGTGGTATTTATAGGGGGAAGGATTAGGGTTTCAATGGGTTGGGCTTTGGAAGTGTTTAGAAGGGGTTACACCTTGAAACTAGCCCACAAAACCCAACTATATGGGGCTGAATTTGGCTGAATTTGGGCTGCCATATTTCTTTATTTTTTTATTTTTTTAAAACATTATAATGAGTAATTTTGTTAGTTAAGTTGTGTAATAATATGCAACAATGTTTCCCCTAACTTGTAACAAGGTGAAATATGAAATAAAACATGATTTAACTAGGTAAAAGTGTAACGTACAAGTTTTATTTACGAAGCAAGTTCCGTATTTTACAACGATTACAATGAAAGAATGGTTATAAGAACACAAGATTTCCAAAGTTAGAATTTCACGTAAGGTTTCTAAATGTAGGAAGTTTGAAAACGCAGGGCGTTACAATTGTTTTGTTCACATTTTTTAAATAACTTCACATTTCTCCCCCGTCCACGCTTTCTCTTGGCTTGTGCTACATTGATACGTAAAACTCAAAAGTTAGCAAATTGAAAAGATATTCTAATCTAAGTCGACCAGCAATTTTATTTGATTTTAGACAACCAGATCGAAACAATGACCCTTTGTGTATAAAAAAACCTTATGCTCCATTACAATTTCTATTTATGCATGTCTTTTTGTAGGTTATCAGATCCTGACCCTAACCGAGACAAATAACACAACAACATAATAAAAACGCTTTGATCAAAAACTAATTATATGAATACATGATTAAACGAAACAACTTACAAGACTCGCAAATGCTAGGGATTCTGATTGAATTCCTATTGGGATCCTGACTCCCACCATCTCCCCCGTGTCCACGTGCAACATCAGCCATTCCTTCAAAAAAAATAACATGTAATAAAGATATAATAAACAAAAATAATTTAAACAATTTAAAATGAATTAATAGTAAGCATACATTCAATCAGAATCATCACTAGAATAACATGTGTATAAAAGATCGACGTTATCGTCAACCATAAAATCATCTTTTATTTGGACTTCCTCATCTGAAGGGTATAAAAGATCATCTTCTTCATTGTCTTCATAATCATCAAATTCATCATTGACGTCGACATCAAATTCACCATCACCATCAATGAAATTTTCATCATCATTGTTATTTTCATCAAAGCCCGAGTCGACTACCAAGTTGTAATCTGATGATTGTGTGTCGTGCAATAAATCTATCTCATTAACAATACTCATACTTGGATGATCCCAGAGTTTTCGATGGTGAACGTCTTCCACAACCCTCCAATTGTCGGTGCTTCGAGAAGGATCTTGGAGATAGAAGACTTGTTTAGCTTGTGTCGCTAATATATATTGTTGATCATCATACCATTCGTTACCAACAAACCATTCACGACTAATGTTGATAGAAACGATATTGTTTTTCTTTTCTAATCTTTTACCCGACGTGTCGAACCATTTACAACGAAATAGTACAACCGAATATTTATGTAGATACTTCAACTCTATGATCTGCTCCAATTGACCATAAAATAGAGTACCATCTTCTCCTATTGAAACAACACCACTGTTCTGAGTAGTGCGTCGAACATCACGACTGTGTACCACAAATCTAACTCCATTGACTATGCAAGCATCGTAAGAACATGCTCTTGTTGGACCATAGGCCAATGCCATTAATTCGTTGGTACAGTCCGGAGACATATTATGTGATGATGAAGATGTATCTGCTTCATATTTAAACCATGAGGAAAATTCTGTTTTCATGTCCCGCCCAGGAAAGTCGGATTTAAATTTACTGAATTAGGGACAAAATGCTTAAATTAGTTTATCATAATAGCTAAAATCTTGGTTTTAAAAAGCGAGAGGCGCACAAAAGCGACGGGGCGCCAAGGCTTGCGCCTCAGGCGCGCTTTTTAAAACCCAAGCTAAAATGAATATAAAAAATAAAAAACTTACCATTTGTAGTCCTCAATTTCATGGCAGTTGTTCAATACAAAATAATGTAATGATTTGTTTGCCTCTTCAGAAAGATCAAGGATTTCAACCTTGGACATTGGTCGACACTGAGATGAAAACACATGCAAATGCCTCTTTGGAATGTCGGCATCTGCATTTCTATCGGGATGGTTGAATTTGGTTTGGATACCCTCAAGATACATAGAGCAGAATGTCAATGCTTCATCCGCAACATAACCCTCTGCTATTGAGCCTTCAGGCCTTGCTTTGTTTCTGAGATACCCTTTCAGCTTTTTCATGTATCTTTCGAAAGGATACATCCATCTCATATACACAGGCCCACCAAGAATAGCTTCTTGAGGTAAATGAAGAACTAGATGAACCATTATGTCAAAAAATGCTGGAGGATATACCAATTCCAAATTGCATAATATATTTACCACGTTCTTTTCTTGTTTATACATGTCTTCCACATCTAATGATCGTGCACAAATTTTTTGAAATAATGTGCAAAGGTCAGTGATTGCTGTTGAAACATTTGTAGGTACACCTGCTCGGACCCCTATTGGTAGCAATCGTTGCATGAGGATGTGATAATCATGAGATTTTAACCCGGTTATATTTGAATTATTAGAAAGCACCTTATTTTTAAAGTTGGATCCAAAACCATCAGGTAGTCTCACTCCTCTAATGAATTCACAAAAATGTTCTCGTCCATCGGTTGTGAAAGAGTAGGGAGCATGTGGTTGGTTGACCTTGTTGTTATTCTTTGTTAGCCATAAATTTTCTCGAATACCCATCTTTTCCAAGTCTTGTCTTGCTTTGTGTGTGTCTTTTGATTTTTCATTCATTAGCAAAGTACCCAACAAGCTCTCAGCCACATTTTTCTCCACATGCATAACATCAAGATTGTGTTTGAGAAGGAGAGAAGACCAATATTCCAACTCAAAGAAGATACTCCGTTTGGTCCAATTCAACTCAAACGAAGCACGTTTTCTTTTCACACCTCCATGTCTAGAATGTTTCCCCGGAACACGATCGGGGAGACGATCTAGTTGTTCTAATATTCTTGCATTAGTCAATGGTCTAGGAGGACGCCTCGTCTCTTTTTTGCCATCAAATGACAAATCTTGCCTCAATTTATGTTGCCTGCGCAAGAATCGCCTGTGACCAACAAAAGCAATCTTATTGTTTATAGGGCACGAGGGTGTGTCTTCGTTACAAGTAGCACAAGCTTTATACCCTTGACCACTCCATCCAGACAAGCTGCTACGAGCAGGGTAATCATTAATAGTCCATAATAGTGCCGCACGCATCTTGAATACAGTTTTGGTCGAGGCATCTCTCATTTGGACTCCTTCGTTCCACAACATTTTCAACTCGTCCACCAGCGGCCTTAGAAAAACATCAATGTCCTTTCCAGGTGATTTAGGGCCGGGAATTAACAAAGTTAGCATAAAAGAAGACTCTTTCATACATAACCACGGTGGTGTATTATAATTTGTCAACACTACTGGCCACATACTGTAAGCTTGAGTCGAGTTACTGAACGGATTAAATCCATCAGCAGCCAAACCCAAACGAACATTTCTGGGTTCTTGAGCAAATTCTGGATAGCTCTTATCAAACTCTTGCCATGCCTTTCCATCAACCGGATGACGCATCATACCATCTGTTGAGCGTCCAGTATAATGCCAGATCATATCTTTTGCTATGAATCTACAACTATACATTCGTCGAAGCCGGGGAGTTAAAGGAAAGTAGCGTAACACTTTTTTTGCTATTTTCTTCCCCTTTGTGTTTTTGTCAATCCATCTGCCCTCGTTACAAACTGGACAGTTTTCCATCTCGGCATTCTCCTTCCAAAACAAAGCGCAATCATTAACGCAAGCATGGATTTTTTCATATCCTAAACCAATCTTACTCATCTTCTTCTTAGCTTCGTAGTGTGAGGCTGGAATCTTATTTTCTTTTGGCAATGCAACTCTTAAAAACTCTAAAAGTTGGTCAAATGAACTATCTGTCCATTTATTGATGACTTTCATATGCATTAATTTTGCTAGGCCGCTTAGGGAAGACATCCAACTACAACCGGGGTATAACTCGGTATAGAGCTCCTTGAACAATTCATCAAATTCTGGGTCTAAACCAATTCCATCATTTATTGCTGGAGTACTTGTTCCTTCGGTAGGTGTAGCAGTATGTGTAGCTCCTGGGGTATGAGTAAGTTGTTCCGCCATAATATCATCAATTAAGTCAAACATCTCATTGCTTGTTGTGAGAGTATGTGTTCGGTGAGAGAAAAGGGCTGCTATCTCCTCAGCCTGTGGATGTTCCTCACCATGATAATGCCATGTTCGGTATGATGATAGAAACCCACTCTCGTGTATGTGGTTTCCTATTGTTTTCAAATCATGTCGTATCCCATTGCAACATCGTCGACATGGGCAAAACGCTTTGCCTTGATCGTCGACATGGTTCTTGGCAATCTCTATAAAGTTGCGAATACCGTTTAAGAAATCCGGAGAATTCCGGTTTCCCAATTTAATCCAACTCTTATCAATTGTCATAACTGTTTCAATATTAATAATTATATATATATATATATATGTGTGTGTGTGTGTGTGTGTATAAACATAAATACATTTAGACAGAAATGTACATACAATAAACGCTTCTGAACGCTGCACTTTTTGACATTTTTTGTTGAAAAATCTACATTTTTGGGGGTTTTTTTGGTGAAAAAAACCTGCAGTTTTTAGGCCTTTTTTGCTGAAAGAACCTGCGCTTTTTTGACATTTTTAATGATAAAAACCTTCTTTTTTTTTGCTGAAAAAACCTGCAGATTTTTGGCCTTTTTTGCCATTTTTCGCTCAAAAAACCTTATAAGCAACGTACACGTTGTTAACTGACAACATCAAACAGGTTATAAGCATAAACCTGACCCGACAATTTCCCGACCCGACCCGATGACCGAAATTCTTTGAAACAAAGAACCGAAAAAACACACCTGATAGAGAAGTCAGATATCACCTCCTTCTTCAACTACCTAGAAGCATATATCCAAGAGGCAACAGCAACATATGCCAGCTCAACTGCCAGAAAAATATAATTTCTTTTTATAGATACATACATACAAATTATATATAAACTTAAGAATCAAGAAAGAAGGCTCAGGACATTGCTTTTTGGGGACGAAGAGAAGGTACAATGGTTCTATTACTGGCTCAATGCTAGCTCTAACCACAAGGTAAGTGGTGGTTCTGTAAGTCTGTAACACTATTTTGGGTGCATTAGTGGTTTTGAACTTGAGCCCAGGTGAACTTCACAACAAGTTATAAATTAACTATCTTGCTGAGTTTTGCAAGTCTGACAAATTTATTTTGTATGTGTTATAAAAATGTGTATATAAAAGAGATTTGTTATAGTAACTAAATGCATACATCTATAACGCATAAATAATGAATTTTGGTGCTGGGCGAAGGGCGAAGACGATCAGTTGGGGCTTTTGATGGGCCCAGCTGGGGCTTTTGATGGGTATTCTGCAGCGGGTAAAGATACAAGGGGGTAATGACGTTTGGTGCTGGGCGAAGGGCGAAGACGATCAGTTCTCCACAAAAGCGCTACGTCTGGAAATCTGCTCTAAATCGACTGTTCCAAGAGATGCTGGCATTTTTATGTGAATGCTTGGGCGCCGCTTAAAGCTAATTTTTTAGTTTGGAGAGCAGATTTGGGGCGTTAAAAAAAATATAGTCGATGTTGTTAAAAAAAAAAATACATACAGACTAGATATGTATAAAAAGCATGTAAATTCTAAACAAAAAAGTGTATCTATTCAGCCAGGACAACCCATTTCGATCCATACCAAAAACTCCCATTTATGAACTGCCAATTTTTCCACCTCTGGTTCAGATCACATAAGTGCAATCATGTATAATGTGCAAGCAAGTCTCTCAAGACATAGACATACACAAATAATAAATAAATAATTAATAATTAGCTGTGAAAAATATCATCACCTCAAACAAGACCTCTTTTCCATGATTGGATCTTAGTAACTCTCACAGCATGCATCAATGAGACTCTGTGTAGACAAATATAAAAATAAGCTTTATTTATATGCATACAAGTGTAGAAGCATGTGCCAATGCAAAAATATGAAACCAGACTCACATTGACACTACCGAATTAAACAAGTGACCTGAAGGTGTTTGGCAGAATCTGGTGCGAGGGTGGATCTCGTGTGAGTGCAAACAGTGGTGGTGGTGGTGGTTCCTGGAAACAGCGGCTGTTGGAGGGTGGATCTAGTGCGAGGTGCGGAGGTGCTGCTTGGAGCCCGTTGAAGGTGCGTAGGTGCTGGTTGAACACGGTGGTGGTTGATTTAGGGCAAAATTCTGGGAGGTGCTCACTGTGATAGTGAGAGTGGAAGAAATGAAATTGGGGGCAAATGGTGTTTGGTGCGCGGTATAATTGTTTTTGGCAAAAATTTTAAACCTTATGGGGACGACATTTAGTCTTCAATGGTTAAGAATTCTACAAGGACAATATATCGTCCCTATAGATTAAATTATTTATTTTTTATATTTTTTTTACAATCTATATTTAAGAATATAAATAATAAAAAGTTTTTTGTAATATATTATAATATATAAAAATAAATATATTATAAAGAAAATAATCCGAACGAAGCCGAGCTGAGCTACCAAACGAGCCAAACCGAGCCAATTCGACTCGTTATGAGCTGAGCCGGGCGGGCTCACTTTCTAACTGAGCTGAGCTAGCTCGGCTCACTTTCAAACCGAGCCATATCGAGCGGGCTCACTTTCTAACCGAGCCGAGCGGGCTCACTTATGTTTTGATTAAGAAGATTTATAAACCCTATAAAAACTAAATCAAATTTATGTATTGTGTTTTATGTTTATGTCGAAATTAAGTTATTAACCAATTAACCAAAATTTTCAAATTCGGTTATGAAAACCCCAAAACAAAACCGAACCGGTTCGTGCTCACCCATATCACAGTACACACATACATACACAATTCCATATACATACACAAACACACATAGATACGTACATACATACATACACGTATACACATACATACGCACACTAACACAATAACACAGACATACACATATATTAACACGTAGACACATACTAAACAAAGACATATAGATACGTACGGGTATACATGCATACATATCCACATCCACATATACTAACACATGCACACATATACGCATACTAACACAATAACACGTACATACACATATACTAACATGCACACACATACGCACACTAATACATACACACTCTACATAATTACATACACATACACATGCGCACACATATACACTAACACATACACATACACGTCTATTGACACTTACACATCCACATACACGTCTATTGACACTTACACATCCACATACACACACGTACAATGCACATGCATGCTCATGACCCTGAAGATGGTGTAACATTGAATCCTTATTAATTCTAATGGAATAATTTCCTGCCTCGTTTGCTTTATTAACCGCATAAGGTAGAAGTTTCATACGATACATACCTTTAAGAGAATTGGCAGACGACAACGGTGGCCACAATTTATGGTTGCTAACAGAGGAATCAGGCAAGCACACCTGACTCATGGTGGTTTGTAGCTTTCCAATTAGAGGTTCCTTATTCGAGTAGATCATTAACTTCCTAGGTCATTTTCGACGATTCAAGATAGTGTGATAGCTGTTGCTCCATTTAGTTGTCATATATGGGGTCTCCGGTGACTAAATGTGTGGCATTCGGTTAAAGCCCTCATGACGTGGTTGAGAAGGTTATGGATTCGAAACCGGTATGAGCATTTGGTCATCCACTAGTTTTGGTTTCCCACTTGTGGTAAAAAAGACTGAGATTGTGATGGTCTTTGGTGGTAGGTTTGTCTTTTACGATAAACAAAATGATGGTCAAATGGGCCAACAACTTAAAGACAGTCATTGACGGTCAAACCAAGCAATTGAGCGGATGTTGATTCTATCATCATTTGAGGAGATCCGAAACTTAATCAACGAAATAAGCGTTTTTAAAAAATACACATACACACATACACCCACATACCCACAAATATACATATACAATTGAAAATATTTTATTATTATTATTATTATTATTATTATTTATCAATGAAGAATAGAACAAACAAATTAAAATTAATATTTAGTATATAACCTAATTATTATAAATGAAAAACCAAATGATATATTTATTATAATTACAAAATTAAATTTATTAATAAGAATAGTTTTCAAAAAAGATAAAGTAAAATAAAATAAAATAACTTACATAAACTTTCTCTATAGGGACAATTTATGGTCCCTCTAGGTTGTGAAGTGGTGGGAAAATTTTAAAAAAAATGTGGGAAGTTTTGGCGCTAAAAAAATTGACTAGTCAAAATTATTCGAAACCATATATCGTCCCTATAGCTTGAGTCTTTTTTTATTTCCGTCATTACTAAATTAAATTTAAAAAATAGTAATAATCAAAGCTATAGAAACGATTTATAGTCTCTACAAGTTGAAACATTTTTTTAGGTTTTTTATGATATTAGAATTAAAAAAATAAACAAAAACAATTTATCTTTGAGCTATAGGGACAACTTTTGGTCCCTATAGAAAAAACTTAAATGAAATGAAGGAAAACTCTATATGAACGAAAAGTCCTCCCAATTGCTTGTTGTATAGGGACGACTACTGTCCTCCCTATAGATTTTGTCCCTACAAGTGTTTTTTCTTTTTTTTAACTTTTTTTTTTATTTTCGTCATTATTAAATGAAATTTTTTTAAAAATATTCAAAGTTATAGAGACGACTTGTGGTCTCTACATGTTAAAACATTTATTTGTTTCTTATTTATAATATTAGAATAGAATTTAAAAAAAAAAACCAATTTAACTTCGAGCTATAGGGACGACTTTTGGTCCCTATAGAAAAAACTTAATTGAAATGTTGCAAAACTATATATGAACCAAAAGTCCTCCCCATAGCTTGTTTTATAGGGACGATTTTTGTCCTCCCTAAAAATTTTGTCCCTAAAAGTGTTTTTTCTTGTAGTGCATCCTGCAGGTTATTTGTTTCAGCATGTGTATAGGGAATAAAGGAATGGAAAAGGTCTTGAGTTGACCGAATTACGTGTGGCTGAGCAAGTTAATCGGAGAAGAGATCATGGGCATGCACCTTTTACGTGGAGTTTATTTTCAGCACATGTATAGTGCAATATATTTCTTTTGTACCCCTTCTCTTTTATTAGAATACAGTAGCCTTTCTTTTGTTCACTGCAAGTTTTCACCTTCATAATATATACATAGTGAGAGTTGTGAGTGTGTATTGGGGCCTGTATCCAACAAACTATGGTGCACTGGAAGGTATCCGTAGTGAGTGGTGCCAAAGGGAACCAGATGAATGTGATAGAGAGGGTTGAGGTTCGATTAGGGTTTGTGAGGGTGAGAAATTCCTGAGGGGAGGGAAAACGTAAACGGAAACAAGCGGGAATAGAGGGAAACAAGCGGGAATAGAGGGAAAATAAAATTTTCAGGGCAACAAAAGGGGGGAAATGTAAATGGAAGATATAAAGTTGGTGGAATTTGTAAACCAAGATGTAAAGATGCGGTGCTTGAGTGAACCGCACCATCTATATAAATTGCATCGCACCAACAAAAGCCTTGTGTACTAGTGACAG
Organism: Helianthus annuus; assembly: GCF_002127325.2. Taxonomy (NCBI): domain Eukaryota; kingdom Viridiplantae; phylum Streptophyta; class Magnoliopsida; order Asterales; family Asteraceae; genus Helianthus; species Helianthus annuus. The sequence continues at coordinate 140,453,768 of NC_035433.2, read as the reverse complement.
TTAATTCTCAACAAGGTAATCTCATTTACGTTCGCTCGTTTAATCGTTGTTGTATGAGTTCTGGTTAGGATTGGTCATGATGATGGCCGACGGAGTGGTCGGTTGTGGCTACGGTGAAGGTTTGGTCCTTCGGTGGTTGAGTAGGTCTTGGAATAGGGTGGGGTTTGTAAACCGAACCTAGGCGGCTTTGCATGATGGGAGATATTATGCATGGCAAAAGAGAATCAGTTATGTTTTTGCATTATGGTTGGAATGTATTAAAGCTTCTTGGGTTTTGCATGGAAAACTAGTAAGGTTCATGATCTATTGTGTAGATGTTTGTTGTCACGTTTTGGCTAGTGTGGTATCTCATAATTTTTATAATGATAGACTGTGATTTCATGATGACGATTGAAGAGGGAGGAGGTGTCAACCGTATTGGTGGTGGGGGGATACGGCGGTGATGTTTGGCGATGTAGGCGACATTCGGCGATGTAGTTGATGTTTGGTGGAGAGGACAGTGGTGAATGATGGCGTTCAGAGGTGACGGTGCGGGGTAACGGCGGATATGGCGGATGGTGAATGCGATGGTCGAGGTGGTGTTTGGAGTATGGTGGTAACGATGTGTGAGAACGGTGGTGTTGATGTAGGTGGTTTCGGAGCGGAACAATGATGGCGATGAACATATCTCGATTATAAGTATGCATGGATGGATGATGATGATGATGGTTACTAATGACATGGGTGATCAGTGATGTGTATTATAGCCTGCAAGCTTATAAGTTCAAAAGGTGATGACGATATTATTGTTTCATGGGGGTTGGATATGAAGGTTGAACACTTGAACCCATGTGTTTGCAAGTGATCAAGTGCGTAAAAGGACCCGGTTGATTGTTATTGTTAATTGTTAATATTTTAATTAGGGAACTTGTGATGGATACTGTTGTGAAAAAAAAACGGATAATAAGGAGCAATCATCTAGATAGGTGAAGTTAACAAGCTAGCTAGCTGGTACTTACCATACATCGAAACAAAAGCAAGATATTGAAGCAAGCAGCCTCACAAGCATGTCAAAAAGTCAAAGAAGTATCGTATTAAAAGAAGCAAGCATACAAGCAAGCTAGTGAATTAATTTAACCTAGTACAGAAGCAGCTCAATTAATTTAAGCTAGGAGGCTCGTGCTTGAGGACGAGTTTGCAGTACGGTTGGCTCGTGGAATCTGGAAGCTTCACAACTAGTGAGTTCTATTCCCTTTTTTCTTAAATATTTTCGGGACTAGCGTACATGCTTTTCACATGTTTTCAATAAGTGTTGCAAGTTAATTAATTTACGAGCTTTGAGATTTAAAATGTTTTATAAACGTTTTCCTGGGTTAATGGTTTTTATGACGTATTGGTTAATCGGGCTTTATTAGTCTTGCGTAGGCGTAAGACATCTTATTTAGTAATGTCGAGGCCGTATATGTATAAGGTGTGGTAGGTGTCGATATTAAAAGCACGACTTGTGTCGTGATAAATTTTATTTGATAATTTTATCATATGTTTCAAACCTTAAGTGGTAGTGAAAATGTCAAGGTAGTGGTTGTCGGGTAGTTAAGGTGTTTTTAACCTTGTGTGTGTATTTTTATGCCTTATGTGAATTAGCATCCTTGAGGTGCTTGATGTTGGTTACTCGTGATGGCGGCGTTACCTTCGGGGTGGCGTCAGGTCACGAGATGTGGGTTACTAGTGATGGCGGCGTTACCTTAGGGGTGGCGTCAGGTCACAAGACGTGGGTTACTAGTGATGGCGGCGTTACCTTCGGGGTGGCGCCAGATCACGAGATGTGGGTTACTAGTGACGGCGACGTTACCTTCGGGGTGGCGTCAGGTCACGAGAAACATCACTGAGATGTTTAGATGATTAGCCCTAGTGGCAACGATGAACCCTTCGGGGTATTATGCGGGTGACGGACTCTTCGGGGTCAAATTGGAGGAGACGAAACCCTGACGAGGGTGCGCTGACGAGGGCAGATGATGATAGCCTACGGGTAACATCTGATGTGTTAGGTTCCCACCTTATGTGCTTATGTGTTTCGCGTTAGTAAAATGGTGGGTAAATGATGATTATTTGTGTAGTTGACGGATGATGTCAAATGATGTGGGTGACGAATGTTTTTAGGCCATTAATTGTTATATCCTAGATATGAGTCGGTTTGTTTAATGGTCCTATGAATTAAGATGCATTTCGGGTTATCCTTTGGTGTTTAAGTACTCTGATCCATATCGGAAAGGATTACTTGTAGGGTGATTAGACCGAGGATATGGATGGAGTTTTGGGTTACGGGTTGGAATCATTGAACTTTAAAATGATGTTAATGTATTTTAGTAAACATTAGTGAGTTTACAACGATGGAGTTCTGGTTTTCAAACAAAGTGTTTGTGATGTGTTTTAAATACTTCAACTTAAACTAATAGAACTCATTCAGCGTAGCTGACTTTTGCATGTATGTTAGATTGTCTTGCAGGTGTGTGATTCAAGTCGGGGTTGCTCTTGGCTAGCGGATGAGATTACTCGTGTTATGATGGAAGGCATTTGGTTTGTTAACGACAAAAAAAAAATCCATTTTTGTGTTTAAATAAATTATGTACTATTTTTAATTGAAAATTTCTGCTGCGTATATAAATAAAGAGTTATTTTAATATAGTACATTGTGATGTGACCCGACTGTAGGGTGCCCGGTTAGGGAAGAGTTATTTTAATATAGTACATTGTGATGTGACCCGACTGTAGGGTGCCCGGTTAGGGGCCTTACAGTTTCAATTAATAACCAGTCATTTTGTGCACCTTAGCTCACATGTATTTGTCCACCTTAGCTCACATGTATTTGTCCAATATCATTATTATGAGCCCATTTGCACACCCTTTAAATGGGCCTTATACAGATAGTGTGTGACTGTGTGGTGGAGCTTTATAGTTCTCTCAAGAAGTCATCACTCATCAAACCTTCTGGCCCCTTGTTTCCATAACCAAGTGTTTGGTTCGTATGTGTGTCGCGGCATGAATAAAGTTGATCATGAAAGCTTGTCTAAAAATGGCAAGAAATGGTATCCTTGTTGGATCATATGTGGGCCCGGTCCGGCCTGTTTGTTGCGAGATTATGTACTTATCTTTTGAGGTTTCTGTAATCATTGTATGGTTGTGTCTAGTGGGCTTTAAGGTGAGAATTGTGTCATACTCACCTAGTGGTGTGAGTCATTCTACATATTTAGCACTTGATGATGATGATGATGATGGACACTACTTTTTTATATGTTAACAACATGAAAAACATGTTTAAACAAGTTTAATAACAATGTTGTTAGAACATAAAACTTCAAGCACTTTCCAAGCTTCCCTTGAAATAATCTTAGTATCTTTAACTGCTTACTGTCCGAGAGTTATGACTTACGACGCTTCGAAGTTAGGTTTATTTCTAGCCTTTTTGTCGTACTATTACTATTCCATCAAGGGCGGGGGATAATGGAGGCCGGGGTGCCCCGGCCCTTGCCGATTTTTTTGCGCGAGTGTTAATTATATTGAACATTTCCGAAAATTTGTTTTTTAGTGTAAAATATTGGATTTTAAGACTCTGGCCTCCTCTGAGTTTCCGTTCAAGCTCCGCCACTGTATTCCATGAATTAGTTAATCCAAAACGAGCACATAGGTGGAATAGCTCAATACTTACCCCCTCTCTTTAACAAGACACTTTTGAGTAATTTGTTGTTTCAAATCACACATATTTCATTAATTAGGCAATGATTACGCCATTTAAGTTGGGAAGCATGCTTACTAATAGCTTGTTTTTGGTCATATTTTAAATAATTTCTATATGCTTTTTGCAAGTAGTTTGAATTATGGCAAAAGATTCAAAGAATTGTGGCCTAAATGATTCCTTTTACCTTTGTTAACTTTGACTTGAAGCCAAAGGGTGGTTATTTTTATATTTTATAGTTATGCCCTATGTAAGGCATGATGTCATGCATGTGAGACAGAATTGACTTATAGAGACTTGATCATAGTGTTTAGGTTGCATTATTCAGTTCAAATCATTCTTTTACTACATGAGGAAAAAGGGTTACACACTTGAACTCATCTCATGAACATTCTTTATATGGATTAGTTTGTAGTTATAATTGATGCCTACTTCTTTTCCCCTAATCCTTTTATTTGATCGTGAACGCTTCCACCATGTTTTGGTTCGTCTTCAATAAGATTATGAAGTCGAGTTATGCTGTCCCACTTTATATGTTTCTTCTTTGTCCCATATGTATTACATGGTTGAACAATATAACAAATACTACACATTATTTTATACAGTACAATGATACGATACATGTGTAAATATCTATATCCATACTTTATAAGTTGATCTCTATGAAGTTTTCCTACCTTGAGGACACATGACGCTTTATAAGGTGATAAGTTTTTGTGCCTAAAATGTAAATGGTAATTTCTCATTATCTGATAATAATATAAGTCACTTAAAATTTGAATTTAACTGGTAATAATATAAGTCACTTAAAATTTGAATATAACTACTTTTATAATTAAATAGGGGTTTCGATAATATTTAGAAGTCATTTAAAAGTCAAACAAAAAGCCATATATGATATTTTGTTTTATGTAAATGAAATAAACTTAACTTTAGTTTATGAAACCTTTGAATATTCATAAAAAGACATTTCTATGTTCTTTTTAAAGTTCTATAATATTTTATATTATGTTTTTATATAATAAATAAATATATAGTTATATTATAAAATCTATAAAATTAAAATAAAATGTGACATACATAATAGCTATAAGAAGCAAACTTATATAAAAATTATCTTATCCTATTTTCTAATAAAGAATTTTAATTAAAAAACACAGTAAAATGTAAGTTATAATAATAAATAAAAACAAAGTAAAATGTTATAATAAGTCAGAATACTTTTTTTTTTTTTTTCAAAAAAACATATCTTGATGACTATGTGTGTTAACCATTACATTATATTTAGTCAAGCCGTGCAATACATATGTTTATTCAACTCGTGCAATACACGAGTTTTAGAGACGTGACTTTTTATTATTTAGTATGTAAATTATTATTATTCAACATGGGCGAAGCTTTTAAGGGGCGGGAGGGGGCGGCCGACCCCCCGAACTTTTCGCACAGTAGTGGAGAGTATGTAGTTTTCGTATAGAAATTTTTGGGTATATACGTTTCAACCCCCCGGTTTTATAGAAATTTTTAGGTCCAGTGACTTCTGCCCCCCGGGTCGGAAATCTCAAGCTTCGCCACTGTTATTCAATCCGTGTAATATACGGGGTTGTAATCTATAGTATAATATAACATACCGAGGTCAAGCATTGAAGTGTGAAAGAATCAAGAGGTAACCCATTTTGAGTGATAACATAGCGAGTTCAAGCATTGAAGTGTGAAAAGAATCAAGAGGTAACCCATTTTGAGGAAGGAACCATAAAACCACAATAGCAAAGATTATTCTTTAGTCTACACCTTATTCTATTTTTTTTTTTCGGTTTATCCATCCTTTTTCATTGCAACGGGACCCACAAAATGAAACTAAAGAAAAGATGTGCATATTTATATATCCACGTGACAGAACACCATTTAGCAAAAAGTGATTTGCTTTGCACACTAAATGATATGAAATCACTCAAAAAATGGTTAGTGATTTCTAATCATTTCATTGTAGGATCAAGTTAGTGGTTTCTTGATAGACTTTCCATGGATAAGAACCAAATTGGATATACTCTTGCTATTTCTTCACATTTTCATTCAAGAAATATACACACATGTTTGTATATCGTATTATATATAGTACAATAAATCAACTAACCAACCAACCATTCTCTTTAAATCTCATTTATAGCAAAGCTATTGGTAAAACCTAGGCAAACCATACCTCGGACTCTTAGATAATAGAAAGAGTGCTTCAAGAGAGACCCATAACTCCAAAACCAAAGCCCTATATGGTCATGAAAAGAATATTAGAGACTTATAGTTCTACAATGACATCTAAAACAAAATAAATCAAGAAATAACTAAACTACATTATTAGCAAGCTACCAATAAAGGAAAACGGTTGAACACTATAGTGGTACCGATAAAGCATTGTATAGACACGAAGACAAGATAAAGACATTATGCAAATGCCACAAAAAATAAAGGTAAAGGCGTAAAGCTAAGTCAACTTTGCAACCCCCCCCCCCCCTCTAAAAGTCATTAACCTTAATCATACGCCTCATAAGGTATCCTCGACTAGCAAATCCTACCTAATCCGCTCGTCCCAAGTCAATTTGGGTCTGTCTTTACCCCTCCTTCCTTCAATAGTGAGGCTTTCCATTTATCTAACGGACACTGTCGTTTTGTCTCCTCTTACACATCCAAAACGTCTCATTCTCTCCTCTTTTACAGGGGCGGATCTACGTTGACGTCCACAGGTTCACACGAACCCACTCGGTTTCAATTTTTTAGTAGAAATGCTATTAAAAATTATGGCATGAACCCATAAATAATATTCTGGATGAACCCATTAACAAAACTCAGGAATGGTGTAATGGTCTAGGATTTTGCTACTTAATCTTACATTCCGGGTTCGAATCCCTTTGGAGGTTATTTTTTGAAGTTTTTATCTTTTTTTTTTCTTAACTCTCAAACACAAACTTGGAGCATAATTTTAAAAAACAGGACATCGGGTTAATTTTTGAAGTCTTTATCTTTTCTTCCTTAACTCTAAAACACAAATTAGGAGAATAATTTTTAAAAACAGTACATCGGTTTTTGGTTTTCTTTTGAGGGTTTAGGTTCTAGTAACTGTTTTTAGAGACTTGAATTAAATGTTTTTAGAGAATCATCATATTATGTGTGATGAACCTTAATTACCCGACCCGAACCGTTGATTGACCCGATATTTTTTATGTCCGGTACTCCTATGAAATTGGAGCAACGTAAACTACTGAACCCACTGGAAAAAAATCCTGGATCCGCCACTGCTCTTTTATCTTATATGATATATTGACTCTTTTATCTTATATGATATATTGACCACCTGTAATCTCTTCTGAAAAACTTCATTTTTTTATCTGGTCTAACCTTATGCACCCACACATCCATTTTAACATACTCATTTCTGTTACTCCAACTTACATGATGGCAGAGTGTTCCATGTAATATATACTACCATACCTATATCATATCATATACTACACAAATAATAAGTTCGGTGGCCAATGAAATTTTTATTTATTCATGTTTTGGGGTTGATAACTTTTTGCTATTGGCACGTCACTTTGTGTGAAGAAATAAGCGATTAGCTATGTCATTGTGGAGTGGAATTTGGTAAAAGTATTAAAGTAAGTAGGAGAATAAAAAATATTCATTCTTAATTCAAAAATGCAAAATAAATAAGACATTTAAGTGTGTAGTTTGTAATATTTGTACCATAAAATATTATTAGTAGTAGTGTTAAGTGCGGAGATAGTGTATAAGCAGGGGTAGCACGGCTTATTTCTCAACTCTGTCTTTGTAATGTAAAAATACCTCTCACCTTCATCTATGTAGTGTAAAATTTTTATATAAATGATACTTCTGATTATCAAAAAGAAAATTGGAATACATATGAATTTTTTGGTTAGATTCGCCACTCGTAGTGTTGGTAGTGTCAATTTCTTAGGTCAGATAATGTAATAACGTCGGCCAATGAATTACCTTTTCTTAAAAAATATGTATTTTTTACAGATCAGAATTTGACTTCCAATCAGAATTATTTTCCTTTATTTTACTTCGAACTATTTATAGAATAAATCCTATTTTTAACTTCTCTTTTTCTTTTTCTTTTTTTTAATTTGAAAACTTTTTATTGTTTGTAACTCCTCTTTTATTTTCATAAGTAGATAAAAGTTCATATATAAAAGTAGATAATATATTCGCGTCCTGTAACAATAAGGTTGTGTTTGTTTTTTTAAAGAAGCATTTCCTGACCACTTCTGTCTGTGCCAAGAAGACCAAGGGCAGACATAGAGGTCTGCAGTGCGTTTGTTTTTCGGAAGACATTTTACTAAAAAATGTCTGCGCGTCCTCTTCTTGGAGAAGACATGGACTAGGCACTTCAAACCTCTTCTCAAAACCCATCTGCAAGTTCTTTATCATTCATCTTCATTCTCAAACATTCTCAAAACCTAGCCCCCAAACCACCTTCCTCCCTGCCGCCACCAGCCGCACCTCCGCCACCATCTCACACCTTCGCCACCAGTCTCACAGCTCCGCCACCATCTCGCACCTCCGCCACCATCTCACACCTCCGCCACCAGTCGCACCTCCGCCACCATCTCACACCTTCCTTCCTGCCGCCACCAGCCGCACCTCCGCCACCATCTCACACTTTCGCCACCAGTCTCACAGCTCCGCCACCATCTCGCACCTCCGCCACCATCTCACACCTCCGAAACGAAAATATGGAGTAAACAGGATCGATTAACCTCTTGTACCTGTCGAAAATCGAGTGTAGAACAGTTCAGTGATCGATTGATTGCACAGAGTTGTGAGATTTTGAACGAATTTGATGAGTTTTGATGAAAATTAGGGTTTGGGATGAAGATTGTAGAGAGAGAGAGATAAGGCAGAAAGAGAGATCTGTGGTTTGTTTGTGTTGTGTGTGAAGTGTGTGTGTGAAGATGTTTTTTATATAAAAAACAAACCTTCTTCTCCTTGCAGACTGAAGACATTTGGTCCACCTCTTCTCCTGCAGATGTCTGCAGATGTGGTCCGCAGACTGCAGACCTTTTCTTGCAGAAAAAACAAACAGCACCTAATATTCTTAGTAGAAGACATATGAGTGGACCCATTAAAAGTATATCATCGCACAGGGGAAATGTTTCCTGGTTGATTTGATTTTACAAAATGCAAATGAACAAGATATGGCTTATGGCTATGCATATGTATCTTAAGGTTAAGAGCACATTTGTTATAAGTTTCACCTTTAGTCCTCACATTTTCGAAATTACATGTATACTCTTTATGGTTTAACAACTTGTTACTCGGATAGTCTCTGACGTGGATGAATGTTAGTTTTTCAGTGTTAAGTACCTGTAAATTGACTAAAAAGACTTGTGGCCCCACCCCACCCTTACCTCTTCTCCATACACACAACCACCATATCACCACCCACCTGCAACTCTTTTGTCCGGTCGTTTTCCGGTCTCAGCCACCATTGTTGGAACACCATCATGAACTTTAAAGATGACGACTTTAGTTCGTTTGAGTTGTGGTTTACAATAGAGATGGAGTGTGTGGTAGTCTAAACCACTACTGATTTCAGCAAGCACAACCACACCATCGTTTCCCCCAATCATGAAACACCATCACAACAATCCCTCACCTATATAACCTAAATTCATCGTCAACAACCCCTATATCCTCTAAAACTTCAAGGACCAGTCTTCAATAAGGATGTTTTGGGTTCTGTAATCGGAAAATAATTCAAGTGCGTGATGATTCTTACCAAAGATAGTCGGAAAACTCAACTGAGACGATCTTAAACACCATCGTCAACTGAGACGCCACTGTCAAAGCGTTTCACTGTTGCCATTTTAGTCCAAAGGTTTCATTTTTCACCTGTGGGTCCAAAAATGTTTTACCGTTGCCATTTTAGTCCACTGTGTTAACTTCATCAATTATTTTCGTTAACGAGAAGGGCAATTCAGTCATTTTATATGGTTGAATTGGCCTTCTAGTTAACAGATTTACATATAAAATGACCGAATTACCCTTCTCGTTAACAGAAAAAATGGATGAAGTTAACCCAGTGGACTAAAATGGCAACAATGAAACATTTTTGGACCCAAATGCAAAAAATGAAACATTTGGACTAAACTAACAAAATGCACCAAACCACAAGGACTAAAATGACATTTAACATTTTTTAATGGTAACATTTATTCCCATTCTATTACACCGATAATCCTAATTCAATTTCTTACGCTCAGGTTTCAACTTGATACCGTCTCTCTAAGAGACATATACCTCTAGTAAGTGGACTAGAGTAGCTCACGTTTATAAATCATAACCCATAACAATACAAATAAACAACACACGTCAAAAACACGATCTTCCCCCTAACACCCCCTCCCTTCGATGGTCAAATCCCTTCAATTTAGGCTTTCAAATCTTAGAGGTGTCCACCATGTTTAACCTTTGGCCCCCATTGCTTACATGGCAACAACAATTTATAATTTTGGCCCCACGATTATTCTCTTGTTTTTTAACGTATGAATGTATGATATCTTCTTTTAGTAAAATCAAAATCAAGTAGATCTGGTACAACTTTATTAGTTAAGTAGATCTAAGTATTATTGTCTTATTAATGCTTTGATGGTTTAACTAATAAAAATATATACTTATATCATCAAATATTTGACGATCAAGACAATGTCGTTAACAAAATATCGCTAATAACTAGAAATTACACACGTGAGCTTCTTTTAATAAGAATAAAATAAAACGTGATTAATCAATCATAGACTATAAAATGTTTAAACAAAATAAGATATATCTATCAAGAGATGTATCGAGTTTGAGCTTCTAATCCGTTTGTTGTGATCTAGACATGGTTGATATGAGGCATGCTCGTCATTTTTACTCTTTTGTTCTAGAACATGATATAACACGGTTTCAAAACTCGGGATGCAACAATGGTCCATCCTGAGTTTGTCGGTGTAGGGAAAATAACTTTCGTTCCTTAATTCACTCAATCTATAGATGTGATTTCGATTTGTTCTATGACTAATATGAATAGTCAAAACCTATTATGCACATGGTGTTGTGGGTTTTAGAGGGACAAGAGATGACAAACATCACATAGCATATCTTTCACAAAAAAATATTGCAAAATCGCCATCTACTATGCAAAATAGAGCACGTATCATTTACTTAAATCCATAATTTTCAGAAATTTAACATATGTAAACATATAATGGCCGTGGTGGAATTGTCTTTTCTTGTGTCCTATATTTGTGCCTTGTGCTTTTATTTCCACATATAGTTTGGGACCATCAGTCTCATTGTGTGGCATTTTGTACCTTATCTTATGTTGGAACCATATCATACACACACTTTACTAGATACACTCATTCATGACCACATTGTAAGATTTCACTTGGTAGATACTACCTAGCCAACCGACCAACATTGTCGAGTGATGTAGTCAAGCTTTCGGACACTACTTCCAAGTAACACGCGCCCACATGTAGTTTTAGACTAAAACTACATATGGGCGCGTGTTGCTTGGAAGTAGTTTCTGAAAGCTTTTAGTCTACAATTTCTTCTGTACTAGGATATGTTCCTCTGTATAGCTACGCTACGGCTGGCAATTTTAAACACGGAGACGAAAACACGACACGATCTTAATAGGTTTCGTGTCTGACCCTTAACAGGTTCCGTGTCTTAAACATGTCGACATGATAAGACTTGTTAATTTTCGTGTCGGGTTCGTGTTTACCTATTTTGTGTTCGTGTCTTATCGTGTTCGTGTCTTGACAGGTCGTGTCTAACACAATATGCCAGCCCTAGACTCCACACTCCACCCCTTCAGGGCGAGTTGGTGTCTTAATAGGCCGTGTTTGAGCAAAGAGTTACATATTCTCACTTTTCTCTTATTCTCTCCCATGCATTTACTATCACGTTGGAGTACCAATGGGATGGTGGTCCACATGACCGTCTCCGAGAATGATAAAAAAAAATTGGGCCCCGGGCGAAACAAAAAACTGGTATAATATAAACTCATCAAATATATATCAAGAAACCACAATATGACATGCTAATCATGGGGTTTGAACTCATGACATCAAGATTATAACCTAAAACATTAACCAATTAATCATATAATCATCTTGTTAAAAAGATCGAAGAGTCAATTAATTAAGTGAATTGGTAGTTCAAAACAGTTTAGGAAATAAAAATGCATGGGATTAACTGAAAATTGTTTAGGAAATAAAAATGTAAAGGAAGAGTTTAGAACTCATGACATTGGTTTTCAAATTTGAGTATCTTAACCACTGAACTAGCTTCAATTTTTATTACTGAAGTCATTTATTAAACATTTAAGAGAACAATGCTCATTTAAAATTCTTGACCCTAAATTTTTATCGGGCCCTATAAACCTTTTGGGCCTTGGCGTCTGCCCGGGTTGCCCAGCCCACAAAACCGGGCCTGGTGGTCCATTAGCAAAGACAAAACCTTTAAAAACACCTAGGTTGGGAAGGAGAAAGTCTTGAGTTCAAATCTCCCAGACGACAGGGGATTAAACAAATTAGCTGTTAAAAAAAAAAAACTATCACGTTCGAGTCTCTCATCGGAAGAATTCTTCTACACTTTAGTGAGACTAATAGTTTTTATTCGAAGGTTATGTTGAATTGCATTGTTGTTTTTCTGTTTTCTATAAATCAAAGGTCATCATTAACAATGCTCCCATAATCATATTTTACTCCATATATGAGAATTTGGACATCTTTGGGGGAATTTTATTTCTTTTTCTCTAGACAAGGAGGAAACTTATGGAGCTAGATTAATTAAATTAATATAATTGGATTGAGTAAGGAAATAATTTAATTGATTTAAAATGTTAGAAAAACTAAATAAGTTGGTATACACTTGTATTGATGACATGTATTTTGGATTGGACTCGACAATTAGGCTTAGGCTCGGATGAGCTTCAATCATTTAGACCTAATCCAATTCGTATCTTCCTCTAAAATAAGCTAGTTTCATAAATGAGTTTGACTCGAAGGTTCATTTATCGAGCTTGAGCTGGTTCTCGAGTCTAAACGAGTCTATTAGTTATATTGTTTTTTATTAATATAGTAAATATATATGTATGTATTATATAATAAGGATTCGGTTTAATTAAGAACCATCACGAGTTGTGAGAACCATGAGAACTCATACTTCCCATGCGAGTTGGGCACCATTTTTTTGCACAAACGTAGATTAAAATGTGATAAACACATCTATAAAACAAAAAACAAAAAAAAAAATTGTTGAGTCGGTAGTTACGCTGGATGTAAAAAAATTTTATGGCGATGTAAAAATTTTTTACATCACCAATATTTTTTTTACACTCGATGTAAATTTTTGTATACGACATTTTTCTTATTTTTTGCTTGAACAAATGATTTTTTTAAAGATTTTTGAGATTTTTTTTTTGAAAAAAAACTTTTGAAAGACCTATTTGTCATGTTTCTCACAACTCAAGCTGGTTCTCATTTTACCCTTTCTTATATAAATAATAACTAAATTATATATTTCGTGTTACATATTTATAATTAAATCATAAAATATTAAATAAATGTCTATAAATTAAAATAATAAATAATAAACGAGTTGAAAACAAATCCATCTCGAGCTTTAGTAAAGCTTGAAAAGGCTAGACTCAAAACTTGTAAGCTCAACTCAGCTCATTTGTTAAAAAGAATTCTCTTAGTTTGGCATTTTGTCCATTCTCATATTTACCTTTGATCTTGGCATTTTCTCCTGCTTGTTTGTCATCCCTAGTGGAAGAAGCATGCTTGAGAAAAGTGGATAAATATTTTAAACTGAGTGTTTCATATAGAATGTAGACTATACAGGTGTCTAGTGAGAGGGGGTTGACCATGCACATGTTAAATTAAAATTTTTATAATATTTAAACTCTAAATAAGATGTAACTGTTTGTGTTTAGAAATAATCTTATCTATATTTAAAGCTATCTATAATGAATAATGAACATCAATTATGACATGAAGAACTAATATATGTACTTATTAGTTATTATTAATTATTAATGATATATTATGAAAAAAAGTGTTGGTGGTGATGTAGTGATACCAAGTTTAAGTCTTGGCTTCACCACCAAGGTTTTATTTTTTTTAATTTATTTTCCTTTAACCACAATTTTAGGATCAATTCTTTTTATCGACTAGGGCCTAAATATTCTTGAGAGTTCTCGGAGACGGCTCCAGCTGTCAGTAGCACTATCATACACCATAATACATGATATTAGTATCCAAAAGTCAATTCAAATAAACCGAACTAGAGAAAAAAGAAAAGAGAAAAAAATAATACGAGAACTAAATAAACCATATTATAATAGATAAAATCTATATTTGTGTAACTCAAATTCAAATACTCTCCTTGATTCGAAAATTACAAATTCAAATCCGCCCCAATAACCAAAATATGAAACGAATCAGTCATCAACCCGGTCAGAAAAATTCAAGTTTGTTGTTCAAATTTTAGTTTTTCGAATCCGATTCAAATACATCTTAAAAAATCCAATTTTGTAGAATATGGCTGTAGGGATGAGCACGATACCCGTTTGGTACTGATACCGGGTTCGGTACCAGTACCGGTACTTACCGGTGTTTTACCCGTAAATATCGATACCAAAAAACGAATAAAGTGGGTACCAATACCAGTACAATATACCCGGTACGGTACCGGTTCGATACCGATACCCGGTACCAAATACTCATCCCTGTATGGCTATAGCTTAGTAGGGAGTGGGGGTGGGGTTAGTCACATGCCATGAACACCTTGTATATTTACAAGCATTTGCACCCAAAGCAAAGCCATATAAAGGACAACTAAATATACACACACACACACAAATAAATCTCTCTCATTTTCTGATTTGACACAAATCCATTGGAGTACTATTAATATCTACTTGTGCCTCACCTATTCTTTTCCATCAAACACAATATTCTTTTTGGGTCTTGTGTGTGTCTAGCATAGTGTCTTTACTGTGTGTTCTTCACTACAACTCTACAACAAGCAAAACATCACATCTTTTTGGTTTTTCCTCCAAATTTGTTATTACAAACAAGGGGAAAAGTGGATACAAACATATTTTAGAGCAAAAAAAATGGAGATTAATAGTGAAATGATGGTGTCAAAGTTCAAGAGAATTTGTGTTTTTTGTGGGAGTAGCCAAGGCAAGAAAAGCAGCTATCAAGATGCTGCAATTGAGCTTGGAAAAGAATTGGTATTCATTTATTTTTATTAATTTATTTTTATTAATTTTTTTTTCAAGATTTGTAATCTTGAAATCATGCTTATATTTCAAGATTTTGTCTCATCAGTCATTAATGAGCAAAACAGTTGAAGATTTTTTGTGGGTTTGGTTTTCTTTGTTATAAAGTTTCAATCTTGAAGGGTTCTAATGCTCCAAAAAGATGAAAGTGTGTTTGTTTTACTGGGTTATGACCGAGTTGACTCAGTGATCATGGTATTAATTTGCAGGTTTCAAGAAACATTGATTTGGTGTATGGAGGAGGTAGCATTGGGTTAATGGGATTGGTTTCACAAGCTGTTCATGATGGTGGTCGCCATGTTATTGGGTAAGATTAAGACAAAGTGTGTTCAGTGTCGGACCCAGAAATTTTTTGTTGGGGGTGCGGATGAGATGTTCAACCATATTTTCAAGGGATACGGTCGGGTTTTTTGCCTAAAATATACACTAAATTTTTTTTTAAGGTTAAACGTAGTGGGGCGCGACCATGGCCATAGCGCCGGTATGGCGCCGCCCACACCGCCCCCCCCCCCCGGCGCCATGATAAAAAAAAAAAGAACCGGCGTGAAAAAATTCGCGGCGCGAGAAGGTGGGCATTTTCCACTTTGGTCCCTGCATTTTACAATTTGGTCCCTGCATTAAAACACTTTGGTCCCTGCATTTTACACTTTGGTCCCTGCATTTTACACTTTGGTTATGAGGAGATAGGGCTTTATGACGACGGCCTCAAGCCCCATAAAGCCCCGGGGTGACGTGGCATGCCACATGGCGCATAACGCCCCTTTGGGGGCTTTATGACTACACATGCCCTAAGGGGTGCGGCTGCCCACCCTGGCAAAGGCTAGGTCCGCCCATGAGTGTGTTTTGTTTTTTGTGTGTGTATAATCATAACCTTGAAAACTTCAAATACTAAACATTATATTAATCAAATGTTTAAGAGATTATATATTTATATTAATTTTTGTAATGTTATTGGCTCTATTTTGCAGGGTCATTCCCAAGACACTCATGCCTAAAGAGGTATGTATGCCTTCCTATTTTTACACAAAAAGTCTTCAAACTTTTCATTACATAAATATTATTATTAATAATAATAAAAAATAGAAATCTTGTAGTGTTTGGTAAGTTTTTTGTAATATTCATGGCTTTTTTTTTTTTTTTTTAATTTAAAGAAAAATATGTTTATTTTTAATTTTGAATTTTACAATACTATTCATTTCTCAATACGATTACAAACTAATGGTAGGTAGACGAGCAACAAGCTGCGCCGCTACCCCTTTCTGAATAGCAAACCCTACCCTGCTAAACACAAAATTCTGCCCCTTAACATGTGCGGTGTTACTGCTTACCACCTGTTGAACCCGCTTAAGGAACCGCACCGCGTCAGGGGCGAGAGCGCCAAATGTATCGAAAGCGAACGGGACGAACACATGCTGATTCTCGATGCAAGCTTTTTCGTGTTTAGCTACTTTGCCCGCCTCTGCCTTGGTAATCGCATGTCCCGCCACAAACCCGTGGTCCCTTAACCCAACGAGGGGGGACACACCTGTCAAATCGACACACGCGTGTTTCCCTCCTTCCCATCCAAAAACAAGAATGTCCGCGGGCCGTAGCGTAGATCTCCCTTCTAATGGATCAGTCAAGAAGTTCACCGGAGCTTCCTTTTTTGCCGAGATACCTGCTCGCTTAAGGACATCATACAGCACATCTCGAACTAAATCATGTCGATACTTAAAGCCCGGTAATTCTTTGCAATGTACTGCATGCTCCCCAAAAGAATCCAAGCAACACTTCCGACATACAGGACACGGGTCATCAGCCGGGAACAGGGGTATCATTAAACGGTACTTGAGGATAGCCCGGTATTCCACAGCCGACATACATTGCCCTAAACCTTCGATAGGAACAACAGACAGGAAATCTTGAGCATGGGGGGCTCGCAAACACTCAAACACGGCTCGCTGACGAGGGGAAAAGGCAAACTTCTCTTCAACTGTCTTGACGATTTCACCATATAAGGCATTCGCCAGAATTTTCTGGGCTTTAATGGGGGCGGTGTCTTTAATGTAGAAACCGCCAAGATCAAGATCAGGAAGAGAACTATGCAGATTTTCCAACGCACCTTTGTAATCAGAGTCCAACAGCTCTCCCCCACATTCGCGAAGGATGTGGTCTTGAAGAACCCAAGATTGGGCCCTTGAAGCCACAAAAGCGTAGGAAGAGGCATCCTCAGCTGAGCAAATCCCAAGCCCCCCAAAACGCGTCGGGAGGGAAGCTAACCTCCATTGTAGGTCCCCGAAAAAGGCACCCCCACAAACAACAATGTCCTCGATCGCATTCCGAAGCCCCATGTCAAAAACAGAGACGGCTTCCCCGACATAAGAAGGCTGACACGTTCTAAGCCCAAACAGCAGTTTAGCAACCCCCATACACGAACGAAGCAGGAGGAGTTCGCTCTGAGGGTCCTTAAGGCGTTTGAGGCATCCCATCAGCTCAACCGCACATTTGGCTCTTTTGAGGGCCAACCCACTAATAAACTGCCCATCTCTACTGACAGCACCACCCAAAAGTTTCACACCATGCACCGGCCTACCAATCTCCCGCGGAAATAAACCCTCTTGAGTCTTCACCCCGTCGCATGTAGGCCAAAAAACTTCAGTTTTTTTAATGTTGAGAAGGAGGCCCAAGGAGGGGCCCTCCACTCTAATGATGTCTAAAGCCTTGGCAACCTGAGTAGCATCTCCAATAATGGTCCCATCATCCAGGTACCAGGCGTGAAAAAGAAGCTTACAACGATCTCTGATTCAAACCACTCTTTTCGTAACCGGACCAACGGGTCAGACCGGAAACCGACTAAATAACCGGTCTGATTGAGCCCATCTGAACCGGATGGTTTGAAACACTTCTTTTATAGTAATGTTTAATTTCTAAGACCACCCGTAGTGGGGCATTATTTTTGAAAAAAATCCAAAAAAAACGCCCCCTCCCATTACATAGGGCGTTTTGGGGGTTATTTTTGAAAAAAAATTGATTTGACGTGTTTTTTAAAACGCCTAAAAGGGATTGTGATGGGTTGACTGGGTTTTGACTGGCCAATGAGAAATTAGTTTCCTTTTTTTTTTCCTTTAATGATTGGAAGGGGCATTATTTGGGCATTATTCTCACTACGCCACTTTTGCAATAACGCCCCATGCTGACTGGACTGCCACGTGTCGGATAATGCCCATGGTGGGGGCATTATTTTTCTTAAGGCTATGAGGTGTGGATGGAGCCCCAAGGGGCTTTATCATGCCATGTAGGATCCATGTCACCGCCATGGTGTAATGTGATTGATAATGTTTTGTGAGTGAAAAGAGAATTTGTTTCTTTTTGGTCCTTGCAACTTGTACCCTTATCCAAACAACTGCTATATTTTTTTTTTCCCTTTTTTGGAAAATCACCAAAATAACCATTGACCACATGGGAAACGTCAAAACAAACATGGAAAACGTATGGGCTCTAGACGTTTCACGAAAAACAAGAAGATGTAGAAGGTAACACGTGGTTGAAAAGGCAGACCCTTACTCGTTACCCCTGTTAGCGGGACCCGCAATTGGACCATTAGTATGTTGACACGTGGCATTTTTCAGTCGTAACGTCTACCTAGCCGTCTTGCGACAGGAAAACATCTAGGTAGACGTTACATCTAAAAACGTCTAGGGCGCAAATGTTTCCCTCTCAAGAGTTGACGGGTCCCAAACGTTTCCCTCTACAAGTAGCGTCTAAGTAGACGTTTTCAGAGGTAACGTTTACCTAGAGGGAAACGTCTGCACCCTATACGATTTCCATGTTTATTTTGGTGATTTTCCCTTTTTTTTGTTTCGAAATGTTTATATTGAAATGTTTCGGCTAAACGTCCGCACACAAGTCTTAATGCATTTTGTACAAATCATTATAGCAAGTTTTTGACTTGCATGTTTTTATATATTTATTTGAATATTAGGTTTTTGTTTTGTACAGTTAACTGGTGAAACAGTAGGAGAAGTGAAAGCAGTGGCTGATATGCACCAGAGGAAAGCAGAAATGGCTAAGCATTCTGATGCTTTTATTGCTTTACCAGGTTTTTTTTTTTTTTTTTTTTTTTTTTTTTATAAAACTGCAAAAGCCTTCATATTCTTTCACTAAAATTCTGTGTACAAATTCATCATTAGATGAAAGAGAAGTTGCTTTAGTGATCAACTGATCACTTTTCTGAGTCATCAATCTTTTTAATATATTATAAAAAAAACTTTACTTTTCATAAAGATTATCCATTTGGGATCAAAGTTTTCATGCTATGACAGTTAATTTTTAGGGTAAACTTAGGTATGAATTTTGACACGACACAAACTTAACACGAATTTGAGTTTAGCCTAAACAGGCTTGGGTCAGTTTATGATCGGAACCCGCAAACACGTTAGCTAATCAGGCCGTGTTTGGGTCATCCTGGCGGGTTCGCGACCCATTTAACCCGTTTATTATTATTGGTTTTAAATGTGTCAATGCCATGGTTAGGTATTTTATGCCAAAGAGAAATTGACCACAAGTTTCTGATTTTTTAGAATGCAAGAAAAAAAATAATAATAATAAAATCTGGTTTAAACGGGTCGTTCATGTCAACCCGCAAATATCCCTCTCGTGTTTGGGTTCATATTTCTGAACATCTTTTTAACAACCCACACCCCAAGATTCATGATTAAAGGATCATGTTTTTAAAACCCTGGTGTGTTGACCGTTGACCAATCTATCAACATCTTAAAACTCAAAATCAAGAAAAAAAAATCAATGGTTAAAACCTTATTTCTTTGAATCTGGTCCTATACGTACCCGATTGTAAAACAGTGTCCCATACTGGTCTAGTGATTAACACTCGTGTAGCAGGTATACCTGTTAGTTTGTTAAAAATTACCAGTTTGGACTTCCAAATACATTTCTTACTATTTTTAATTTTACATAATTATATTACCTTGTCAAGTGAGAAATATTAAACCAAAGATTAGTAAATTAGTAGATTACTCTATGACTCAAGTAGTCAAGGACAAATAAAAATAAAATGTTTACGGCTATATATATTTAGGGTAATCAGGTCAGGTATCAGCTAATACCATATCTGGAATCTACGATGACCCATGTTATGAAAGTTGTATCTTTTTCTATATATTTTTTGTGGTTATGGTGCAATAAATATTAAATAGGACCCACAAAATTAAAATAGAGGAAACAAGACCACAATAAATGGCTCTTTTTTATTTCTAACTTTGCATAGGACAAGACTTGTTTAATTTGAACTAGTGCTGACAAAAATTGATTTTGGAAGTTGCAGAAATTGTTGACTGTTATTATCAACTGATTTTGACTAATGTTTATTTGATTGCAGGTGGCTATGGCACACTAGAAGAGCTTCTTGAAGTTATAACATGGGCTCAACTCGGCATTCATGAAAAGCCCGTAAAATTTCCTAAAATACCTGTTTTCAAATTTACATAGCTATATAATGTCGATGATATTCCAGTGGTCTGTCAGTGATGGAAATTTCTCGTTCAAAAAAAATATAATGTCGAAAGCTAATTGAGATGTTGAAAAAACTTATAGGTCGGTTTGCTAAATGTGGACGGATACTACAACTCATTATTATCATTTATCGATAAGGCGGTTGAAGAAGGCTTTGTTAGCCCGAGTGCACGCCACATTATCGTTTCTGCTCCGACAGCTAAGGTTTTGGTTCGGAAATTGGAGGTGAGACTCATCGTTTGACTTTCTAGGTCAAACAAACGACTTTAAAAAGTCAAACTTTTTATAGATTTATTAAATTTTTTTAACATATCAGTTTCCTTATATATCTTTCGACTAGTCATAAATTTAACGAGTACCAATTATTTTTTTCAAAAGAGTAAAATGTCATTTTCGCCCCTGAGATTTGCCCAGTTTTGCGACTTTTCATCAAAAGGTTTGTTTTTTCGCATCTGGATCCAAAAGGTTTGAAATCTTGCCCTTTCATCCGGCTTGTTAACTCCCTCCATTTTTCTCCGTTAAGTTAGGGGTATTTCCATCTTTTTTGTTAACTTAAAGGACAATTTGGTCTTCCGAATACTTCTATATTATGCTAAATGCTTGTACGTAAAGTGAAAAAGACCGAATTGCCTTTTAAGTTAACAAAAAAGACGGAAATACCCCTAACCTAATGGAGAAAACGGATGGAGTTAACGAGCCGGATGAAAATGACAAGATTTCAAACCTTTTAGATCCAGATGCGGAAAAACAAACCTTTGGACGAAAGTCACAAAACTGGCCAAACCAACCTCAGGGACGAAAATGGCATTTTACGCTTTCTAAAAAGATGTTATGGCTTTCATGTCACTCTAAAGTTGAAATTTAGTCAGTTTGGCCGAATAAACCGAATTGCTTAACTGATGAATAACAGGAATATGTACCATGCCACGAAGGAGCTGCGTTAAAACTAAACTGGGAAATGGAGCGACAACTTGAATTCACCGACTACGATATCGCTAGATGATCAAAGAACCAAAATCGGAAATTTTTTTTCTTGAAAGAAAGAAAGAAAGAAAAAAGTAGCTAACTTTGAAAGGGCTTTTGTTCTAATTAGATTTTTGATGTGAAGGG
Source organism: Helianthus annuus (assembly GCF_002127325.2). Classification (NCBI taxonomy): domain Eukaryota; kingdom Viridiplantae; phylum Streptophyta; class Magnoliopsida; order Asterales; family Asteraceae; genus Helianthus; species Helianthus annuus. The sequence continues at coordinate 140,432,079 of NC_035433.2, read as the reverse complement.
TGTTAATCTTTTTTAAACATGTAAATCCCTTCACTTGCAACTCTGGTTAAATTCACAGGTTGTCAGGATACTTACTATATATAATTATATGTGTTTTCTTGTCATATGTTATATATGTCCCTGTAACGATGACTATGTACAAAAGAATGATAAATGTTTTATGTCCGTATGCATCGATTACTTGTAGTATATAATGGAAAAACCATGATGTACAATAGAGACATGATTGAAGCAAAAAAAAAAAAAAAATGTCACAAAGTTATAGTTAAGGTTTGAGTAGGTGGTGTGACCAAAGGGTCCAACCCACATTCTCTTTGGACCAAAAACAAAGAGAAGTTTTAATCATCATGTGATAGAAAGAAAGATGTGTGTAACTTCAAATCTAGCAAGCACCATTAATATTTTGTCTTTAAGCATCTAGCGGAAACAAGCGAATCCATTGATTAATAGGATACCCACATGTTCAGTAAGTGTCTGTGTAACAAGTTCTTAGACCGGTGGGTATGGTTTGGATAGTCTCTTGGAGACTACCCGCCACGTAGGCCAGGGGCGGATGTATAGTGTATCAAGGGGTAGCCTCCGCTACCGCTTGGTCGGAAATTTTTTGACATTTTTAGTGTAAATTTTGGAAAAATTTGACGTTTTTTCGATTTCGTTACCGCTTATTTATAAAACGTTCCCGCTTGATCGGAATCCTAGATCCGCCACTGACGTAGGCGCCACGTCATCACGGGAGGAGGAGCATCCTCTTGGGGGACTAGCCAAGACTACCCCACCATTAATAATATATATATATATATATATATATATATATATATATATATATATATATATATATATATAGTGGAGGGTTCAAATGAGAAGAAATTCTTTGTAAGAAGAAAAAAGAAGAAATTTCAACCAATAGACCTGCTTCATTAGACTTTATTTAATATTTGTACTTAATGTAACTATAAGGGTATATTAGTAAACTTACATACATCATTAATTGGTAGTTTCATCTTTAATAATTAACTATATTAAATTTGTAATTTATTTTTAAGATATATATTTTTCACAAAAAATAAAAATAAAATTTCATTTATAGTGTAGGATAAATACGAGGCGTGTAGGATAAATTTCAATATGTGTAGGATAAATTTCGAAATGTGTAGGATAACTTTTGATGTGTGTAGGCAAAAATATTTAGTGTGGATGATTATAGTCTTAATGACTAATTAATTAGTCAAACATAATAATAAATGAGATGAGAAAAAAACTATTTAATGTTTTACAATTATACCCTTTTATTCTTTTTCTTCTCAATAAAATTTTCTTCTCAAATGAACCTTCCCCTATATATATATATATATATATATATATATATATATATATATATATATATATAAAAGAGGAGAGAGAGTCAGATGGGGGGCCCACCACTTTAGCCTCGTCTCCATCGTCACAATTGTGACGGAAGTGCCGTGCCGAGCCCCTAGGGGGCGGTGTGCGACTGGCCTAAAGGGGGGGGGGGAGGGCCTTGTGCCGAAGCCCATACCCAATGGTCTTATGGTCCATCAAGAAAAGTCTTGGTTGGTACCATTTACTTTCAAAGTTTTTCTAAAAGAAACAAAATTATATATTTAGTGTTCTCCTATAATCTCAAACTAGTTTTCTATATCGTGCGTTGCAGCGAAACCAAGCAAGTGATAATATAAAACAAACGTTATTTGAAAATAAAGCATGTTGTTTAGAAAGTCAAACCATTAGAACGATTTAGTTTATCATCGTACCGTTTTATGATACCAAATAAATACTTTATTTTGAGTACAACTTCGTTTTTAACAAAACTTATAAGACTATGGGGTGTGGTTCCCCTTCCCCCATGGCCATATCATCTCCACCTCACCTCCACATCATCACCTTCTTCTTCCTCCTCCTCTTCCCCCAACCCTAGGAAATGGTCCCCATCCATCCACACCCAATCAAAGCTAGAGAGAGAGAGAGATTCAAGAGAGAGAGAGCTCGGGACGTTCGGGAGTGAGTTCCCGTTTGCCCCGATCCCCGCTCGGGGGGGGAGGGGGTTCCCGTCGGGGGATTTGCTCCACATCAGCCTCCCGATCCATTCTCTCAAGCACAACTACGTACTTAAGTTTTTAGAAAAAAAGTTATAAACGTAAATTATTAAAAAAGTATCAAACTAATGGATAAATTAAAATATGTTAAAAAAAAGAAAAAAAAAAACAATTATTAAAAAGGTAAAGGAAATATATGTTTAAAAAAAGAAAAATATGTTATTAAAAGTAAATATTATAATAAACTATTATAATATATTAAATAATAAAATAATAAAAAATTATATATTATTATAAAAATAAAATTACTATTCATCAGCTCTTGTTAACAATACATATATAATATATATATAATGGGTAACTCATCAGATGATAAGTTATTATTGTAGATATTATTATGGTATTGTTGTTGTTGTTAGTTGGTATCGTTATCGTTGTTGTTGTCATTGTCGTTATCGTTGTCGATAGATAAATAAATAAATAAAATCACTAAAGATTTTTTTTCTATCTAAAACGTTTTATAGTTATCTCTCCACTCCTCTTAAGGGTATGGTGGTGGTCTGTTGCCACATACATTTTCCTATCATCCGCTGCTTAGGCCAGAACCATATTCTGACCTTACCATTGCGAACTTCCATGTAATTAATTGTATTTTTTTTTTCAAAGGTCCAATAAATCACAACAATACCATAAAAAAGCCTAAAAAGCAGTTAAAACGGACCATAAAGAGCCTTAATAATCTAATGGTTATTTTGTAATCTTTAGTTTTACAAAATTACGTCTTTTATTCACTAAGTATTATTATTAAGACTATGTGTAGTGGAGCATTATGATAATGGCCCTCCTTTGACCTTGGGGGTTATGTGGCATGTGGCATTAAGCCCCTCATCGGGCGGTTTCACAATCACACCAACACCCATTTTCTAAGGATCACGTCCCAAGGGGCGGTGTACGGGGCGTTATGGAACGTTATCTTTGCCATGTGTGCACAACTTCACGCCCATTCACATTACCACTACACATGGTCTAACAATAGCTTATTTGGTAGAGACTCTTGTCTCTTAAGTGGAGGTATTGGGTTCAATATTAGCAAGGTGTAAAATAAGATTTATTTGGTGTAATTTAGGAGTGTACGATTTGCCATTAAAAAAAAAATAATAACGATAACAATAACAATAACAATAACGCATCTATACATAATAATGCTAAATTTAAATACAAATAAGAGCTAATCTTTTTAGATAAAGAATTAATGATAGTAAAAAAACATAAATAATAGAGTAAAATACTAAAATCGTTCATAAGGTTTTGTCATATTTGTTTGTTTCATACAGTTAATCTAACTGTATGTAATTACCTTGTATCGATGGTTTAAACGAAAACATGTTTTGTATGGGCCTCAAACGGTTAAAATTAACTATGATGTAAAAGAATTAGGCATTAGATATATGTAACTTTTATTTAGTTAGGCACTAAACAACTTATTAAAAGGTTTATCAACTTTCATTTAAGAATCTATCAATCCATGAGTAAAACAAACATACTTTTCATTTTTAGTTGAATATAATAAAAAAAACAAGAGTAAATTACAAAGTTCGTCCTTTATGTATGTCATTTATTACAAAGTATGTCCTTTATCTTTAATAAGCTCAGAAAACATACTTAATGTTTGCAAATCCTTACATGTTACGTCCTTTAGTCCTAGTCCAGTTACTTTTCATGGTTAAATTTGACTAAGTCAGCCCCACATAAGGGTATTTTGGTCATTTTATCATAAATATTAAAATAAATAATCATCAAAAACAATAAATATATACAGACTAAATGTTTCTCCTTCTCTCTCTAACTATCCTAACCCCACCACCACAACCCAGCTGCCACCGCCACCGCCACCACCACCACAGATCTGCCACCACCACCACTTCACCTGCAACTTTAATCTGCTCCAAACCAGTTTTCCGGCAAGTTTCAAACCAGTTTTCCGGCAATCAAATCATCAAGCTTATGGAGGAGCTTACTCATCTCACTCAAAAGCTCTGTTCCAAACCAGATCTCCCCCCCCCCATCCCCTCTCTCTCTCACACACACGCCCACCACTATCACCAACACCATCACCACCGTCAACCGCCATAGCTCCATCATCACCACGGCTGCACAAACCCCAACACCGCACCTCCACCACCGCCCAACCCCAACCTGCATATTCAGATCTGAATATGTACAGATCTGAACACCACCACAAAATTCAAACCCTAATCTACATTTAAGCTACTAACCCCAAACAAACCCCAAATCCGGATTCAAACTACAAATCTCCCCACAACCACCACCTATTCGATCCGATTAGAGAGAGAGAAAAGAGGGCAGTAGAACGAAGACCGCATACGGTGGCGATTAACTGCGATGATGACATCCTTAACTGCGATGATGACATCCTTAATGTGCGGCGGCGTACGGCGGAGAGGCGGCGGCGAGGAACAAAGTGGCCGTTTGAGTGTCTCCGATAACTAGCCGACTCAAAGTAACCGTTTCGTTGAAGTATAATCGTTTTGGAGTCCAACAATGGGGGTGTGGAGGTGGTGGTGGTCCGGTAGGTGTGTGTAGGTAGTGGCAGTGGTCCGGTGAGGTGTATGGCGGTGGTGGTCGGTCTGGTGAGGTGTATGGCGGTGGTTGTCGGTCCGGTGGTGGTGGTCCGGCGATTAGAGAGAGAGAGCTGATGTGTGTTTAGAGAGAGAGAGAAAGAGAGGTGTTTATGTGTGAGAGAGAGAGCTGATGTGCATTGTGAGAGAGAGAGAGAGCTGTATGTATATATATATATATATATAATTTTTTTATTATTTATTTTAATATTTATGATAAAATGACCAAAATACCCTTATGTGGGGTTGACTTAGTCAAATTTAACCATGAAAAGTAACTGGATTAGGACTAAAGGACGTAACATGTAAGGATTTGCAAACATTAAGTATGTTTTCTGAGCTTATTAAAGATAAAGGACATACTTTGTAATAAATGACATACATAAAGGGCGAACTTTGTAATTTACTCAAAAAACAAAGTTAAAGATTATTTGAGATGAATGGGCCTATGGGCTAAGGGGTTATGTCATGCGAAAGTGGGCCAAACCTCAAAACCGGACCGGACCGGTTAACTTGAGAACTTAAGTGGGCCTTAACATCCTTTTGTTGTCGACCGTTCTTTTTTGCTTTTTGCAACTAAGAAAAACGATACACACAAATTCAAATTGATGAACATAACTTATCTACTAACTTGAATAAAAGTAACCAATTTAAATGTAGAAGTGATACTTAAGTGTAAAATAGATTGTAATATTTATGTGAAAACCCATTAAAAATGATTACGTTATTATGTACTAATCATAACTATAACAAAAAACAAAACATGTAATACATAATATTTCATGGAATGCCTAATAGTTTTTGGTCTAACAACGTATTAAGTAAAAATGTAATACAAAACATTAACTAATCAACCTATAATAACCACGTAATGTCGTATATAGATTTAATCACGTAATAAAGCATAAACGATTAAGTTTTTATTATTAAATGTGTAATCACGTAATAAGCAAAATTGTAATAACATCAATTATAACAAATCATATTAAACATGTAATCACGTATCCTGTGAAAAACAAGTAAGACAACTACAACAATAGCCTACTCAAATTAAAGAGAATAAATGTTCGTTAATACGGTGATTTTTTTTTTAAATTATGGTATGAAAAAAAGTTATAGCCGTTTGAATATCATGTGGGATTGTGGGAAGTGAGTTTATGAGTCAACATTATTAGATTTTCCTAAAATACCCTTGTCTTTAAATCTCCCCTACACTTCGTACGATTTAACGCTCTTGTACAATAACCATTCCGTATCTAACGTGAAAAGAACTTAAAGTAAGTAAAACTTTAAGGCATTTCATTTTTAAAGTGGTCAGTGGACATGAAGTGTAACTTATCTATCAGGTTTCAGATTTATGTGTCAGATTAACTTTTAATCAATGTTCTCATAACCATACCTGTTTTCAAGCTAACGTTCCTACTTTCTTTTAGAGCATGTGCAATGAAGGGTCACAGACCCCTCCTATCCTCTGCGTCGGACGCAAGAACTATCTCTCTCCTCCGCCAAACGCCCCGTCAAAAACCTCCCCCTATCTTTCCCCAACCAACTATAAACTCATCTCCATGTCAAGGACGCTCAGGAACCAGAGTTATAATGTGGATGTAGTATGAATGAATTTTAATTCAGTTTGTATCAAATGAACTGATCATTTTGGTTCCTATAAAGTGAATACTTTCATAATAAAACCATTAAGTTATTAATCTATATTTAACTTTTTTTTTCTTGCTTATTAGTGATCAACAAAGTCCCAACTTTTGCCTTTATTTTACCCTACATTGTTAAATCAGTTGTATACATTTTATGAAATCTTTAGGTAAGACTATGTGTTACGAAGAGGTGAAAGGTGAAAAAAAAAAAAAAAAAAAAACCGTATTGTCCTGTAAGATGAGTTGTGTTGTCTTTTACTAAAGTGTTATGGTAATGTGAAATGTGATGGATGAGTGAACTTTTTTACAACTTTTTGTACATTTTATTAATGGTTTTTTAACAACTAATATTACTTTTTATTAAGGTGTTAAGGCAATGCTCCGTTCACGTCCCGGGACAGTGTTCCGCATCCCCGGTCCACCGTGGCACCTCTTCCACGCCCAATGATGTGCTAAAAGTGGTCTAATTAAACTAACTAATTTTAACCCTAAATTAGACACTCTAAGTTTTAAATTTATAAAAACAAACTCTCTAAAACCTAGACCACACCACCGGCAAGTGTACCGGTCAATGCAGTATAGCTACAGTAAGTCCGAGTATCGAACCCACGAGACTCTCTAATTACGCTAATTAGACTCTATCTAGACCTAGACTGACACATACTCTAACTGTTTAATTGGTTGGGGGGGGGGGGTTACGGAAAAACTAAGGAAATCTATATTAAACTACTAAATTAACTAAAGCTAGACTAAAGACGAAGGAAGGCTAAGGGCTTTTCTTATATGGAGAGCGCGACCACCTAGACAAGAATCCTGGATCGTTTTTAAGAGATTACCGATTAAGTTAAATGCACGAGTTATGGAATCGGGATCATATGATACTAAACCTATTAAGAACCAACTAAGCCCCTCGACCCTTCTCAAGGAGAAACCTGTGGAACTACCTAGGCCGTTAATCCTACCGGTTATTAGACGCCTTCCCAGTTGTCTAATTATTGTGTAAGTACCCTAATGTTGACCTACTCTTTCCCAATCATAGATCTAGGGTAGTTTGAAGTAATCAATTTGACTTGATAGACTAATAAAACCGACAGGTAAACCAAGACATGACCTTTTCCAAGGACTATCTAAAGCAATTCGTCGGGTAAGACCTACCAATAGCCCCTCACTTCCCAGGTATTAGGACTAGTAGAACACTAAGACTTAGCAAATTATTACCAATTACTTCTAGGGGTTATTGGCCAATTTCACCCTAAAGAGTTAAAGTTTTCTAACGTGATATAGACACTCACCGAAATCCTAAACCCTAATATGACTCTATGTTGTGATATAGACCACTAAGAATCATATGAAGCAAATAATAACAATAAACCAACTCAAAGCATGCATACACATCAAACCATTAAATCAAACTGCTTACTAAACACAATCAACCCATAACAATCATGCAATTAACAAAAACAGTAAAAACTCTATACTAATCCATTTATCAAGTCTAGACGGTTAAAAGTTTAGCCAATCAAAGTCATGAACGAAGATAATAAACAAGGTTCAATAAGAGAATTCATTGAAGTAAAATAAAGAAACTAAGAAAACAAGAGAACTAAATAGATAAAACCCGTTTAATCTTGATCCCTAGCCTCTTGCTTCAACCCCAATAATTCTTGAACTCGAACCCTTGCAAAATAAAGCTCTAAATTCGTTCGTGCGTCTGACTTCTGATGTCGACTCCTTCCCTCGTCTGCCGTTTTTCCTCAACCTTTGTTGCCTATGTCTATATAATGCATAAAAGGCCCGGTATCATCTAAGACCATGTGTAGTGGGGCATTATGGGGCATTATGGGGGCATTATAACAAAAAAAAAAACGCCCACTCTTCCATTACATAGGGCATTATGGGGCATTATGGGGGAAAAAAATTTGCTTGGGCATTATAATTATAGGAATGGGATCAAATACAAACACTTAAGTTTGTAAGAACCATAAGAACCAATACATAATTGACAAGTGTCCATCAATAAAAAATTAGTTTAGGGGTAATTTAGACTTTTTGACCATATTTATTTATAACTAATTAAAAATAATTACAAAAAATATAATCAGCACAACACTATATAATTAGCACAACATCATTAATCGTTCTTCATTATCAGCACATCGTCCTCGAATCGTTCTCCATTATCAACATAAACGACATTAGCACAACATCTTCAATCGTTCTCCATTATCAGCACACCAGATGTGCTGATTATATCTACTTTTGGTGTTTGTTTGTATTATTTTGTAATTAACACATAATCAGCACCTTATTAGCACAAATATAAAACACATTTTGTTAACTTTTTTTAAAAAACACTTTTATAAATACAAAAAGGTATAGCAATATGGTACTCATATTAAAGATAAAAAAATACTTGATTTTATGGTATATATTTTTAAAAAAAATAATGAAGTATATAAAAGTTATTTTAGTTTAAAAAACCTTGGTGGAATTTGTATTTAATAGAAAATGGTCAAATGACTAGCAATTTTACAAAATTACCCCTAATTTGTTAGTAGTAATTTTTAATTATAAGAGTTTTATTTATAATCAATATCAACCCTTGATTTAAATTAACAATGGTTCAGATCTGTTCTTACGGTTCTTATAATTAGCACTGTTTGTACAGGATCTCAACCCTATAATTATAACGCCATTTTGCACTTGTTAGAGGTATGACTTGAGTTGACCCACCAATGAGAAATCACTTTGTTTTTTTTTTTTTTTTTTTTTTTTTTTAAGGATTGAAAGGGGCATTATCCCCACTACACCACTTTATGCTATAATGCCCCATGCTGACTGGGTTGCCACGTGTCGGATAATGCCCCATGGTGGGGGCATTATAACAAGTTACCACTACACATGGTCTAATTCACGTAAAAGTTGGGCTGGAAGCTTTTGGCCCAAAGTCAACTCTACTTCCTTGTTTTAGTCGATCTATATCTTCCCCCCAATCGTCTGATGTATGCGTTTTTTGTTCACTAGGGTTTTACTAAAAATACATGAATAAATGTGCAGGGCCCATCAACACCAAAACTCACGTGAACTTGCTGAACTTAACATTGTTTGGCAGCCCAAGTATGACGAAAATAATAATATGCATTTTTTTCTTTTCATTCTTATTCTTATGTCACCTCCGAATATAATAATGTGGCAGCTCTTTAACATACAAAAATAGAGACAGTGGTCTCGACCCACTCACAGAAAATAGCTGCAAATTTTCTTCTGTCACTGGCGCCTCACTCTGCCCAACTGGCTGGTCATTTAATTATCACTCTTTTTCGCTCCATTTGCACCAGGACCTGGCAAAACATAAACGAATATAATATAATACTAAAACTAAATAAAAACAAATAAAACTTATACAAAAAATTATATAATTTACATGGGACAAATATGTGTGTTTTACCACACATCACCCAACCTTCACCCCTCACACATAGTTTATGAATAAAAGATTGTAAAAAACAAAATATCTTTTTGGAGTTTGGTTGGTTTAGTTTGGATATGAAATACTTACTTGGATTATCTAAACTTGTTTAAACCTCCATAAAGTGTTAAATGTATTTTGTGTTACCTCACTTCACATTTATGATGTAACAATATATCCACAAGTGCTATATAATAAAATAAACCAATAAAGGGACACTTGTCATTATTCTAGACCATTCTTAATTGTAGATAATTATTATTTAATATAAATTATAAAACATTAATTATATTAATATAAATCTTATCAACTCTGAATTATTGGCATAAACTTAACTTCAAATAGTAAAGTCTTAACTAAACTAAACTAAAATTTCAAATCTTAAAGTTTTATCTAAACTAAAAAGCATTGTTTCACTTAACAGTAGATAAACATGCATATTATTTGTTGTTAATGTTATTATTGTTAACTATGAGAAATTATATTAAACAACTTATTAACCAAACCAAAATTTTAAAAATATATTTATTCAACACGTGTAATGAATGATGTTTATAAAAGTATATTGTTTTTTTTATTTAGTATATAAAATTATATTTATTAAACCCGTGTAATACATGGGATTCTAACCTAGTATAATCTATATAATATAACAATTATCATTTGTTAACCGTATTGGGCCATAATTATTTGTTGGCTTATGTTATTTAACATTTGTTACCTGGTTTCACAAGTTAATGTTAATGTTGATCCATGTCGTGTTTACGGGCCCCACACTTTTATTTTTTTTCCGGTGACATTTTTTGTATGCAAATTTTGGGTTTTTTTTAATGTGAACTGTTTTTCATTTTTTAATGTAAAAAAATACCAGAAAATAAGTGTATCGATTACATAAGTTTTTGTAATGTGAATTGTTATTATTATTTTTAATGTGTAATTTGATTGTTATTATTATTTTTAATGTAATAAATACAAGAAAATAAGTGTATCAATTACATAATTATATATAATAACAAAAAGTAACTTCGGTCACTAATGAACCGACATGCCTGCAGAGAACACACCGTTCAATTAATCATCCGTTGCATCAATGAAACAATATTTAGAACTAACATCGACCGCTACCTGTTTATGAACCGACATACCTACAACACGACCACAAAATATAAAGCGTTGGGTTGGTAATCATTCATCTTAGTTGTACACGCAACGCCGGTTCGAGTGTCATTCATACCATTTCTTTTCTTATTTTAATCTCTTCTTTTTGTTTATTGTCACCATATCTTTACTGTAACCGCCAAGAACAATTTCTGATACATCCACCAGGAACCGCCAACAACAATATCACGGATTCTCTCTCGCCTTCATATTCCATGTTACCGATCTTCATATCAATTCCGTTTACCCCTGATTCGGAATAATATATTTCATTTTTGCATTTGTATTTTCAATTCGGGTAAGTTTTCACTAACAGGTTTTACCGTTTAATGTTTTTGCTTTTGATTAATTCGGTTCCTTTATATTATTCGGTTCTTTGTTTGTGAAGTATGAACAACATAAACATTTACATGTTGATAAGTCGTATGTGGATTTTGCCCACCGCCTGCTACGGTGGCGGGAAGAGGAATGCACGCTCTCTCTTTTGTTGTGCCTTTCTTTGTGCTTAGTACGGTAGGGATGACGATTTTGAGTTACTTGATCAGAGGCGACGACTATCAGAGAGAGGTTTCCTTATGGTACTGCATTTGGGTTTATGTTTTTGTTTAATCAGGCCTGAAAACTTAAACGACAAACCAGAGAGAGAAAGAATTGTTTCAGGTACGACGATGTTCGCCGCTGCAGAGGGTCACGAGTCGCGTGTAAATCGACGTGTCGGCTTTGTACAAGATTTGTCGGTAAATAATGCATTTTGATAGGGCTACGTATGGGGGTTGGTGGGTGGCGAATGTGGGGGGTGGCGATTAATTTGGTGAGGGGTCAGTGTATCAGAGATGGTAAAGGGCGGCGACTACCTTGCTAGAGGAAGATAAGGGTTTTGTGATTTGGGGATTTATTTGTCAAACTCTGAACGGTTTCGACTGCGGTTTTTGGTTGCGACGGTGATTGTTGGGGTGTGATTTCCTCCGGTGGGGTTGTGATGGGATCGATTAAAGGGGTTGAGGAGAGTTGTCGGATTTTTTTAAAGGATTTTGATAAAAGCAAAACTATATGACAATACTTTGTTTAGAAGAATTTGGTGATTTCGCATAGGTATAACTCTTAATTAAAAAAATTCAGATGCATAAATCCTAAAAAGAAGCCATGATAAAATATTTTTATAAATTTAAATATTATTTTTAAAGAAATATGGTGCTAGAGTTTCAGATTTACTTGACAACGATTTTTTTTTTTTTTTATAAATCTTTGGTGATTTCACCGATAACACATATAGTATAAGAATTTGACAAAGGTTTACTTTGCTAACGGCATATTTCACACCAAATAAATCAATGGGAATACTGAATCTATTTTTAACTGCAATAGAATGGAATGCAAACCGTACATTTTGGGTTTTTTTATTTGTAGTATGATAGAGCGTTAGTATCATAGCAAACCCAATCAGTGTCAACCGTATTCCCTTTGTGCAATGAACCAGTTGCAACAGGTGGTAATATTTTTCAACTTTCATCCATTTCTCAAAAATACTATTCTTCTATTTTTTGTTTTACTTTAAACCTTTTCAACCCCTATGGTAATATTTTTTCAACCCCTATGGTAGAAAATATAGGATGATACAGAAAGCACAAACACCCTTTTGGCGATTCGTAACCCCCGACTCTTAGTCTCTAACGATTCGTTACCCCGTTTACATTTAGGAAAGCAAAAAATAATTGTGCGGCGGGTGGGTGAAGTTTGCGACATTTTTGGATGAGAATGATTGTATATTGCGGCGGGGTGAAGTCTGTGATGGTTTAGAAACAAATAAGAGCACCAATTTATTTGTGACATTCATTAGCAAGGAGAACTATGTGCCTCTTTAAAAAGACCAACAAAAAATGCAAATCAATCCTAATTAACTAACAAACGCTTGGCTAAGATATAGCATAGACACATCTTAGTTGTTAGGTTTTTTTATCATTTGATGGTGTGTAATAACGTCCCGCTGCAGCGCGCGGGTATGCGTCAACTCGTTATTAATTAATAAGAATCTTTGATTAATAACCAAACAACTACAACATTTTTTAAGTATTGGCAAACTAAAATGGATTTTCCAAATTAAAACCAGTGTAATAGTATTTGGAAAAAAATCGAATTCATTAGCAAAAGTGCAAAACAAGAAATAATTTAAATCATAGTTTAACATCTTATCAGAATAAAAACTCAAACGTTATTATATTATATAATTTTTAAAAAGTATAGGGGAATTGGCCTGTAATAATCCCAACTAGAGGTCATTGGCCATTGACAGTCCCACCTTTGAATATTCTCCTCACAAGTCTCACCGTTCACCTATTTTTACTACACCGGTCCCCTGTTAAAAAACACTTAACGGAGTTAAGCTTTTTTCCAAATTACAAATAGATTTTTATGGCTTTTGATCAGAACTACGATACAAGTCCATTGATGTAAAACTTACCTCGAACTGGTGCTCCAAATGACTTAATTTTTGTTAATTGAAAATTTAAACACCGGAATTGAAGCGCCGTTTTCATCATTTGGAGCACCGTTTTGAGGTAAGTTTTAGATCAACGGAATCGTGTCGTCGTTCTGATTAAAAGCCGTAAAAACTGTTTGTAATTTGGGAAAAAAAACATAACTCCATTAAGTTTTTTTTAACGGGGGACCGGTGTAGGAAAAATAGGTGAAAGATGAGACTGATGGGGGAATATTTAAAGGTGAGACTATCAATGGAAAAAGAACTCTAACTAGGACTATTACAGGTCAATTCCCCAAAAGTATAAGTGCTATCAAATAACTTCTATATTTTGTGAAGAATTTATTCTAATAACATTCAATCAAGATGATCCTAACAATTTTAAATTTCATACCTTCATGTTGGTTTTTCAATCGATGTAAAATATATGTCCATATCCTTTTAATAATATTTTTTTTTCGGTTGCTATGCTGAGTGTCGATTTTGTACCAAACTAAAGTTATACCGATCGAAGCCCCGTTATGCGGGTATCTTTTCTAGTTATCATATATTAAAAAAAAATTATGATTTTGACTGGTTTATTCCCAAAGCATTTATTTATTCACATATTTAAGTATGACACTACTTGGTATGATTATGATTCATGTATAACTAAGCGGGTCAGATCAACAAACCGAAACACTCCAACATATTTTAAAGAGTAAACTACAAAAATCGTCCTTTATGTATGTTACTTATTGCAAACTGTGTCCTTTGTCTTTAATAATTACAGAAAACGTACTCGATGTTTTCAAACCCTTGCAAGTTATGTCCTTTAGCCCTAACTCAGTTAATTTTTGTGGTTAAATCTGACTAAATGGACCCTACATGAGGATATTTTTGTGGTTAAATCTGACTAAATGGACCCCACATGAGAGTAAAATGACCAAAATACCCTCATGTGGGGTCCATTTGGTTAGATTTAACCACAAAAAATTAACTGAGTTAGGGCTAAATGACATAACTTGCAAGGGTTTGCAAACATCAAGTACGTTTTCTGTAATTATTGAAGATAAAGGACACAGTTTGCAATAAATGACATACATGAAGGACAAATTTTGTAATTTTCTCTATTTTAAAATGCTAAAAGCAAGTTTAATGGTGCCTCCAAAACGAAAAGATCGGTTGACAGAAGTTAGCCACTAGTATTGTTCTTGTACCCGTTTACGAAGCCTCAAAGGACAAGAAGACACGTTAATATGTTATAGGGCCCGATTGGTATCTATGTAGCGGTTATTGAGTTGCTTGCTTAAGAAAGTACATCCAAAACGTATGTAGCGGTTATTGAGTTGCTTGCTTAAGAAAGTACATCCAAAACGTACATGTGATACGACAATACATAACCTATAGTTTGGTGTGTGTTAGAGTTAACGGATTCAAGATTTTTATTACATATGTTACTCTTTGAAGATGTTTAGTGAATCAGTGTTACTTAAGTGTCGGATACATATGTATTACATAAAGAAATGAGTATCATATACTATATAACACATAAAAGATAACTTGTGTCATGTGACACCAATACCTTCTTACTAGATCTACTACAAAAATAACTATCGCAAAACTTTAGAGATTATTTATTTAAAGTACGGTTGATTGTTTGAGTTCACACACATATGCCAAAGGATCGAGTTGCCCTGCTATTTAACTACAACTTATATTTGTTTCATCGTCAAAAATGACAATAAGACATGTGAGACGTCGATCACCGCCCATCGCCTTCTTGGGTGGCCCTCGATCTCACTAGTGACTTCATTGCACCAAGTTGGAAGATACAAGTGTTGGTCTTGTTCCTTCTTCATGGTGAGCTCGTTGAGCCTCATCTCAAGGGGACGAAACAGAGAAAGCGACGTGTCTAAAACCATTACAAATATAGTTTTCAAAACGAGAAACTTTCTAGGGGTTGAGTTGTTGATTGGGAGCAATGGCATGTGAAGTGTGGTGAGATGTTTAAATAAGGATAAAAGGAAAGGCCACTTGTGAGTTGTGGTGGAAAGTAGAAGAAAGGACAAATCAATTAGCATCTTGCAAAGGATATGCTATTGGCACATTACATAAAGTGCACCAAACTTGCATATGTATTATGTTCCTTGTTGGCCACAACTAGATGCTCAACTTTATGATATCCATTGTTGTATTTATGATTGGTTACAACCAAAATTTCGATTTGATTCTTCCTACTAATAGGGGCAGAACTATGTAGGTTAGACCAATGTCACATAACATTAGTTTAAAAAGTTATAGTTTACGTATTTTGGTTTTTATATATTTTATGTATGGATGAAACCTTTTTACGTAACATTTTTGGAAAAGTGACACGGGTAAAATTAAAAAAAAAAAAAAAAAATCTTAAAAGGTGTTTACAATAGATGAGTTTAGCAAAGAGGCTCATTTGATTTACCTACAATTGCATAAACGGACCCAAACCATAACCCATATTAAGCCATTGGCGAGTGAATAAATTTTATCACTAGTAGGTTTCTCGCGCTACGGACGGTCACGATAAAGGTATCGGTACTCACTGTAATAATTGAAAGAGAAAACCTAAAAAACAAAGTCATAAAATGAACAAATGTTTTACATCGATAATGAATACTGGTACCGACAATGTCGAGATAGAAAAAGTAAACAAGTTGCGTATTCAGTTTTTTTTTATATAAAATTAACAAACGCATGTTATCATAGGATAACCAAATTAGTTAAAATAAATGATTAAATTATTATATGAGTGAATTTCAATAATTGTCCTTTATCTTTATACCCATTTTCAGGCGTTGTCCTTTATGTTCAAAATTGACGAGTTTTGTCCTTTATGTTTTCATATCATAAACGTTTTGTCCTTTAGGCCTAACCCAGTTAGTTTTTTCAGGTAAATTTGGTCATGTGCTTTGCACATGAGGGCATTTTTGTCAATTCAAAGGTTTCAGATGATTTGAGCTGTAAATCTGCCGTTGAACTTACCTTTGAATTGACAAAAATGCCTTCATGTGCAAAGCATATGACCAAATTTAACTGAAAAAACTAACTGGGTTAGGCCTAAAGGACAAAATGTGTATGATATGAAAACATAAAGTACAAAACTCGTCAATTTTGAACATAAAGGACAACGCCTGAAAATGGGTATAAAGATAAAGGGCAATCCTTGAAATTCACTCTTATTATATGATATATGGTATAGGGTGAAAATGAATATTAAAATAAATGATTAATTAAATTAGAGTAAACTGCTAAAATGGTCTCTAAACTTTTGAATCTGGATCCATATGGTTTCAATTTTGTTGCTATTTTCATTCAAAATCAAAATATGGTCAGATTTTTCAGTTAATATCTAGTTTTTTTTTTTGTCTTTTTTTTTGTCTTTTTTCTCTCTTTTAGTGAAGAGCAAAATGGTCTTATAACGTTTTATTATAACAAATTAAAAAAATCTGGCAATTTTGCTCTTCATTAAAAGGGAGGAAAAGGAAAAAAAAAAACTAGATGTTAACTGAAAAATGTGACAAGATTTTGCTTTTGGATGAAAATGGAAACAAAATTGAAACCACATAAACCCAGCTTCTAAAGGTTTGAGTTTTGAATTAAAGTGACAAAAGTGACTAAACCTTAGAGACCATTTTAACGGTTACTCATTAAATTATTATATGATATGTGGTATAGGGTGAAGATGAATATTGAAAAAAAAAATCCACTATTCATTAAGTTTGTTTTCATATAAATCATAAATATAAATATATATTTCGATATGGCTCGCACTTATTTTTAGAATTAAAAAGTGTTAGTTAAAAATTACGTGATATAAGTATTTAAGTTTTTTTCCACATGTATCACCTTTAGGCTCCATGGTATGGGCGTCATTGTGCCTTCCACTTCAGCATACCATGGGCGCTATTGGGGGGACGCTATTGAATGTCCGCGAGTGCAATGGCGAGCAATAACAGAGGTTATGTGGGGCCATGTCAATTTATAACCGATAAAAGGGGACGTTATTAGTTGTTTAGGCCTTTAGGGGACTTTATCCCATTTTTTGTTTGTTAATGGAGGGCGCTATTTGATGACGTGACACGTACATGACACTGAGGTGACACAATGGAGCCCCATTCCATACCCTATAGTCTTATACTCCATTACTATTCACTATGCTCATGAATGCGTTTTCTATGAGACCTTTTCTTGTGCATCACCTTGCAGTTTTTTGTGTCTTAGGATTTTGTTGTACCTTTTTTGATTCCTTCTACATGTTGCTAAAAAAAATTGATACAGATGTGTTGACGACTTGGTGGGTTTTGTGGAGATTCTGGAAACACAGTTAATCAAAGATCGAGTGAATGATAAAAGATGTGGGGGTGGGGGGGGGGGGGGGGGGAGCGTAGAAGACTTATACCACCACGAGATCCTTGTGGGCTGCAACGTTTTACCATATTACATACCTCGTGGGGAATCAAAAGATACGCGACTGAAATTTGATTCGCTACAAAGGTTCATATAGAAACACATTTATGAGTGTTGTAACGGGTGATACTCGCGGAAAAGATCTCCATCTACAACAACTTTGATATCTCAAAGAAAGAAAAAGATTAACTCATTAGTTATCTTGTAACTTATCAACAACCCTTTCAAAGGATCAGGTCAACTAAGGTCGTCGATTCGAATCTACACCTTATAAAAAACAAAAAAAAAGGTAACCTCGTTTTTATGTCGTCGTCATCTCATCACTCTACCCCATGACACACATTCATGTTGATGTTGTTAGACTATATATTATTAACCGCGCTTTAAAAAGCCGAAAGACTACATAAAAACCCAAACCGTATCATTGCCTGTAACCAAGACTTCCAACTTTACCCGAGAACAACGGTTTCTCCTTAAAACCGGTCCCCGAAAGCGAGTCAGACGCTGTAGATTGACCGTCGTTTGACGAATTAGGTCTGGTCCAGATCTTGATGTGACCTTCTCGACACGCGGTAAGTACATACTCTTGTGTGAATATCAAACCCGAGAGTGGTTCGGTATGAACACGATGAACCACCAAAGGTGATAGCTTTGGAACATCGCGCATGCTTGGTGCAGGTCGTAAAGTGCCAGCTGGATATGTTTGGTCCCAGTGAGCAGACTGGGACCCGGTACTCATTGTTGGGGACCCACCATGAGCCCTACGCATTGGCACCACTAACTCGTCCATTTCAAGATCCCATAATAGCACTTGTGTGTCCTGCATATATGCAATAAGGTAAGCAGAATCCAGAGTAAATTACATAAATAGTCCTTTTGGTATATATAAATGCCATTTTCGTCCCTGAGGTTTGGCCGATTTTGCGACTTTCGTCCAAAGGATTGTTTTTTTTGGTATCTGGATCTAAAAGGTTTGAAATCTTGCTATTTTCATCCGACCCGTTAACTCCATCCATTTTTTAACGTTATATCAGGGGTATTTTCGTCCTTTTAACTATTTGTTTGTTTGTTTATTTATTTATATAAGTAAAAGAACAAAAATAACCTTGACTTAACGTTAAAAATTGAATGGATTCAACGGGTCGGATGAAAATGACAAGATTTCAAACATTTTGGATCCAGATGCGGAAAAACAAACCTTTGGACGGAAGTCGCAAAACCGGCCAAACCTCAGGGACGAAAATGGCATTTACTCTTTGAAAAATGTAAAACTCATGGTATCGAAAAACGGATGTCGGTTTTAAGACATAATTCTAGAACAAAATTATCTAGCTTACCTGACCGACAGAACCAAACCGATATACGATACTTTCCCCGGTGCCATCTGTATTGGGGGCAGACCAATATGAATCAAACGCGACGCCACTGACCTGTAATCTTATTAGAATATCATATATCGCCAAAGATCCCCCAAACAGAGTAGAAGAATTACCAGATAATAAAAACTTTATAATAATAATAATAATAAAATAAAATTACCCATGAATTATGTCCTTCACCCCATGCTACGATTTTCCGTTCTTCCATACTCCATACTTGGACCAGGTCATCTTCGCCTCCCGTTAATATGTATTTTCCATCCATGCTGTTATTTGTCGATTATTAAAACGCAAAAGAAGATTATTCATAGGGTGGCAAGATGGGCGGGTCGGATAACGGGTTGAAAAAAGATCGTTTTAGTACGGGTCGGTTCGACCCACGAATCACTTTTTGGTCCATCTAAATCTTTGAATAAAAACATCATAGGTCGTATGCATTAAAATTAGACTTTGGGCTGCTTTAAGTATAAACCAGTTTGACCCATTCCCTTTTTACGTAAAGAGTAAAGTACACGGATGGTCCCTGTGGCTTGCACTTTGCAACGCGTTTAGTCCTCAGCCAACAAATCTAAAGGTTTTAGCATGTCTAAGTTAGGGACTAAATGCGTTACAAAGTGCAAACCACAAGGACCATCCATGTACTTTTGGAAAAAGCTAGGGACTAAGTGCGTTACAAAGTGCAAACCACAGGGACCATATGTGTACTTTTGGAAAGCTAGGGACCAAATCCAAAATTTTGGTAAACCACAGGAACCATATGTGTACTTTTCGAAAGCTAGGGACCAAATCCAAATTTTGGTAAACCACAGGGACGATATGTGTACTTTACTCTTACCTAAAGTTTATTTAGACATGTTTGATGCCAAACATACAAACACGTCACAACCCAAATAAGACGATTCGTAATTCATAAAGAAACAATAAAAGGGCAAAACGGTAATCTTTAATCAGCCGATTAGAGTTAAAAGAAGGAGCCTTTCACCTCCAAGTGCAACATAATAAAGCACCGTAATAGCTTTTGCCTCCACAGATAAGTTGTTCAGTTTTAAAGTCAAAAACTCGCAGATAACCTACAATCAATAATTAAACTCAGAAAGCTATTACTTTTAAAAAAGAGTTAAATGCCATTTTAGTCCCTGTGTTTTGGGCTATTTTGCCAGTTTAGTCCAAAGGTTTCATTTTTAACCTGTGGGTCCAAAAAGGTTTCACAGTTGCCATTTTAATCCACTGGGTTAACTTCATCCATTTTTTCTGTTAACGAGAAGCCCAATTCGGTAATTTTGTATCATTGTATGTAGTTCTGTTAATTAAAAGGGCAATTCAGCCATATAACATGACCGAATTGGTCTTCTCGTTAAAAGAAAAATGGGTGGAGTTAACCCAGTGGACTAAAATGGCAACGGTGAAACCTTTTTGGACCCACATGTTAAAAATGAAACCTTTGGACTAAACTGGCAAAATGGCCCAAACCACAGGGACTAAAATGGCATTTAACTCTTTAAAAAATTATAAAAACTAGCAGCCAGCATACATATAAAAAGGAGATGTTATTAATTATATTTATTATATACCATCTCTTCCAACAGTTGCAATATAACCTCCATCACTTGAAAACGCAATACTATTTATCGATCCTTGACATATATGCCATCTCGAAATTGGATTCTGCACAAAAGAATAATAGTTAACTTCAAAAAATAATGTAAAATGACATCGACTTTAAAACTCAATAAAAATCGACCCGGAATTCCGTAAATAAGTCATCATCATCATACTCAGTAAATCTCACCAATAGCAAAGCTAAGGTAGGGTCTGAGGAGGGTAAGATGTAGACAACCTTACCTCTACCCCGTAGGAATAGAGAGGCTGCTTCCAGTGAGACCCCCGGCTCGATAATAGTTTTGCATCAAGCTTTGGACATAAGGCACATAACACTCAGCAATTGGGACAAAAGCCGATTAGCGCATGTACCTCCTTGTCTTTCGGCTATCAACGCCACCACATGATGCATGATTAACCGTCCCTCGCTTTTTAACGTTATTTTCACGAAATTAGTAAAATAACGTTAAAATTAGTGCATTTTCACTTTTGCCCCCTGAGTGCCCACACATATATACATTATATGCGTATACCGCAAGCGAGGCGTAAATTCCGTAAATAAGTAAATGGGTTAAATTGAACCCTCCAAAACCGTAAATCGATACCTTACTGTAGCGTGCATGTGAAACGGAAAATTGAGTTTGATCCTTGATGACCGGGAATGACGGATCGCCTGAGCCCTCTTTACTCTGTTAAATACAGGAAATTTAAAAAAAATACAGATACTTTGCCACCAGCCATCATAATAATCGGTGTAGAAATTATATTTATATGACTTGCCTTTTCATATACATACATATTTCCATCTGCATGTGCAACAACGAAAATTCCATCGCCGTTAGGAACCCACGCAATACCAGTACAACGACTGTTGAAAACAACAAGAGTTCTTGATTAGAAAACAACGAAAATTTAACCCGTATTTTTTATTATATTGAAATATTTGCACGTCGAGAGACGTAAATTTATGTCTTGCCTGTTATTGACACATCCATCTTTATTATAATGTTGGGCACCAACAAGCTTTTTCCCACCATCTTGTAATTGTTGTCTTAATGATACCGAATAAACTGAAATTTTCATACAACCGAAAAGTGATGCCGGTCATTAAAAAAAGGGATATTGGATTTAAATAGCTCCAACTTTCACCATTTGGCCGATAACACTCCCAACTTTCAACTTATTTTCCTCTGGCACTCTCAAACTAACTGAAACCTAACCCCATTAGCTGACGTCACATGCCAGGTCACTAAACAACTGCCACATCAGATGCCACGTTGTCAAATGTTACGTCACTAAATAAGCGCCACTAGGGCTGTAAACGAACCGAACGAACACGAACAAGACCTTGTTCATGTTCGTTTGTTAAGAAATATATGTGTTCGCGAACCGATCACGAACACTTATCGAACGAGATTTTGTGTTCGTGTTCGTTTGTTAAGGAAATGCACTTGTTTGTGTTCGTTTGTGTTTGTTTGTTAATTTTTGGCAACGAACGTTGACGAACACAAATGAGCACAAACTAATGTTCATGAACACAAATGGAAACAAACGAACACAAACAATCGTTCATGAACAGAATATATAATACACCGACACTTATTAGATATTTAATTTGTCGGAATTTTGACGTATTTAAAAAAATATAAAAATTGAAAACACTAATGAAGTATCGAACACAAACGAACATGTTACCGAATGTTCACGAACATAAACGAACGAACACGACCTCTGTTCATGTTTGTTCATTTAACTAAACGAGCAAAAATTCTTGTTCGTGTTCGTTTGTTTAATAAACGAACAAACACAAACGAACTTCCCGCCGAACGTTTGGTTCGTTTGCAGCCCTAAGCGCCACATCAAAAGCCACATCAGCAAAAAACCGACTGGGTTAAGGTTCAGTTAGTTTGGGAGTGCCAGGGGAAAATAAGTTGAAAGTTGGGAGTGACGTGGTACAATTCGTAAGTTGGGAGTGTTATCGGCCAAATGGTGAAAGTTGGGGTTATTTAAATCCAAAATCCCAAAAAAAAATTAAAAGAAAAAAAAAAGAATACCATCTCCACAATTCAACCCGATGAGCAAATCATGTCCATCTTTAGCGTCCGAGTCAAAAGCATGGGAAACAGGATTTGAATTACTAAAATGTATAGACTTTATAGGGTCCTGCGTAGCACATCGCCTCTTACAAAGTTACAATCCAAATTTACTAAACGAAGTACGTTTACATGTAATGAGCTCACAGAAAAGGTACCTTATCTTGAGAATTAAGATCACTAATGAAAATTGCATCACCAACATTGAATATCAAGTAAGTTCCTTTGCCGTCAAAGTTTAAATTGGGCGTATAACTATTAGTATACGAAGTACCCAATGATCCGACTTTCGACACCCCGCTTGAAGATTTGCTACTACCGTTACCGCCAACAAAACTAAGCGCTCGACTCCCGTTGCCGCCACCTAAGAATTTTGCTGCTGCAGATTTTACTCCACTACTGATGCCTATACTTGAAGATGACGATGACATGGCATGCACCGGTTTATCCTTGAGATGAGCCAGAGTCACCTGACAAGCATATCAAAAAACAAAAAAAAAAAAATAACAATAATAACAATAATCCTTAAGATATTCAAGTTGAGGTTATTTATTCGAATCTCGAGTTACTCGAGTGTGATTCGAATAACGAACTACCTAATCCCATTGGTCAGCAGAGTATTGGTGGGCCCGTAAGTTTTCCAGTAACAGATTCTCACAGGTAAAAAACACATCGTTCAAATTACGACAACACGCTAAGCATACGAATTTTCTACCATATCACATACATAAACAAACAAATAAACAATTCATCAACTTATCAAAAATCCAACATACCACAATATTATGCATCTAAATAAACCACAACTAAAACAAATTAAAAATCACATTTTTATTTCCAAAATTAAGATTAATCAATAACCCAAAATAATATTTTTACCACATCAATGAATGTATAAGAATCAATGTATGAAATGAACCTATGCAAACATTTTTACCATATCACATACATAAACAATCCAGCAACAAACAAATTAAAAATCAGATTTTTTTAAGAACCCAAAATAATAAATAATAAATAATAATATTATTATACCTGAGTAACAGATTTTCCAAGATTATAGTGAAGAAGACCAGAAGGATGAGTCTTTTCATACTTAAGCTTGTATCTTCCTTCAGGGGTTTTGAAATAGGTCTTCAATCCAGAAGCTTGTTGGGTTGTTGACATAATTGAATTAGGGTTTGATGATGCATTCATCATCGGATCAAACACATTGTTTGTTGAAACCTAGGGTTTACGTTTCTTGAATTTTGGGGGGGTTTTGAGGGTGAAAGATTGGATTTTCAATTGGGAAGTTGATGAAGAAGAAGTGGGGATGAATGATCTAGTGGTGATCAAGTGAATGATCATGGATACATATTCTTCTTCAAAGAAATGAAAGGAAAAAAAAGGTTTTTTGCTTTTGCTTTTTTATTTTTTCTTTATTTGGCATGTTAACTCCTGGAGTATTATTCCAAAAGAAAACTTCTCTTTTATAAAAAAAAAAACAAAATAAAAAAAATTATAAAATAAAATAAGATAAATTCATGTTATGCTACAACAGATGTTAGACCGAGCCCGGACTATATGCCCGAGCTTGAGTCTGGCATGAGTTGAGACTTGAGTGACAATGTAAAGATGGGTACATTTAGTTTAGGCTCATCTTTGGTAGGGATTTTATTGTTGTACTTTGTGTTTTTTTTTCCAGATTGGATCAGTCTATACGAACAACTTGTTAGAGAGTCCTTAAGAGCAAGGCTTTGATGACGCTTTGACGCCCTAGTCAATTGAAGGCCTCATATGTATTTTATTTGGAATATGTTATTAGCATATGTTGTGATCATGTGATGTTAATCTAATGTAGTGTCTAGAATGGTGATCTTGGGTTATAAAAAAATAGATATATTAGATTTAACCATAATGGACATTGCTTACAAGACTAAGTGTCGTGGGTTTGAAAGAAGGGGCTTTAAGTTTTTTTTTCTAAAGAGTGATGCCACGTTGGCTCAGTAGAAGGGGGTGTTGTGGGGCTTTAGAGTGATGCCACGTTGGCTTGGTAGAAGGAGGTGTTGTGGGGCTTTATTAGAAAAAATGTGGTATTTGGTTGAGGTGCCCTACGCCCTCAATCTTAGCCACGCCTTGAACTCCGCACCCCTTCTGAGCCCTCTAATAATGGTGTCTGCACCCTGGGCGCAATGATGTGGAAGGTGGGTGTGGTTGGGGCCAAGCCCACAACACAACATAGAGCTAATTTGAGCGTGTCGTCTAGTCTCATGGTTTGGGCTTAGGCCAGTATATTAGATATCCCATTGTGGTGGTTTGTTTTCGGACACATATTGGATTCGAAATCCTAAGTCATGGAGAACAATGGTCATGTTTAATGATGCCTAAGTAAATGGATCTCATAAAGAGTTAAAGACTATACGTGATATGTTGTCGGTTTTCGCGTGATTCAAATCACTTTTGATTAAAAAAAATGTTACGTGAGTCAAAATAGATATGGCGTATGGTATCGATAATGGTCTACTTGTGTTTCAATTTATACTACTTTCCACTTTATCATAGAGTAACACATTTAGGATTACTATTTACCAAGGAGTTATATGTAACATGGCTATACACAATTGCATGAAAATGTAAAACATATGGATATTCTATATAATACAATAGCATTGACACGTATAACCTCAAATTAGAATTGAAACGTATAACATTATAATTTCTTAAAGACTTCGTAGTCGAGTTTTACGTGCTTATTTTTATGTACGCGTAGGTATAAAAATTCAAGTTGATTTGCGTTTCGATGTAAATTTTTCCGAAAATGAGTCGGGCAAAATATAATACGTTTTTATGTTTATCTTTATTTACGTTTTCGGTTGGTCCAGTGGTTGGAAAGACTTGGGTTTTCCTTGGAGACCCAAGTTCAGTCCCCACTAGTGCCGCATTTGGTGGATAAAGGCAATGAATGCTAGTTCTCCCAGACCCTAGGTCAAGAGTTCGAGCCCGAGCCACCCCGGGTTGTAGTTAGGGGTGCAAACGAGCCGAGCTACTCGAGCTCGGCTCGAAAAAAAACTCGAACGAACTGAGCTTAAACGAGCTCGAGCCCGAGCCTAAAAAATAAGCTCGTTTAGTAAACGAGCCCTAGCCCTAGCTTCGCGTATCGAGCTCGAGCCGGCTAGCGAGCCTAAACGAGCTTTCTCTTTATATATTTTTTATTAATATATTAAACATATATTTATATAATAATAATTACCATTTATATAAATATAAAAAAATAACTTAATTATATGTATAATAATAATTATAATTAATATAAATTAATTAATAAATACTAAACGAGTCGAGCTCGAGCCGAGATCGAGCTTGAAAAATTACCTTCGAGCCGAGCTTGAGCTTTAGAAATAAAGCTCGAATCGAGCCGAGCTCGAGCTCGAGCTTTCATATGTTAAACGAGCTAGAGCTCGAGCCTGTTCGAGCTCGGGCTCGGCTCGGCTCGTTTGCACCCCTAGTTGTAGTCCACGTGCGTTACGCCGGATAGATTCTTTCTTGTGGCGGCGCAAGCCCCTGCCTCTGGCAGTGGGTGGTATGGTTTTCCAGGGAACGCCGTTAGCCAAACTCTGACACCAGCGTGGGCCCGGTTAAGACAACATAGTCTGGTTAAAGTGAGGTTAGGACCCTCTGTTTAGGAGAGTGTGAGATCTCTCTCACAACAACAAGTTAAAAATTCTCACCTTTGAAAAACATAAAAATCATGCGTTGCGGCGGGGTACTAGTTACATGCAATTGTAAAAGAAGTTTGATAAAATGGTAGTTGGACCGATAACAGATGAAATGGGTCAACTGAAATAGTGATTCCAATCCATTACAAATTATTATATTTACTTTTCTGTTGGATCCCTCTTAGATCCTAATTCCATATTGGGCCATGCCCTAAAATTGGACCTATGATGCCGTATTTATTTATCTCCATCTCTTTCACACTTTTAGCAATTAACATTGTATAGCATGGTGTTAGTTAGATACCAAACAAGAGAATTTAATTTAAAATACTAGTCTGATGAATAAGAGAGCTTACTTGGTATATAAACTCTATAATGATTGCCCATACAATCGATGTGTAACAAGTCTCATTCATTATAACGGTGAAAGTCCATAACAATTGTCTTACTCGGAGCCCTTTGTCAGATTTATGAGCACCTTGGCTACGTGTTTAAATTATAATTTTCTTCTTAAACACTTCGAATACCTTTTTACAACATCTGGCAAGTAATCTCAAATAAATTTGTATACTAGTCCATTGGGAATTCATGGTTTGTTTTTTGTTAACCGTGTTGAGACTTTCAAAGTTGTCACTCATCTTTGTAAGTGGTCATTCATCCTTAAATTACTTTCACCCGAGCATCCTTAATTATGGATTGAGATAAGGTATTTCTTGTGAGCCTCAACATGTCCACCACAATATGTTATTTATCTAACATGTTACATTTGTAATCTATAAAGCTTACTAAGTAATTAAAAAGAAATTTTTTACTTCAAATAATGTAACAAATTTTATCAAGTAGACAAGCATTATTAAAGTTGAAAACTTTCGAAAACAATGTTTTAGATGAACACAACTTGACAAGCGTATTAAAGGAAACACAACTGTGATATTAAATGAATCTTGGGTTGTAAAAGGTTGAACATGACTAAGTGTTTTGGAAAGGGACATCGTCACCTAGAGTGTGGATAAACATGTCGACCCGACAATTGTTTGAAATTTAATTGATAAGTTCAACTAGTTACAAAAGTCGTGTGTAGGGCAATGTTAAATTTGTTGCATGAATAATTAAACCTCTAGATAGGTATTAGACAACTATGTAACTGCCTCTTCACTTGCTTGAGGATACCTAGACTTCCATAGGGGGCGGATCCATCAAGGGCTTAAGGGGTGCTTGGGATAACCCTGAACTTTCTTGGCGTAGTGCAAAATACCTCTGAATGTACGCTTGAAAAACAATTCTCCGTTTTATGAATGCACGGTAAAAAAGCATTGGGACACCTCTGAATTTTTCTTCTAGA
This sequence comes from Helianthus annuus, assembly GCF_002127325.2. Taxonomy (NCBI): domain Eukaryota; kingdom Viridiplantae; phylum Streptophyta; class Magnoliopsida; order Asterales; family Asteraceae; genus Helianthus; species Helianthus annuus. Next base: position 140,404,098 of record NC_035433.2, on the reverse strand, counting down.
TCCACCACTGACTTCCATGTCTATGACACAACCAACTCGCCTTAAACCGAAGGTTAAAGTAAGGAGGTGTTGAATATAATGAGAATTGAGAAGTAAGGGTCAGGGACATCACTATAAGGTAACAATGTTACATTTTCTTCACTTTCTGCACCAACAATTTATTCAGCTAAAAGTGATATAAATCAAATGAAGTTGAATGTCTTTTAGTACAAAATTTTATATTTTAGTAATTATAGTATCCTAAATAGTTTTTAAGAAAAAGAACAATAGAAAAAAAAAATGTTCACCACTCAACCATTTTTTATTGCTTTAGGGGCTTGGTAGCCTCTTAATGACCATTCAGATACTACCTCTTAATCTTAATGGTTTAGAACCTCTAAATGAATAAGAGGTAACCTCAAGTCTGAATGGTTAAGTGGTAACCTGTGAATGATAAATCATCACATGTCGCATTCTTCTACCTTCTCATTGGTAAAATTCTTAATAGTTTCATTAAGAGGTAGCCTCTTCATGACCATTCAGAGGCTACCAAACAGCCCCTTAGTATATTAAATTACTTAGGCCATGAACACTAATGTTTTGTAGAGCATATATTTACATAAACAATATTTTAAAATAATAATTAATACTAAAGAGTCTTCTGAAACATCAATAAGAAGCAATAAAATCGTCAATGGTGGACATAAAACCATAAATATACCTATTTATTGTGTCTCAATATCTATTTTAATACGTTCCTAGACGAGTTGTTACACAAAATAATTTCATGTATCTTATGACCATAAGTGATAACGTGTCCAACATAACCACCATGATATCAATATACCAAAAAAAAGACATGTTTTTAATTTATCTTTTAAAAAACATATAATGTTAGTTCTTTTTTCGTTACGACTCAAATGTTGCAAAGATTCGATAAGAATTCAAACTCGACTCGTTATATTACTAATAACACAAACCGAAAACATCATCATATCATAGACTATATATAACACGCATTAAACAAGAAAGCATGTTCATAAATTACATTGTAATTGTTATTCTTATTAAAACAATTACATAACTGAAAGCTATAAGTTGGAACCAAAATATGCTTAAAATGCTTTGATTTATACATATTGTTGGTTGGTTATAACCATTTGCCAATATATCATAAATCATATCCATTTTAGCATATTTTTACATATCTATATCACTCTAATAATATATATTAAATCACACAAAACAATATATTTTAATCCAAATATGTAATTAAAGCCACCATTGTTCAAAGCCTTCATCTGTTAAGCTTTTCCTCCCTGGTCAAAGTCAAAACCATATATATACAGTCACTAAAAGAATGATATGAAAAGAAAACATTAACAATCATTATTCTTATAGGTTTGTATGATTTTATTAGTAAGTTCATAAAAAAAAAATTATTTAATGTAATTGTTTTTACTGGTCTTTAACTCACACGTTTTTTTGTCCCACTAAAAAAATTTCAATGGGTTGATGTGTCAATTTGAATTGATGAACCGGAACATGACCCGCATAAATAGACGTTTCAACAACATTAAACCTAATCCAAACGTATTGAAATTCATGTAACCTAAACCTAATAAAAGGTGTTTGTAACTCATTCACCTAAATGTGTCAAAATAGATTACGAACGAGTTATGTGTTGTAAACGGGTTGCAATTAAGTCGTAAATGACTTTAAAAAAAACTTATAGTTCAAGATATATGTAATGACATTGTATTTCAATTTTTGTTCATAACATATTAGTTTCAAAATTTAAAAACATTTTTCGGTGCAAGTTCGAACAAATTTGATTTTAAGTAGAGAATTACAAGAACGACAGTTGTGTTTTGTATAGCGTGCTTGTCAAATAAAGTGGTTACACCTTCGTATCATATTTAAAGCAATATATAAAACCGTTTATATGCTTCTTACAGTCCTCTACTTAAAACTGATTTTGTATTGAAGATGCACATATAAGTTATAAGGATCTAACCTTCTTGATGGCGTTGCGAGTCAATCGTCTCTTAAACCGGGGATGCTTCTTGATATTGCTGTGAGGAACACCATTTCCAGCTCGATTCGGTGGAGGTCTATGAGAATGAGTTTCTGGTCCCCGGTAATCAATATCATAAACTTCTGAAACAAATAAAGAATGTATCAAACATATATCTACACAAATAAAATATTTATCAAACATATATCAAAGATCAAGCAGTAAATCTACGACGAATTTGATGACACACCTTTGGAAAAAACAGGCACCGCGAGTAGGAGAAAGAGGATGAAAACCGTAGTCATGCAGTTCTTAAGATCCATCGTAAATGTGTGCGCGTGCGTGTGTGTGGTGGTGGTGAGAGATGGGATCACAGAGGAGTATGGTGGATTTAAGCAGTTGAAAGTGTCCCAATCTTCACAGCTTATGACTTGCTATATGCTAAGCTGTGTATGGCAGGCACTCTCTATTTAATGGACCAGCTATACATGTATGGTTGATAAAATTAAATGGATTAAGTTAGCGGGTTAACGGGTTGAAATAATACATGCAAAATTTTATAAAGTTAAACCACGACAACACCTTTAAACACCTTGCGAGAGATCTTGGGTTCAAATTCCATAGAGATGGCCTAAAAGTGACTTAAATATTAAGATATGTGATGAGGTTTCGTTGATATACACTAGCTTATGCATGTCTTTATCATTTAAACACAGTCCGAATCATACCCACTTAACATGTTATTACACGTGTATTGTATATGATTAATTAAAAAAATCGTTAAAGAGCATGAGCAGCCAGGGGCTCATTCTCATCTAACCCCCCCCCCCCCCCCTCATCCCCTTTCACATCCACGTATGCATGGTCTTCCTCTCCCCACGGACATTCTCTCAGGGGAGGACTTAAGTGACGGGTCAGACGGGCAGACACACCCTTTGAAAAAAATAGTGTATTTTATAGGCTAAAATATCGATTGCATCCCTTGAATTTTGGTTGAATCCCTCGTTCGTACCCTCAGAAAATAAATCCTAGATTCGGCATGCCTCTCTCCTACCCTCTCACATAACTCACTCCCTCCACGACCAATTTGTGGAGATGAACTTTTGCGTTGAAAAACGCAACATCAGCCAACTGTCTTCTCCATGGTTGCAATAGGTAAGCCTACGAATATCCAATTACGGATGATCTAAGTGTTGTAAACGATTTGATATGGCTTTTCTGATATGGATTATCTTTGAATTCGAGCTCAACACAATGCAAAAAGAAGATGTCTGCCTTCAGGGACTTGATACACAAGTCATAAGTCCATATATTAGGGACTATGGCCATTGGTTGTGGTTAAAAGTTAAAACATGAATATGCATGTGTAGTTTACCTTTAGGTAAGGGTAGAGGTGCACAAAATGGGTTCATACCCTAAACCGGTCGGATTCAAATTGGTTCTGGTTGGTTGTACTAAAGTCAAAAGCGGTTTCGGTTTCAGACCGGGTCAAGTTTGTTGACCGTTTTAAAAGTTTTGACTGACTGGTTTCAAAAGGGGAGGATTATAAACCGGTTAAAAATCTTTCTACATTAGATAGAAAGATTATAAATAAGTAATGCATTATAAACGATTACAAAATCTGTACTGTTTATTTTATTTGATAAAAAAAAGATTCTAAAAATTACAAGCATGTAATAACACTTTAGGATGATTGGATTATATAAACTTGTTTCATAAACACAAGGAAAATTATATAAGAATTTCATGTAAACGAACAACTAGTTGCGCCGCAACCCCATTTTGAACAACAAATCCAATTCTACCGCAAACATTACCCTGGTTCCTTGATGTCGAGGAATTGATGTGCACGACCTTATGCACTCTGTCCAGGAAACCGGTAGCTTTAGGAGCAAGGGAACCAAAAGCATCAAAGGCAAAGTGAATAAAGACATGTTGATTCTCAGCGCAAGCGTTTTCATGCTTAACAACTTTCCCTAATTCTGCCTTCAACATAGCCTCGCCAGCCACGAGACAGTTTTCCCTAAGCTCAACAAGGAGGATACTCCGGTAATGTCCACACAAGTGTGTTTTTTACCTGCCCAACCGAACACAAGAATGCCTGTTAGCCGAAGAGTGGACCTCCCTTCAAGATGGCCTCTTAGGAAATTCATAGGGACCTCTTTTTTGGCAGAGATTCCTGCCCTCTTAAGCACATCACGTAGGAGATCACTAACAAGGTCATGTATGTATTTAAAGCGTGGTAACTCCTTGAAAGACCACATGCTCCCCAAAGTTATCCAAACAAACCTTACGGAAAATTGGACAAGGCTTATCAACTAACCGATATTTAACAATGATCCAATACTCCACCGCTGACATGTGGTGGACTAGCCTTTTAATGGGGATAACGGTCATGAAATCTTCATGTAGGCCTTGTAGACACTTCGACACCACTTTCTGGCGTAGGGATATGTCAAACTTTTCTCTCAAACTCTAAACAACTTTCCTATATAGAGCACTCGCCAAAGTATTTTGAATTTTAAAAGAGCAGTGTCCTTATTAGTGAACCCACCAATATCAAGAGATTAAAACCACCCTTTATAATAACAGATGCCGACATTGTCCTTAACTAATAATTTTATAAGTTGAGTTTCAACTATAATTACAAAAATTAAATTCTACATAATATATTAATTATTTTATTTTTTAAATTTAGAGAGGTGAAAAGTATGAGTGTGCATGGGTCGGTTTCGTTTGGTTTTTATCATTAATCATAACCATAATCATAATTAACCGCTAACTTCGGTTATGAAATTTTCTTAACCATAACCAAACATCGGTTACGGTTAATCAGTTATGAAGTCGGTTATGGCTCGGTTTTGGTTATTTTCGGTTAATTAACCAAGAAAGATTTGAAATAAATAAGGTTGTTGTTAGGGGCGTGCACTGTTAGAACTTAGCTTGGGTCTTTTTTTATAAAATAACCAAGACTATACTTTTTGGCTAAACTACCGATGTGGGATTCCGGATTCCCTTTAACAAGTTAAATTCTCAACAAAAAAATTATGATCATAATACCTCTATTCTTCAATAAAATAAAAAAAGGCATCTAAATCAAAATCATTTTGTTACTTACATACTTTTATCTTAGTAAGAAATATCTACATTGTTAATGTAAAACATGAATCCATTATATAGACTTATAATTACATGTTCGGTTCGGTTTCGGTTATATAGGTTAACCAAAGCTTCATAATTGTAACCATAACCGATTAGTCGGTTATACAAAGTTTCATAACCATAATCGTCGGTTATCGGTTAATAATGGTTCGATTATATCAGTTATGGTTCGTTGTCGGTTATTTTGCTGACCCCGGTGAAAAGTAATAACATTTTGGAGTGAAAAGGTAGATGGGCCTTTAATAGAATAATAGTGGCCCCAAATGCAAAGAAATTAATTGGGCTGACACAGATGCTAAGAAGAATAGTCCTTTTTGCATGCATCCTGAACGTGACCTATTAATAATCGTGGTCCAATATTTTAGTTATTTATTTATTATATAATGTTGACTTTAATGAATCGCTAAATAAAACTTTAGAATTTAAACAAATAGATGCCAAATTATGGAGGAAATATAACATCTATACACATAATTATTATGGAGGAAATATAACATCTATACACATAATTATCGCTCAGACTCAAATCAGTTGAGTTCAAACTTAAATTGAAATTTCATTAAATAAACAAACTTATATCCGGGTTTGTTAATTAAACCATTAAACCAATATAATTTACAATATAATTATTTAAAAACAAATATAATTGAATATATATAGTAATGATAAAAACAACAAAATAATATGTATAAAGTGAGGACCTCAAACTTATGTGTTTAGTTATGATAACTAGAACTAGAAGGGGAAAACTATAAACAAAAAACATACATTGTTCATCTTATAAACTATCTAACACCTTGATAAATATTCGGGTGAGTATAATACTGAATTAACTGAAACCGAATTAACTGAACTGAAAAAACCGAACCGAAACAATAATTGATGGTTCGGTTAATAATATCCCTAAAACCAAAAATAACCAAACCGATTAGCCAAAATTACTCTACCCTCGGCCATATATATATACATCAAACTCTCTTAATGTAATATTATTTATAAGTTCACGACTCACTATATTTTTTAACCTTTTAGTCCAATTGAGGGTCCATTAGTGTTTGTTTTATTATGTACATAGAGCTCATTACCAATATACTTGTGGTATCTATATAATTTTGCAAGTTTTATATTCATGAGTTTATATTTTGCAAGTTTTATATACATTAGATAATTAACCGAAACCGATCCATAACCAACGGTTAACCTAACAATTGTTAACTAACCATCGGTTATGGTTATAGCTATGGTTAATAATTTTCACCACGATTAACCGAATCCTCGGTTAACCGAGGTTCCACACCCCTAATAGATACCCAAATTTTGTATTTAATAAGAAATAAATAAATAACATAATGGAAATTGGGAAGGACTATAAATAGGCTGTTTAGGTACATATAGAAAAATGGTAAATACTTGCCAATTATGAGTTTGTACCTCAAATCATATATAAAATATCATAAATTCTTGACTACATTAGATTTTCTTTATGATTTAAATTAATTATATGTCTCGTTCCTTTCGTTTTCTATGGTGCTAATAATACGAAGACCGTGTCGTGTTCTCATCCAAACAACAGTTGGATCGAATGCAATCGCCCATATTAAGGGTCCGGACCCATGTCTTGAAATTTATTAATACACCTAACCTAGATCAATATCTATACAATCCATAAATGAGAAAAGTCATAAATACCATATGTATTTAAGTATATGTCTATATTTAAGTATATGTGACAATATTAATGTCACACATAACTTTACCCATATAATGCAATGAGACACATGATAACACGTGTCTTCCTATGTGAAAAATACTTATTGGAGTCAATAACAATAGTCTAATAATAAAATGTACATTAGTTGTGGTTATAATGTAACATTAAGTGAGATGGGAATGTGGGCATACATACACATACGTAGCCATCCACCGATAAGTCGTGAACACAACGGTTATAAACGACTATTATGTTATGAGTCAAGCACTATGATTGATTCATCTATGATATGGTATTGTCGTCATTGAATTATTAAAAATAATCACTTTATTTATTATCAGTTTCATTTGTTAACTAGTTTATCAGTTTCATTTGTTAACTAGTTTCTGGTGTCAAACAGAGTTTTGATTGGTTATTCATTACTTAACGTATAAGTTTAATTTCATGATTTTCATATTTATTTGGTACATATAACATTTTATGAGTAAATGAAACTTTCTGAAAATTTTCAAGAGTCTACAACGATTATATTTATACAATCTAGTTTATTATGATGACTCATTAATATAAAGTGGATACATGAAAAGAAAAGAAATATTTTTGCACGTTTCATGGCTATATTGGGCCTACATATTGGTTAGATGAATGGCCTAGATGAATTCTTTCAATTCTAACAACTCAACCTAGGTTTCATTTTAACAATTCCATAAATGGAAATAGAAGTTAGGGTGTTTGATAAAAGGATATTTAGCAAGTATTGTTAGGGAGATATATGAAGGAAATGAATATGATTTAAACTATAGGTTTTTTTTCATTTTTTTAGATATTGTGAACTTTGATAATGGCTCCTGATTAGGAGTTAGGGTGAGATTGGTATTGAGATTGTGGGGTACTGGTACTGTATTATATAGTACTAATACCAAAATTCAACGAGAATCAAAATCGAATATTGTACCATAGATGTTCTGTTAGTACAGTATTGTACGATACCCTGAAAATCCATAACGGACACCCTACCATATAGTACCAATACCGGAATTGAACTAAATTTAAAAATGTACCGTATATATTCAGTTGGTACACTAGCGGTACAGTATCAGTACCAATATTCAGTACCAATACTAGTATGTTTAAAGAAGTTATTCATTATTGTTATACAATCAGACATTTTAGTCCCAACCCAATACTTAAAAAGGGTTTATAGTTATGTTTTTCTATATATTTTAACTAGGTTATAACCCCGTGTATTACACGGGAAATTATATCTCTAAGAACCTCATGTATTGTACTGAATAAATGTAATTTTATATACCAAATAATAAAAACCCGCGTATTGTACGGGTTGAATAAATCTAATTATATATACTAAGTAATAAAAAAGTTATATCTTTAAAAACACTGTGTATTACACGGGTTAAATAAATGTAATTTTGTAACCTTGTATATTACACGGGTTGGATAAATATAATTTTATAAACTAAATAATAAAAAAATTATATCTTTATAAACCCCGTGTATTATACGGGTTGAATAAATCTAATTATATATACTAAATCATCATCATCATCATCATACTCAGTAAATCCCACAAATAGCAAAGCTAAGCTAGGGTCTGAGGAGAGTAAGATGTAGAGGCTGCTTTCAGTAAGACCCCCGACTCGATAGTAGTTTTGCATCAAGCTTTGGACATAAGGCACATAACACTTAGCAATCGGGACAAAGACCGATTAGTGCATGTTCCCTTTTGTCTTTCTGCTATCAACGCCACCACATGAATATGATGATGCATGATTAACCGTCCGCCGCTTTTAACGTTATTTTCACAAATTTAGTGAAATAACGTTAAAATTAGTGCAATTTCACTTTTGCCCTCCGAGCGTCCACACATATATACATTATTAAAAGTTAGATTAGATTATATATGAAATTAAGTGTATAACAAAAAGTCTTTAAAAATTTCACGTAGAATTAATTGGAATCCTTTATTAAAAGTAGGTTAGATTATATATGGGCTTATACGTGTGAGTAATTGTGATTATTGAATGGTTGAATTTTGAGGGTTTTGAAATGTGAATTTGAACATGATAGATTATATTTTAGTTTTAAAACTTCTAGAATGATTGAATCAGATAAAAGGATTATGATTTCCTAGAAACAAAAATAATTGAGTTTTTTTTTCTGATCATTTTGAACATGAACAAATAGAACGATAGCATCTTAATAAAAAAATAACTAATTACAAATGTAAAACCCAATAATTTTACTTCTATCCCATTTGAACGGAAAAGATAAGTACAAAGTAAATTTAAAAAAAATGCAATATGAAAATAAGAGATAGAATAATCGATATTTTTTTTCATAAAATATGAGATAAGGGTAAACTAAATAAAAAAGTGTCAATTTGGTAAATAATAATATTAAGTATGAAAAGGTAGGAAATTATAAATGTAGACATCTTCAATGAATGACACGTGTTCAAAAACAGGTTTCTTTTATTATATAGTATAGATGTTGAATAAAATGAAGGATAATAATTCAGTTTATCTCTATTTCTTTATGATTTTTCACCAATTATTTTATTATCTGAAATCTCTACGGGGTTTCTCAATTATTTTATTATCTGAAATGAATATGATTTTTGGGTTCTATTGTTTTTTAGTAAATGGGCAATAGTTCACAAAAGATTAAGCCATGAAGCCATGGATTATGGATTGAGCCTTTTTAGGCCTACAGCCCATTTTAGTAGGAAACAATCCGTGTACTAAAGGCCACGTGAGTGGTTCGAACTTTAATTTTTGAATATAGGTGAAGTCAAACTAGGGCTGGTCATGAGCCGAGCCGAGCCGAGTCAGGCCAAGCTCGGGCTCGGCTCGATTATAAACCGAGCTGGCTCGGCTCGGATTTGAAACCGAGCTGAAAATCTAAGCTCGGGCTCGGCTTAGTTTTAAACCGAGCTAGCTCGGTTCGGCTTGGTTTGGCTCGATTTTATTAAAAAAAAAACTAATATATACCTCTTAAAATTTAATAGCCTAAAATATTATTCAATAATTTAAAAGAATATCTTCAAAATAAGTTCAACCTAATACAATTCAAACCAAAATCAAGTTTAACAACGCAAAATAAGTTTTAATTTCAATAAAATACAATATTAGTTCATTAGTATGGTAATCAATCTTCAAATATGCCATAAATATCAAATTACAAACTTATATACATGTAAATAATAATCAGTTTTTTTGTAATATATTATAATGTATATAAAATTAAAACTTATTATAAGTAAAATAATTCGAGCTAAACCAAGCCGAGCTACAAAGCGAGCCGAACCGAGCCATCTCGGCTCGTTATGATTTCACAATCATAGTCATTCAAAGTTTCCATCCAACGGCGTTGTCTCATATTGAGCTCTTTCTGATTGAACAAGTGTTGGAGACTTTTGTGATCTGAATAGATCACACATTTTGTTCCATATAGATAATGTCTCCATAACTTAAGCGTGAATACAACGGCACTCAACTCTAAATCATGGGTGGTGTAATTCTTTTCATGCACTTTTAGCTGTCACGATGCATAGGCGATTACATTGCCTCGCTGCATAAGTACACACCCCATACCGGTGTGTGAAGCATCGCAGTATACAACAAACTCTTCAATTCCTTCTGGTAAAGATAATACCGGAGCATTGCTCAATCTTTGCTTTAGAATCTCAAAGGATTCCTGTTGCTTTGGACCCCAGTCAAATTTCACATTCTTACGGGTCAAAGAGGTTAATGGTGCCGCTATTCTTGAGAAGTTCTCAATAAATCTTCTATAATATCCAGCTAAACCCAGAAAGCTACGAATTTCCGTAGGTGTCTTAGGTTCTTCCCAATTCATAACTTCTACCTTGGCAGGATCTACTTGGATGCTCTGCTCACTAACAACATGTCCAAGGAACTGGACTCTGCGAAGCCAAAACTCACACTTGGAGAATTTGGCATACAATTTCTCCTGTCGAAGCAGTCCTAAGAGACACCGAAGGTGCTTTTCATGCTTTACTTGGCTACGAGAGTAAATAAGTATGTCGTCTATAAAGACAATGACAAACTTATCTAAGTATGGTTTGCAGACTCTATTCATGAGGTCCATGAATGCTGCAGGCGCATTAGTGAGCCCAAAAGGCATCACTAAGAATTCAAAATGTCCATACCTTGTTCTGAATGCCGTCTTCGGTACATCTTCAGTTCGAACCTTAAGTTGATGATACCCGGATCTCAAATCAATCTTTGAGAAATAACTCGCCCCTTGGAGTTGATTGAATAAATCATCGATCCTGGGCAAAGGATAACGATTCTTGATCGTTACCTTATTCAGTTCACGGTAAGCAATGCATAAGCGCATTGATCTGTCCTTCTTTTTCACGAACAATACTGGAGCTCCCCAAGGTGAAGAGCTGGGCTGAATGAAACCTTTTTCTAGTAAATCATCTAATTGATTTCTGAGCTCTTTCATCTCAGTAGGCGCTAGACGATACGGAACTCGTGCAATAGGAGCAGATCCTGGAAGGATGTCTATCCTGAACTCTACTTGCCTCTCAGGGGGTAATCCAGGTAACTTGTCAGGAAAGACATCGGGATACTCTGAGATGATCGGAATGTCTTCAATTTTTGGCTTTGGATCATTCACAGTCACCTGTGCCATGTAAATGACACATCCACTTTTCAAACACTGGGATACCTTGAGAATAGATACATTGCTGGGCAACCCGTAATGTGTATCTCCTTGAATAGTGACTGATTCACCAGAGGGGGTTTTGATAATGACAAGCTTTTTATCACAGGCAATTTGGGCTTGGTTATGCGACAACCAATCCATGCCTAAAACTATATCAAAACCAGCCAAGTATAAATAGTTCGAATTGATTTTAGTTCATCATTTAGGGTTTACTCTATACCCAAGTTCACACAAGCCTTAGAATAATAATAAAAAAAATAAACATAGTAAGTTAAAAGGTTATGATTGGACCCGTTTTAAACAACTTGTAGTTTTATGTTACAACATTAGGTGAAAGATTTACAAGTTTTTGAAGTATTATTTCATCGGTATACTCAATGTTACAACTACAATAAGTCTAGGGTGAATATTGTCATTTATTACAAAGTTAAAGGTCTAAACTGCGAAAATTTTTTATGTTAACTGTATTCTCCCCATATCTCGCTCAATTTGTTTGTTACCCTGACTCTAAAGTCTAAACTCGTCGATGGATCGCTCGCTCTTTCCCTGTTGTCCGTTTTGATTTTTTGGTGATTTCATCTCAACTTCCATAATAATTTCAGTTTGCAAATTACTTGTTGAATTCATTATGTTGTTTGTAGTAGATCGAGTATGATTAGGGTTGTTTTAGATGCACATATAAAATTTAGTCTTAATGCGTGTACCTAAGGTTTAGTTTCTTGATTCAGTTTGAAGGTCATTGTGTTGTTTGTTATGGATCGAGTGTGATTAGGGTTGTTTCAGATGTTTCATGATTTAGTTTGAAGGTCATTGTGTTGTTGATAATGGATTGAGTATGATTAAGGTTGATTTGGATGCATATATATATATATATATATATATATATATAGGGAGCCGCTAGAATGAAAACCACCCCGAGTTGTAAGAACCGCGAGAACTACACCCCACGGGTGGGCGTTCACCATGATTTTTTTTTTACAACTAGATGTGTGTATTATAAACACAGCCGAAAAAAAAATTTAAACGCCGCGGCCGAGGGGGTAGTTTTTTACACCACAAGTTTGGTGAAAAAAAAAAGAAAAAAGAAAAAAATTAAAAACACCAAACTTGTGGTGTAAAAAACTACCCCCTCGGCCGCGGCGTTTAAATTTTTTTTTTACGGCTGTGTTTATAATACACACATCTAGTTGTAAAAAAAAATCATGGTGAACGCCCACCCGTGGGGTGTAGTTCTCGCGGTTCTTACAACTCGAGGTGGTTCTCATTCTAGCAGCCCCCTATATATATATAGTGGAGGGTTCAAATGAGAAGAATTTTTTTGTAAGAATAAAAAAGAACAAACTTCAACCAATAATAATGCTTCATTTTACTTTATTTAATTTTTGTATTTAATATGGGTGTAAGGATATATTGGTAAAATTAGATAGATCATTAATTCTTAGTCTTCCTTTTTAATAGCTCACTAAATTAAATTTGTAACTTATTTAAAAAAATATATTTTTTCAAAGAAGAAAAAAATTAATTTAAAGTGTAGGATAAATTATGAGGTGTGTAGGATAAATTTCAGTATGTGTAGGATAAATTTCAAATACGTGTAGGATAAATTTTGATGTGTCTAGGCAAAAATTTTAGTGTATAAGATGATACTCTTTTTGACTAATTAAGTAGTCAAAAATAATAATAAATGAGATGAGAAAAAAAAACTATTTAATGTTTTACAATTGTACCCTTTATTCTTTTTCTTCTCAATTTAATTTTCTTCTCAAATGAACCTCCCCCTATATATATATATATATATATATATATATATATAGGGGAAGGTTCAAATGAAAACCACTAGTTATTGTGAAAACTCGAAAACTAATTAAAAAAGCCAAAAAAACATACAAAAATTTTTTTTTTTAATTTTTTTTTTTTGCAATCAAAATTTCGCAGGTTTTTTAATATAAAAAAAAATTCAAAAAAAAAAATTTGTGTAGTGCACATGTGTAATACTGCACATATGTATGTGTACTACACATGTGTATTATTACACATGTGCACTACACAATTTTTTTTTTTTTTTTTTGAAAAAAAGTTTTTTTTTATATATAAAAAGCAGCGATTTTTATAAAAAAAATTGAAAAAAAAACTTATGTGTTTTTTAGGCTTTTTTTAATTAGTTTTCGAGTTTTCACAATAAAAGTGGTTTTCATTTGAACCATCCCATATATATATATATAGGGTAGGGATCCTAAGAGAAGTCCACCCTATATGAGAAACTTGAGAAGCATTCTGGACCACACATTTTTCTAAGCCTTTCGTAATATACACATATGTATAGTTTAAAATTGACTATATACATATGTGTATAACTCAATATACATATATGTATATAGTCAATTTTAAACTATACATATGTGTATATTACGAAAGGTTTAGAAAAATGTGTGGTCCAGAATGCTTCTCAAGTTTCTTAACTAGCCTATCACTTCTCACATGATCCTTATCCTATATATATATATATATATATATATATATATAAAGAGAGAGAGAGTGGGGATACTGCGGAAGGTGTGTTTTTCCTAGAAATTGTAGGAAGCGATCTAGGCCATCAGATGGGTGTGTTTAATGGTTGAGATCATTTTGGTGGCATTTTGGTAATATACGTGTCTTTAAAATAGGCTAATTTAATTGATTGGGGGTAAATGTGTCATTTAGTTGTTTTAAATAAGAAAATAACTACTAATCATAAAACCACCTCCAAAAATGTCGAAAATTTTTTTCTCTCTCTCTAATCCCTCACATTTGAAAACACCAAATCGTACAAAAAATAACGATAAATCAGATCTAAATGTGTTCATAGTAGTGTGTTTTAGCGATAAAACACAATGTCATGAACTAGTGACTGACTGCTAACACACAACATCAAGAATGACAACTGATAAACCACAACGTGAACCGTAAATGATAGAACACAACATCAAGAATGCCAAAATCATATCAACTAGTAACTGATAAAACACATTGTGATGAAACAGTAGATAAAATACAAAAGAATATGTCATTCATGAATCATAACTAGTATAACACATTGTGATGAAATCGGTAATTGATAAAACACAACATCAAGAATGCCAAAAATCATATCAACCAGTAACTGATAAAACACATTATGATGAAACAGTAACTGAAACTAGTAACTGCTAAAACACATTGTGATGAAACCAGTAACTGATAAAACACAACATCAAGAATGCCAAAAATCATATCAACCAGTAAGTGATAAAACACATTGCGATGAATCCAGTAACTGATAAAACGCAACGTGAAGAAATTGTTAATGATTTGAACTTCGTAACTTAAAGTAACTACCCTTTTGAAATCGTAATGATTTGAAATTGTCAAAGAGAGATACGTTTCTATAAATATCTGGATAGTTAGTTTAGGATATATAATATTCCAAAATTAAATTAATAATCAAATTACCATCATGTCCTTTAAATAAAAAAAAACTAAAAGTCACATGTCACCTCCCTGTTGCTTCCTAGACTTTCTAGGAAACTAAGGCTTTCTAGCCAACTCTCACTCTATGTATATATATATATATATATATATATATATATATATATATATATATAATGTTGTCTTATACCTAGGGTTTAGTTTCTTGATTTAGTTCGAAGGTCATTGTGTTGTCTATAATGGACGAGTATGATTAGGGTTGTTTCGAATGTGTGTGTGTGTGTATATATATACATATAGGTGAATTATAGGGACAAATCACATTTGAGTTACAAAACTATGAAAACCTAAGGGATAGACATCATGTTGCCACGTGTTACACTTTTTCGCTGCAACATTTTTACTGACACCTGCAACATTTTCTGACAATGACACGCTTTTTGTAATAGCGGAGAGAGAAGAGAGAATGTGTTACATTTTTTAGCTGTTCACGTCTTTTGTAACTCACTTGTGACACTTTTTTTTTTGTTTTTTAACACCAGTTTTTAGACTATACGAAGTCTATGGAATTTAAAGTTTATAATTTACGAAGTTTTTATTTTGTAATATGCGTAAAAAAACATGTTAATTTTTTACAACAGGATATTTATGTAACACTACAACTGTCACACTATTTTGTGTCAGATTAAAGAAGAGAAAGGAGAGAGAAAAGTGTAAAGTTGTTACACTTTTTTGTGAGACTGTAACATTCTCTGAAAAAATAAATTTTTGTACACTTTTTAATATCAACCATTGATCACATACGATTAATGGTGGAGATGAAGTTTTTTGGGTTTCTTTAACTCAAGTTGCCGCTTTTTACATTTTTTTATATAGATGTTCAAATATGTGTGTGTGTATATATATATATATAGTGCGGTTCTAGAGTGAACACTAGTGTATTTGCGAACTAAGTGAACAAATCCTAGCCATTGATTTACACACGTTTTTTGGCTAGGATTTCATCATCCAATTATAGAATACACGAATGTATTTCATCATCATATCCTGGCCATTGATTTACACACGTGTATGGTCAGGATTAGTTCACTCATATATATATTTATAGGGAAAATATCAAATAAGAGGTTTAGTTTGGGTAGGAAGTGTAGGAAGCAATAATAAGATGACACGTGGTAAATAACAAAAAACATAAGGAGGGGCATTTTAGTCAATCTCTTTTCATCTATTCTATTTATCTTTCTCTGCATCTTCAAAACCCACTATCTTCAACATTTTCTTCAATTTCTCTCTCTAGTATTACTACATCATAGCGCGATTTTCTTCATCAATGAATGGTTTAAACAATCAATCAACGTGTTCTTCAATTTCTTTGAAGAAACCCAGTTTATTTTTATGCAATTTCTCATTGTTTTTCAGTTTAACATAATGCGATAGAACATGAGAAATTGATTGAAGCAGGTACTTCTCTTCTCAAACTTCTCAAACATTTGTAGGCAAAGTGAAGATATCTATGATTCTAACCTTCTCTTGATGTATTCTTGCGTTTGGGCAACATTATTGGTTCCAATTTTATTAAGAAATCAGTGGTAAAAAGTTGCACGCCAGATGTTTGACAAAATGTCTCAAAGAAAATTACAAAACAGTTTTCAGTTTAAACTTTCATTTAGAATTGTGTTTTACAAAAGAATGAAAAAACATCCATTGCGTTTTACAAAAGAATGAAAAACACATTCTTTTTGTGTTTTTTTGTCCATTGCGTTTTACAAAATAATGAAAAACACATTTTGTTGTCCTTTGCGTTTTACAAAAGAATGAAAAAACACATTTTCATGTGCTTTTTGTCCATTGCGTTTTAGAAAAAAAAACATTTTGTTTTGTGTTTTTAGGCAATTCCGTTTTAGAATAAACACTTTCTTTTGTGTTTTTAGTCCATTGCGGTTTTTTTTTAACTTTCTTTTGTGTTTTTGTCTATTGCGTTTTAGGAAAAAACACATTTTGAGTGCTTTTAATCCATTGCGTTTTAGGTAAACACATTTTTATATGTTTTTAGTCCATTGCGTTTTAGAAAAAAAAAAAACACTTTCTTTTGTGTTTCTTGTCTATTGCGTTTTAGGAAATTCACATTTTTATGTGTTTTTTGGTTCAGTGCGTTTTAGAAAAACACATTTTGAGATGTTTTTAGTCCATTGCGTTTTAGTTAAAACACACTTTTATGTGTTTTTATTCTATTGCATTTTAGAAAAAAAAAACATTTTTTTTTGTGTTTTTTGTCTATTGCGTTTTAGGAAAAACGCATTCTATGTGTTTTTTGATCCATTGCATTTTAGAAAAAACACATTTTGAAGTGTTTTTAGTCCATTGTGTTTTAGGAAGAACACATTTTTATGTGTTTTTAGTCCATTGTGTTTTAGAAAAAAAAAATATTCTTTGGTGTTTTCAGTCTATTGCGTTTTAAAATGAACATTTTCTTTTGTGCTTTTAGTCCATTACGTTTTAGAAAAAAATCATCTTTTGTATGGTGCAAGTTTTATAAAAAAAAATAATGTTGTATGAAAAAGTTATTAACGTTTTAAAAACGGGGGGAGAATTGAAGAAGAGAGAAACTATTGACTTTGATGGACTTGAATACCCTTAGAATAACCCATACGCCTCCTTTTTTTGTTCAATCTTACCCCTGTAATCTTAGCCATTGATTATTTAATAGATGGTCAAGATTACTTCATATCCTTCCTACATAAAATATACTTCCTATTATATCCTATATATATGTTACATTCCCTGATTTTTTTAGAAAAAAAATGTTACATAGGGTTTTTTTTTTTTTTTGAATTTTTCAACTCAAATGAATTTTCTTCATATACTTCACACACACACACATGTGTGTGTATATATATATATATATATATATATATATAGGGGACCGCTAAAATGAAAACCAACTCGAGTTGTAAGAACCGTGAGAACTACACCGTACGGGACGAGGTGGACCAAAATTTTTTTTCATAAACGTAGATGCGTGTATTATAAACACATTTGTAAAAAAAATTCAAAAAAAAAATGTTGTGTGTGTAGTTTTGAGCACCACAAGTTTGTGTTTACGGGTACCGTAAATTCTATGGGAAAATTTACAAAAGGTGCGACTTACCTTTTGTTGATTTCTTAGTTTTGTGATAGATTCCTTCCAAATTGGAAACAGTTGATTTGATGACTAAATATTTTTTAGGTTTTCTACTTAAAAATTTTGAAAACGAATTTCTTAGTCTTGGATTACTATGTCTTTTGGTTACTAACTCAAAATGTGACTATATATACAAATGAAAAGTGGTAATCTCATTAATCAACGCTTTTCACGATACTAATGCAGTATAATGTGTTGCACTCATGGCTTATATGAGTTCCTATGTTTTAAGAATTGTTGAAGTTTTGCTAGTCATACTAATATGGCATACAAACTTGTTTGACACGCAGCCTCTGAACCGCAACAAGCAAACAAGCTAGCAACTCAATCTCAACCTTGAGGTTCCATCTGTTACATTACTATTTACCTGTTCTAATTGTTATTATTATTGTTGCTGAACAATACTGCCATGTTCTATGCTTTATTTGTTGGTAACATGACTTGCTTGTTACTACTATTACTATTTAAACAAGACTACTCTTTGCGAACTAAAAATTGGTATCTACGGTTTGGATCAATGGGGGGTGTTAGAATTACAGTTTTGATGGTAGATGTGCACGTATTACATACTCTTTTACAGTTTTGGTATGTGAAGATTATAATAACAATTGAAGTAGACCAAAACAAAGTCGATGATTGAACACATGAACAAGAAGGCTAGCATCCAGCAACCAGTTTACAACTTAAAAATAGTTTGTAATTCCATGTTTAAATGATACAATACTAAAACTAATAATTACTAGTTTCGTCACACCTATACTACAATTGGGCACATAGTTTCAAGGTAAAAAACATCCCATGTTACAAATTAATTACTAGTTTGGTCTTATAAGCACAATTAAGGTTACCGGTTGATAAATAACACATTGCTGTTGGTTAGCATCCACTTGTGGGTTGAATCGTTCACAACCGAAATTGTCTTAAATATAGTCTATATGCGCGATTAGGGATGAGCGGGTGGTAAATTTCTATATGAGATTCAACTTACAAAATCGTTCACAACAGAAATTGTCTTAAATATAGTCTATATGCTACAAAATTGGGAGCATAATATGGGTAAGAACCAACTTAGGGGTTGAATTTTTTAAAACCGAAAACCAAGCATCCTTTTTTGAGTTTTTTTATTTGCTATTTCCATTACATATTTTTTTTTTGTTTCTGTTTTTGTTGAAACTCAGATGGATCATGATTCTGGAGTTTGGAAGTTCTGTCTTAAAGAACCTAATGATCATTATGAAAATCGTTGTGAGGTCGGTTTCTTCATTCCTTGTTTCTGTTCTTTAGTTGATTAAATATTATATGGCTAATATTGATTATTTTTTATTAGCTAAATCCCCAAAACGTTCTAAAGAAATTGAAGGTATATAAAAAGCTGGTGCAGTCTAGACCAGAGAAGGTACCTTCTAAATGTTAATATTTTGTATATTCAAATACTCCTTTTTTTGTTTTTCTAAGACGATTTTTTCTTTTTTCTTTTTCTTTCTATTTTAGACGAATGTAAAGAATAAGTCAAAGGAACCGAATGTCAGAAGCTGTTGTGATCAGTGGCGGATACAGAATTTTTTTTGTAGGGTGGGCACAATACGGGTCGGTTAAAATGGGTCGCCAATAAAATCAATGATAAAATAACATAGCTCATTAGATATTTAAATATAATTACGAATCAAAACACTTAAACAATACAAATAAGACTACAACTTGAAATAGGTAAAAAAAAAATAGGCACCATGTTTTACTCTAAGACATCACCAAAACAAATCACCAACAGTCCGAAGCAAAGCAATATATCACAATCTAAAATATGTATTTTTGTATATTAACAACTTATCTATAATAGAATCAAATTATCAACTATTAAAAACCAAAAAAATAGAGATAAATGAAGTTATCAACTAACATGTTACGCAAAGCAATATAACACAATTTAATCTGTATTTTTATAGAGATAAAAAAATAACGAAAAAAGATTGAAAGCTTACTAGTTACTACACTATATCACTTAATTAGAATCAAAAACCAAAAACCTTTGTTCAGAATTCTGGCCGGTCGGGAAAGAGCCGACGAGGGAGGCGATCAAGTGAGGATGAAATTCTTATAGCCATGCAACAATTTGATTAGAAGGACCGGAACAGAAGAGTGGGGGATGAGGGGAATGAAATATCGAATTAGGTTGTTGGGGCTTGGTGAGTGACGACGCGTTCAAACAGATGCAGAGAACAAGATGTCCTAGTCACTTGGGCCTTTCAAGATGTTACAATGGGCTTTAATTAGAAAATTACCGAACAAAATACACTATCAAGTTGGATCCTACGGTGGGCACAGGCCCACCCTCCAACTATAGTGGATCCGCCACCGGTAGTGATACAATGTCAGACTAGCTCATGTGTGTCAATTGGAAGCCAAACAATGATAGATGTATTGGGTATGGAAGGCTCTGGAAAATCATCAACCATCAGTGGTTTGAATGGTGGAGGTGTGGAATTGAAGAATGGAGAAATGAATCAGGATTTTAGAGGTAAATATGTGACTTGAACTCGTCAGAAAGCCATGAGCTTTTCGTTTATGGAGACAACTTAGGGTATTGAAAACATCCTTACCGGAATTTCAATGGCGGATTGTGCTCTACTTGTAATAGACATTACACTCAGCTTCAAAGAAAGCCATCCAATGGATAACATAGTTGATCCTGTGGATTTATCTATTTAATAGCGCTATTTAGGGTTTACTTTTGCATTATCCCTTTAAATCACAATCAGAAACCAAAATCGCTGCTGTTTAATCTTTTATCGCTGCTGAGTCTCTCATGTTCTCTGTTTAATCTGTATTGCTCATCTTCCAGGCCGGTTTAAAGATTTTGATTGCTCAGTTTATTATTTGATGATCAGTGATTATCAATCTATCAGTTTATTGATTTTGTTTAATCTGTATTAGTGTATTGCTCATCTCGTAGTTCAGATGCTTTGTTCAGTTTATTAATTATTGATTTTTTTACTGCTCAGTTTATTATTGATGATTACTGCTTAGTTTTTCGAAAATAGATCCTTAGTTCTTAAGATTGATCAGAAAGACACTTGTATAGTATCTGTTAATGATTATGTTTGCTGTATAGAACCTGTTTAATTTGCTTTTTAAGCTGTATAGAACCTGTTTAAGAGCTCTGTTTAATATGCTGTATAGAATCTGTTTAAAGCTTTATTGAACCTGTTTAGAGCTCTGTTTAATTAGAAACTGTTTGTCTTTTTTGATGTTTTAAGCTATTTGTGTCTTTTTTGATGTTTTAAATTGTTGAATCTGACATATAAATATATATATAGGGTTTGGTTTCTTGATTTAGTTTGAAGGTCACTGTGTTTGTAGTAGATCAAGTATGATTACAGTTGTTTCGGATGCATATATATAATGTTGTTTGAATGATTGTGTAAATTCAGATGAATCCAGATTATGGAGATTGCAAGTTTTGTCTTAAACTTAAAGATCATTCTGAAAATCGCTGTGAGGTCGGTTTCATCATTCCTTTTTTCTTTTCTTTAGTTGATTTAATATTATTTTATAATATTGCTTCTTCTTTATTAAGCTGAATCCCCAAATCGTTATGAAGAGAATGGGTGTATATAAAAAGTTGCTGGAAGATGAACCAGAGATGGTACCTTCTAAACGTTAATATTTTGTATATTCAAATACTTGGTTTTGTTTTTCTAAGACGATTCTCTTCTTTTTTCTTTCTAGTTTAGCGAGGTTATTGCCAAGTGTCAAGAATGGGTGGCAAGTCTAAAGGGCCGAATGCCAGAAGATGTACTAATACAATGTCAAACAGGCTCATTTATGTTATCTGGAAACCAAACAATGGTAGTTATAGTGGGAATGGAAGGCTCCGGTAAATCTTCAATCATAAGCGGTTTGAATGGTCGAGGCGTGATCTTGAAGAACGAAGAAATGCATCGGGATTTCAAATGTAAATACGTGACATTAAGAACTAATGAGAAGAAAGCTATGACATTTTCGTTTATAGAGCCTCGGGGTGTTGAAAACATGCTGACCGGACTTTCAATAGCTGATTGTGCTATTATTGTTATAGATAGTACACAAGGCTATCCAATCAATAACATTGTTGATTCCGAGGATAACATCGTTGATCCGGCGTCACTCGCTGTTTCCATGGGTTTGAAAACACTTATTTGTTGTGTCAACAAGGTTAGTATTATTTGTTGTAGGGGTTGGTTCCGGTACAAACCATATTTATCCTACAAACCGTAAGAACAGATCCTAGCACTTAAAAAAAGTTAAATTAGCACATACCAAAACAATATATACATAAAAGTAGCACATTTGAATTATTTTAGCACATAAAAATTAATCAAGATAATTGATTTTAGCACATATTTGAATGATATCAGCACTTTTTGTAATCAGCACATCGAAAACAAGAAGGTAGATCCAAATAAAGAATTAATTGTTTGTTAGCATATTTATAGGGAATTCAATATAATTGATATTATTTAGAATATTATTTTATCATTTCTCTATAATTAGTTGGATGCCACGTGACGTTTTTTAAATGGTTCTTACAGTTTGTATGCGAAATGTGGTTTGTATTTGATCCTACTCCATTTGTTGTATAAATAATTAGTTTCTTTTTCTATTTTGTAGTTTTGTACAATTTACAAGTTTAGTATTTTTTTTGTAAATTAGATGGATGTTGTGGGATATTCACAAACCGTCTACAATCAGCTAAGGGATGGAGCTATAACATATTTCAAGTCGATCGGTATTGAAGAATCAAATGTAACGTTTGTGCCGGTGTCCGCACAAACCGGGGACGGTTTGCTTGATAAGTCGGAGGAGATGGCTTGGTACGAGGGTCTCACCCTCATAGGGCAGCTGCATACCCTTGATCGAGAGTCTAGAACGTCGCGGCGCCTACGTCTTGTGGTCGATTCAACCGAGGTAAAAGGAACAGTTGTTCTAATTCGTTGCCGTGTTCACTACGGGATTCTTCTATCGGGTCGTAGAGTCGTTTTTTGTCCGGGGAATTGGGCAGTTTATGTGGATAAGATGCGGGTGGGAGGGCTTGAGGTGAAGTATGCATGGCCCGGGGAAGCTGTTGAATTAGAAGTCAAGGGTCCTGTTAATGAAATGATGGAACAGGGTTGTGTGGGTGCTGCAATCATTGATGATAAACTGAAGGTGGCTATGGGTATTGAAGTAGAAATCCTTGTAACCAACTCAAAAGTTGAAGTCACCACTGGGTTACAAGGTTACTTATGCAGCTGCCACAAAGCATCCTTTCCAGTCATAGTATCTCAGATAAAAGAATCTGTAGACGCTGCTACCAGGATTAGGAACAAGGACACACCGACATCCCTAAAGATTGGTCAAATAGGTGTGGTGTCTCTCACACCATTAGTGGAGGTGGTGGTTGAGACAGTTTCTGATTACATGTCTTTGGGAAGGATAATTTTCTGTAAAGAGGAAGAGGAGAAAAAAGATGTTGTAGCGGTTGGTGTGGTGGTGGATGTGGATCACACAGAGTTGCCTAAGCTGAATATGGAGCAACTGAATCTGGGAAAACCAGTAAGGATAAAATGAAGAGAAATGCTTCAAGGTTTTAGTACATGAAGAAATGCTTTTGACTTTTCAGTACATACATGGAGAAGGTATATATCTTTTGCAAGATTTTGATTTTTGAATGATATATGGTGGTTTTACAGTACCATATATATAGTATGGTAGTCTGAGTACTTTTGCATCATATGCCACGTTTTCAGTTTCCTATTAGTTAGTATTATAATATTTCAATTTAGTTTTAGTTTGTTTGTTTTTCTAATTGGCACAAGAACCATAGTTTAATTGACTAGCAATAATTAATGTGAACTGTATATCGAAAAGAAGTTGATAAAAAATATTAATGTGTAATTCAGTTGTTTTAATAATAAGAAAGAAATTCTAGTACGGTTGTTTCTTTTTTAGTCATTATATAAAGTATCTAAAATAATTAAATTAAAATATTATATAATAAGGCATATTAAAATAAGAAAATGGTGTTTTCCATAAATTCCAAAATCAAGAGTTTTAAACTCTTAATTGATATCTTCATTTGATCTCAAAATTCCCCTCGTTTTTTCTCTCTCACCGGTTTTTACCTTTTCTTAGAATAGCCTTTTTGAACTTGTTTCGTAGGAAGTTTATTTATTTAATAAATAATGACAGTATTTTTCATTAAATTAAATAAACAAGCATATTTTGTTCGTTCATTTATGTTAGTAAATGTCCGTTTGTATTCATTCATATATATTTGTCGTTTAAATTTTATTGAATATATAAGAAGTTAATATAAACATGAAACGAGCTTTCTAACTACTTGTGTTATATATATATATATATATATATATATATATATATATATATATGTATGTATATATAAGTAGAACTAAATTGAGCTTTCTATTAATAAAAATAGGTTTTTCACTGAAACTTATCGTAATCTGCCCCTAATTTATATTAGAAACTACTTATTGTTTGTGTTCTTTTATGGTTGGTCTATTATGTTTATTTGTGTTCCTTCATGATTGTTTTACGTTTGTTTGTGTTGTTTTATGATTGTTTAATTATGTTACATAGACGAACATGTTCATTTTCTTAATAAACAAAAAATAACGTGTTCGCTTGTATTTCGTGTTTTTGTTTGTTTAAACTTAAATGAAGAAAAACGAACATGTGTCTATTCGTGTTCATTTACAGATCTAATGATATAATCTTTTAACACGTTAAATTTTTAACAAAATTTGGTTTTTTATAACTCTGCGTTTGTTGGCTTTTTTCTAGAAAAAAAAAAGTTGAGTACATGGTTGTATTTTAACTCCTGTCCTTAAATTATTACAAATTTTGTAGAAAACAGTAATGTGTTCTACATAAATTTTTTTTTAATATATGTTTTAATATACATATATCCGGTTTTTTAAATGGTTTTTATTTTCATTTACAACTCGGTTTGTACATTGCATACAAGTACAGCCATGTGTGTTTCTTTTTTTTTTAACGGCTAATTGCTTTCCACGTGTAAACCCACCATTTCGGAGCTATGTCCAAAGGCCGACTACTCGACCACCGCTAGAAAGAGTAGCACACCCCTGATGCGTGGAAACCCCGTGGAATAGGTAAAACCGCGCCCCCCCTTGGACTCGAACTCGGGTAAAACCCCGGGCCAAACCTTTACCGAGATGTCCAAATACCTAGCCTCAGCCAGGGATCGAACCAGTGCCTCCTAAGAAGACAGCCGGCTTCCCCACCAACTGAGCTGAGCTGGGATAAGTGGACAAGCCATGTGTGTTTCTATTGTACTTTATTATGTAGATATTTTTTACAAAACCAAGGTATGCGAACGTGGTTTTAAAAAACCAGCTGTTTGTCAATCCCTTTCAAAAAAAGCTGTTTGCCAATGAACAAAGGTCAATTCACAAATATCGATTAAAACCAGCTCTTTGCCAATGAATAGAGGTCAAAAACATCGATTAAATTTAAAGTAAAATCCTTCAAAGCTCATACATATCTTTAAGACTACATGGTATGGTGATGGACCATCCTTGGAGGATGATCCGCCACGTAGGCGCCACATCATAGTCCTCCCAAGGATGGATCATCCTCCAAAACTAGAGGGCATGGGAGGATGGTCCTAGTCATCATCCTCCACCACTTTTATATATATATTTTTTTTTAAATCTCCATCTTTTTTTAAACATTTAACAAATAAAGTAATAAAATATTTTAATTAATATTATAAAACATTACATAAACATAAAAAAAATTAAACTTAAAAAAAATAAACTAAAAAAAACATAAACTTAAAAACCTAAAGTTAAAAAAAAAAACGTAAAAATATCCTAACATACTAAAATAAGCTACTAGTCGTCGTCTTCCATGTGGTGGGCTGGTTCGTTTTCAGCGTTGTTCCAAATATGCTCCACCAAGTCCGCTTGTAGGTTGTGATGTGTGTACTCGTTACGTAGAGCGAAGGCGTTCAAATCTTGTTCTTGCTCACTAACTGGAACAGAATTTCCAGTAGACGCGTTTTCGTCGTAATCACATATCGCTCTCCCTTCGTCTTCAATGATCATGTTATGAAGGATGATACAAGCGTACATAATGTGTCGTAACCTCCTTGGTGTTTGCGAACGTGCTGGAATAGAAATGATGTGCCATTTTTTTTGTAGAACACCAAAAGCCCGTTCAATATCTTTTCTTGCGCCCTCCTGAAACTTTGCAATTTTTTTCCTTTTGTCGTCGGTCGGGTGCGGGACAGTTTTAACAATTGTCGAGTACGTTGGGTATATCCCATCGGCTAGGTAGTAACCTCGCCTGTACTCCACCCCTGAAACCGTAAAGCTTGTGTCTGGACCTGTACCCGCCACTACATCATCAAAAATCTGTGACTGGTATATGATGTTGAGGTCGTTGAGTGAACCAGGTAGACCAAAAAAAGCATGCCATATCCAGAGATCCTGTGACGCAACAGCCTCTAGAATGATAGTCGGATGTCCCTGATCTCCCCTAGTATACTGACCTTGCCATGCAACCGGGCAGTTCTGCCACTGCCAGTGCATGCAATCAATGCTCCCGAGCATTCCTGGGAAACCATGTCTCTGTTCGTGGGCTTGATATAATTTTTGAACGTCGTTTACGTTCGGTTTCCGCAGGTATCGCTTGCTATACAATTTGACAACCCATTGGCAAAACTTGTATAAACATCGACGTGCGGTTCTTTCAGACATCCTAATGTACTCGTCTAATGCATCTGGTGCGTAACCGTACGCAAGTTGGCGAATGGCCGACGTACATTTTTGTAAATTGCTGAAACCCCTTTGACCCCTAGCATCGTTTCGCAATGTAAAAAACGGATCAGACTGGGCCATGTCGCCTGCAATACGTAAGAACAGTCGACGACTCATGCGGAAACGACGTCGAAAAATCTCGGCTGGGTACACGGGTTCGTCGGCAAAATAATCGGCTACTAGTTTATCGTGGCCGGCTATAAATTTAGAACAAAACAAAAATGAAATTAATTAAAACATACATTTTAAAATCTATATAAAAAAAACATACATTTTAAAACATACAAAAAAAATTAAAATACCTTCTTGGTCTCGATTATATTTTGCTCGTCTGGTTAGCGGTTGGGACGACCCTTCAGCGGCCGACATGAACACTTGAGCCGCGTTCATAATCATGTTGTGCATAATAACATCCTCTTCCGAAGATGATGAATACCACTCGGACGAAGACGATGAAGACATTGATGAAATTGAGGAAATTGAAGAAACGGGTGAAGCCATGATATTTTTTTAGCGAGAAATGGTGTGGAAGCGGGTAAAAAATGATGCAAAATATGAAGACTTTTTATAAAAAGAGATGAGTGGTTTATAAAATGTGAGAGAGATGGGGTGATATTGGGTGAAAAGTGGTGAAAAAAGGGGTTAAGGGTGTGAGTATTTATAAAAATGGTATTGAAATGGGTATTTATTTGAAAAGTAGCCGTTAGTTTTTTTTTTTTTTTATTAATATTCAAACGGTCATATGGGGGGCCCACACCTTTTTGCTTCGTCGAGATCGTCCGAAAAGGGACGTTGGGGACGGGACGGGATGGGGGCGGCACGGTGTTTGGACCGTCGCCGACCCGCGACGGGCCAGGGCCGACCCCCATACCGTGTAGCCTAACAAGCCGTTACTTTCCCTTTTACCTATGTATATCCTTTTAAAGTAAGAAGCATATATTTAACAAAGCCGTCACTTTCCCTTTTCCCTATGTATATCCTTCGGCTATTTGGTGTGGAGGAGAGTAGTCCTTAAAGGATTATCCGTCACATAGACGACCATATCAGCGGGTGTGAGAATGAGTCTAAAGGGATGGACTTAGAATGTGGGGATGGACCTCAATGTATATATGTGTGTATGTAACTATATGTGTGTGTGAGATAAAAAGAAAGAGCCCCGTCGCAGGCGGCGTTCTCCGGACGATGACGAGCCCAAGGGTGTGGTTTTGCCGGTCCTAGCCGGAGGTCGACGGACAGGGCACGAGCCCCACACCCTGTAGTCTTATAAACAGCTAGATGATAAAACATCATTAATATTTACTAGAAAAACTGTTTTTTAAATCAATTTTGTTTTTATTGTGCTATATATATTACTAGGTTATAACCACGTGTTTTACACGGTTGAATAAAAGAATCAATATGTGTATGTGTGATGTTTACAAAGTTTATAAATATGAAAGGATTCATGGATTAAAAATACCGCATCATCAACTTTCTCATAAGTTTCAGCACTTATAACAACCATTGTTTGTATGTTTTTTTAAAAAATTGAATGAATCATATATACACACACAATGTTAGAATCTCGTGTATTACACTACACAACTTAAGTAAATGTAATGTTCAATACTTAATAACAAAAAAAATGTTACATTTTTAGAAAACCCGTGTATTGTTCGAGTTGAATACACATGTTTATTACACCAACATGAGTATTAAATAATATTACAAATATAATTTGTTACTTTATTTATATAGTTTGCTACTAATTTTAGTATCTTAAGTTATACTGTTAATAAAATTATATGTATTTGTACATGTTATATGATATTTTATTAGTAGTTATATATTGGTTTCATCCAAATAATATATTCTATGTTATTAAGTTGGTATGCTTGAGTCAAATTGTCGATATTTTTATACTCTCTTGTTTGTTTTATTAGCATTCTATAACTTAAAAGAGAAAGTCGGTGACTCTCATGCCACCGCCTTATTGTATATATAAATTTGTTTGGCACGATGCAAATTAAAATATGGTTCATTGTCACAACCTTAAACAAAAGGTTAGGGGTTCAACTCCTCTCCCACTCCCTTTTAAGTGTTATTGATATCATTGTTTTTCCTTTTTTACTTTTTCTATTATTATTCCGTATATAACTTTGCAACTTTTTTGTGCATAACAACTTGTAAATTGTGCTTTATGAGTTTTTCAAAAAAAAAAGTTGAATTTTTACTTTTAACCAAAAGGTTTTACCTTTTTTCAATTTTAACCTTACATAATTTGTTTTTTTAACTTTAACCCAAAACTTTTCATTATTTGCAATTTAACTTCGCAACTTTTGTCACTTATACTTTTCATCTTTCGCAAATTTTCGTTTTACGTATAAGTTCTAAAATTTTCGAGTTAATATGACACAGCGTGCATGTGTGGTTCAATGTTTTTACCTCTATTTTTCCATGTTTGACAGGTTCGTCCCAACACGCATATCCTAGGTCGAGTCAGTGTTGGTCGTCGATGACAATTGTGTGACATTAGTACTATTTGACACACTATTTTACGCCCCGCCGCAACGCGCGGTGTGCTTTGGGGGGTTTTCAAAGAAAAAATGGTTATGCATATAGCTGTCGTAACGTTGGCTGTGGGGTTTTCAAAAAAAAAAAAGATTTTTTTTTTACTTTTCGCCCAAAAGTATTTCATAAATTACTTTTAACCAAAAACTATTTGTTTTTTTTTTACTTTTAACCCAAAACTTTTTATCTTTTGTAATCTATTCTCATAACTTTTTGTACTTTCAACTTTGATCCTTTATAGTTTTCATTTTCCGCGAATTTTTCGTTTTATGCTTGGATCTAAATTTCATGACTTAACACATCGCAACGTGCGTGTTTGGTTTAACGTTTTTACGTTCCGTTCTAAATTTTGCGAGTTAACACGACGCAACGTGCGTGTGTGGGTGAACGTTTTTACATGGTCTGTTTTTTCCCCGTTTGACAAGTTTAACACAACGTGTGGGTACTAGATTGACTTAGTTATAACTAAAGAATCACTGTCGCATTGCGGCGGGTCTCAATCCTAGTTTCCTCTTATATACTAATGTTACAACTAACCCCCTTAACTTCCTCAAAACTTTACTTTTTCGTTTAAATCTAAGACAATAACGTAAAGCACATTCTTTACGTATAGATCATGACTCACATATCGGTTGTTCCATATTAATTTACTAAAATTAATTAATTAATTATATTTTCTAGATATTCTTTTGAACTTTTTTCTTTTATGTTATATTCTTATCAATATTTTTTACATCAAAATTTAATCTAACTTTATTCTTATAAGTATTTGAACTTGTATATCTTAAAAACCAAAGTTGATGGGTTTACACCGGCTTTGGTTGGCCCTTTTACTTTTGGAGTTGTCTATTTTAGTCTCTTCTATGTTTCTACTACCCCTCTACTTTGGCATTTGGTGTTTTTAACCCCTATATTTTTACTAATTTAATTTTTCATAAGTAACTTTTGTTTGTTAAATTCTTTTTTTTATCTCTATCATTCTTTTACTTAAAAAACATTTTGTACGTGCATATTTTTATGTACATATCAATATAAATTTGAGTGCGTCTATGTTTTGACGTAATTTTTTTTAGACAAGTCAGGTCAAATATAATACGTTTTTGTTTAAAACCATTTTTACGTTCATATTTTTATATATGTGTCTGTATCAATTCGAGTTGGTATACGTTTCGATGTAAACTTTTTTAAGAAACGAGTCATGTGACTCATGTCAAATATAATACGTTTTCATGCTTATTTTTATGTATGTTTTCATAAATTTTGTTCAGAAACGAGTAGAGTCAAATTGTATTTTTTTTCCTTTTTTAAACCTCTAATATATCCCATAAAATACGTATATAATACGTTATTATTATCCGGTATTAATTCAATTTACTTTATGTTTTGATCCAATCGCAATGCTTATATAGGTTATACCGAGTTCATTCGAATACGTCGAAGACACACGTTTTCGTATGGCTAACGCATCACATAATATTTGGACTAATCCATTCGATATTTGCGATGTGCCCGCGCCGCAACGCGCGCGGGCTTATTGCTAGTTTTAATAATATGTATAAAGAAAATATTACTATTTAATATTATTTTATAGCATGAACAATAAAAATATTATTATACTAGTTTACAAACCCGTGTATAGGGTTGAATCTCGAGAAAAAGTAACCATAAATTTATATATATAATTTTTATTAATAAAATGACTTATTACATGAAAAAGCTAAACAAAATAAAAAGTGATATTTTTAGCTACCCAAATCTATCTACTATAATAAAAGAAACCAAGTTTGGGACACATGTCACTCAAAGAGCCTCTTTTAATTAAATGGGGAGTGGATACGGGTAAAACTCCTGACCCATGAACAACTTCTGGATCCTATATAATCTCTTGTTATAACCCGTACCCACGCCTTTTTTCCCATCATATCCTCTTTCCCTTCTCATCTTCTATCTAAAAACCTAATTTCAAAATCCTCAATCGTATGTTTCCATCTCCATGATCTGATACAGCCAAATGTTTGTTATGCTGTCGCAGGGGATTCACCAAGTTCAGCCGTACAGATTATTTGCAGTGGAAATCTGAAAATCGTATCGTCTTTGATGGTGTTAACGCCAAGGTATATCATCCCTACCCCTGCCGATATCTCTTGATCATTAATAAAAGTTATCAGTTTTATGAAATCTTCTTACTATGCTTTTTTAGTTGAATTACATTAAGGAAGAAAGACAAAATTTAGTTCCCTGCTATCCTTTTTAGTAGATTATGATAGAAAGATCCAAAATCTCTTTGTTAGGTTGTATAATTGTTAGTTTTATTGTTTTTTTCTTCAGTTAAACCATATTAAATAAAAAATTATACCAGAAAGCAAAAACTAAATCATGCCAGGTAATCAAACTTTGAATATGCAGCACATTCAAATCATATATTGATGCGAGCTGCAATAATGATGTTATAATTGTGGTTGCTCATAAAGTAACAAAAAATGTTATAATTGTGGTTGCTTAAAGTAACAAAATTCCAGTTACAACATCTCATTTGCTTTCAAGAAAGATTAAAAAAAAAAAACAGATGAGGATTTATATCCAAGTGATACCTCAACTCCCCTGATGGATTTACTTTAAAGAAGGCAAAACGCCTATGGCAAAAAAAAGGGTACAATCTTTTAATTAGCAAGGAAAACAAAATTATAAAAGAAAGATATGATTTTTCAAGAATTCTAAGGCTTTTTTGGTTTTTTAACCGGTTCGGTTAATAACCGGTTTTTTCAGTTAATCAACCGGTTTTCCCTTTTTTTGTTTATTCGGTTAATCAGTAAATCGGTTAAAACCGGTTAAAAAATTGGTTAATAACCCATTCCACTACTAAATATCATTAAGCTGTTACTACTCTAATGGTTATTAACCAGTTTCGGTTTCGATTAACAAACGGTTATAATGTGCACCTCTAAACATGGTCCTTAGAAACAGAATCGAACATTATTACTCTTAATATAACCCGTTTGTGTTATATATTTAAATCTCTTTTTGAAATTTTCATTCTCTCAAATAACACATTTCCATTTTATTAGAAAATACTATTATTGAATGAAAGACGATTTATGCGATTCTCAAAGAAATAAGTTTTTATTAAAAGTGTCATTTTTTAACTTAGAGAAATTTGCTCAAATTTTATCATTTAGCAAGTCAAAAATAAGCAATTTTTAAGAACCAGTTATTAAATCATACAAGATTGAGCTTAAAAATGGTTCAACCCATTGAACCGGGTTGTACATGACGGTTGGTTAATGGATTATACTTTAGAATTGAATATGATGATTAATAAAAATAAGTAGATGCCGACGTATTTCAGTTTAATGTCGGTTTAGCTGTTGTTAAAAGCTAGCCGAGAGTCACCAACCAGATTCGACCAATATCAAATATCGGTTTATACACCGAACCCATTTTGACCTGCCCCTACTTCATACCATGTTCCATGGTAGCCGAAGAAACATGACCCATTGCAACAGGTCCTGGAACAAAAACAGGTCGGTCGTTACATTCACCAAAGGAGGTCTGAGTCGAAAAGGCAAGTGCTACATTCTTTGCAATGGTCATTCCCTT
The DNA here is from genome assembly GCF_002127325.2 of Helianthus annuus. NCBI lineage: Eukaryota > Viridiplantae > Streptophyta > Magnoliopsida > Asterales > Asteraceae > Helianthus > Helianthus annuus. The sequence goes on along the minus strand of NC_035433.2, from coordinate 140,370,919 downwards.
TTAATGATTTAGTTAATATATTAAACGTTCTAAATAAATATAATTATATAAAATATATTTATTAATCAACATAAGTTGTGTTTGTTGTTTGGTGCGAAGATTTATGATATATATGTTTTTTTTGTTTTATAGGTCTGCAGGGATAAACATAAGCAGCCTCGGATTTGGCAGGATGTTAGTCATGTCAAGGGGTGAGGTATTATAACTACACTTGAATGATTCTATAGTCTTGGGGTGTGTATTTCCACATAAATCACCGAGTTTCTTTCCGTGTTAATCATCGGTAAGATCAAGGGCGACCCGGTTGTTGCTAACAAATAAATAGTACATAATATTGGTATATAAATACCATCTAATTTTGAGGGCCTGTTTGGCTTATATTTGAGCATTTTTTTACCCTGGATTGTCGGCATAAGTCGCATAAAGTTTGAGGAGATATTTTGTCCCCATTAATATTACAATCATGCTTTCCATCTTAGATATAACTTATTTATAGTTTGAGATAGAAAGGTTAAGGCTCAATTTGCATAATGACAGATGACGTGCAAGCCTGCCTTCTTTGTGTGTAGAAGTTTCTTTATAATTTGTTTGTTGTTGGTTTAATATAAAACATAAGAAGATTAAAAAAAATAATAATGCTATCATTGAATCCAATAGTATATTCACATGATCAGAGTTAGTTTTTACTTGAATGACATTGAATATCAGTTTGTTAAAAGAAATCAACTTGAAATTATTAATTATATAGTAATAGTATTTGTCTAATAATTGGCATATTATGCATGATGAGTGTTTTGGTCTTTATGGTTATCAGTTTTGTGCTTAAAGACGCTCCCTCGCATATCGTGAATGATCTTCCGTTAAAGCTCCAAGGTTTTGTCCTCAAAATCAGTGAAAGGCAGATATAAATAACACAAAGGCTTAAGAAGTTGGAAGAGAACTCAGAGTAATCAAAGTTTGTCCTCCAAGGTTTTGTCCTCGCAACTATATTAAACTACAGATACAAAGAGTTTCCTTGGCTTTGGCCGGCTAGCTGAAGAGTAAAAGAAATAGAAATGATGATTGCCATTTGCACAAAAGTAAAAAATGTAAGTCATAGTCATGTTACTCTTTCATTGCCATTTGTAAACTCAGTTTTTCTTTGATTGTGGAAGCGGCTGGTGTACACTTCCATGGAGTGGTTCTCATGTAAATATTCCCACTTCACAGTTTTTGATTTAGTTTTATAATATTTTTATACACGTATCCTAAAATAATGGCATCTTTATACATCTTATTTTCTTAAAGTTATGCCTCTCTACGTTTTTTTTCTCTAAAATGGTATCTTCCTCTGTAATTTTAAAAATTACATGTTTATTGTTGAATTTGCACATTAGTCCGTTGATTATAAAGTAAAGCTTCATGGAATTTTCATTTGTTAAACCGCGTGTATACGCGGGCTCTAACCTAGTATAATTTTATATTATTTCACCTCTTTTGAGTCAATATACTCCATGTAGTTTAAGGCTATAAGACAGTAACAATAAAAAATAATGATAAGACTTCAAGTGTTATTAAAAATAAATTGTACGCTGTGAGTTTTAATAGATAAATTTTAACTAAATTATACTATGTGTATTAATGATGTAATAAATAATTTGATAAAAATACTATATAAAGAAAAAAGGATAATAGACGTGATACAAATATCATCCTAATACAAATAAAATATGCGTTAAAATAGAACTAAAGTTATTAAATTATAACTTTGAGGCTCAAGAGAATCACTTACTTTAATAGTTGTGTTAACGTTCTGTTATTACAAATTATGTTTCTAAAAGGTTTTTATTTTAAGGTTTGAGATATTTTCTATTCAAATTAATATTATTTTGTAGTGTTAATGTTAATGTAATATTACTTAACATTATTTATTATTTTGTGGGAAACATAAAAAATAGGCGATTATGTGTGGTTAATAAAGAAGATTTTTTTTTAAATGAAAAATGTTACTCATAAATCTAAAATAAATTACATCCTTGACTAGGTTTGTATCTAATATCTTTCTAATAAGAGACATATGATAAGTCTCTAACAAGTAAGTTAGCCCATATTAGAAATAACAAAGAAGTATTAACCCATATTTTTAGAATTAACCCACGATTTAACCCATGGCATAACGGTTTTTATGTAAGGTAAAATAACGTAAATATAGAATTAACCCACATTTACGTTATTTTACATTGCGAATTGACTTGTTAATTCTTTTTATTGGATCATGACAACCCATTTAAGATTTTGGTATATTTTAGGTTACTTGTTAATATCCTAGACCCCGTTATTACAAACTTAGGTAACTTATTAATGTTTGTATTTATAAACATATATTATAATTAAAATTAAAATTTTGTATTATGTCTATAAAAATACAATCATGTTATTTATGTAAAGTCGTTTACCAATAAGATTTTAGTATATTTATATTTAAATTAAATCTATACATATAATAAAGTAAATCATCTAGGGGACACATGTCGCTCTATGAGGTGATCTCAATAGTTTTTCCCGCCTAAATAAATAGATATAGATAATATTTGTTAATAAAATTTAAAAATATATATATTATTTTAATCCATAAATTTTATCTTTTACCCTAAACAAATTGATATAAATAATATTTGTTAATAAGATTCAAATAAAGAATATATCCTAAACAAATAGATATAGATAATATTTGTTTATTTGTTAATAAGATTCAAATAAAGAATATATTATTTTAATATATGAATTTTATATTTTACTATTTTTGTTCCATTTATATTTATTCAGTCTTTACTTTATGATAGGGATTAATAAAATTGAATTATAATAAAATAAGCATAGGTAACTCATGGCATCTACTGATGTTTTAGATTTTTAATGTAAAAATATAAGTGAAAATACAAGTAATAATTTTATCTTTTTATCTTTTACTGTTTTGTTTTCCATTTATATTTATCCATTTTATTATTTGGTATATAAAATTAAATTTATTCAAAACGTGCAATACACGGGGTTTTTTTTTATATATAATTTTTTTATTATTTAGTATATGAAATTACGTTTATTCAAACTGTGCAAGACACAGGTTTTTTAAAGATGTTCCCTTTTTTTTTGATATATAAAATTTCATTTATTCAACCCGTACAACACATGTGATTCATAAAGATATATTTTTTTATTATTTAATATATAAAATTACATTTGTTCAATCCGCGTATTACACGAGACTTTTTAAAGATATACAAACTTACACTTATTATTTGCTATACAAAATTACATTTATTCAGTCCCTGCAATACACGTTGTTTTTAAAGATATAGCATTTTTATTATTTGGTATATAAAATTAGATTTATTCAACATGTACAATACACGAGTGATTTTTTAATGATATAACTTTTTATTATTTTCAATTGGGTTGGGATGCATGTATTGATACCAAGACTTTTCTTTTCAATAAGTAACGCACACAATTGTAGTAAAACTGAGTAAAAAAAAGAATAAAAATAGTTGCATATTTCTTTAGGGAATATTGGATTTCAATAATAAAAATTATTCGTCGTTGGTCGCCAATAGTCTCAACTTAAAAAATAACCATTGGCAGTCCCAATTATTAACATAACAAATTGATATAAATAATATTTGTTAATAAGATTCAAATAAAGAATATATCCTAAACAAATAGATATAGATAATATTTGTTTATTTGTTAATAAGATTCAAATAAAGAATATATTATTTTAATATATGAATTTTATATTTTACTATTTTTGTTCCATTTATATTTATTCAGTCTTTACTTTATGATAGGGATTAATAAAATTGAATTATAATAAAATAAGCATAGGTAACTCATGGCATCTAGTGATGTTTTAGATTTTTAATGTAAAAATATAAGTGAAAATACAAGTAATAATTTTATCTTTTTATCTTTTACTGTTTTGTTTTCCATTTATATTTATCCATTTTATTATTTGGTATATAAAATTAAATTTATTCAAAACGTGCAATACACGGGGTTTTTTTTAAATATAATTTTTTTATTATTTAGTATATGAAATTACGTTTATTCAAACTGTGCAAGACACAGGTTTTTTAAAGATGTTCCCTTTTTTTTTATATATAAAATTTCATTTATTTAACCCGTACAACACATGTGATTCTTAAAGATATATTTTTTTTATTATTTAATATATAAAATTACATTTGTTCAATCCGCGTATTACACGAGACTTTTTAAAGATATACAAACTTACACTTATTATTTGCTATACAAAATTACATTTATTCAGTCCCTGCAATACACGTTGTTTTTAAAGATATATCATTTTTATTATTTGGTATATAAAATTAGATTTATTCAACATGTACAATACACGAGTGATTTTTTAATGATATAACTTTTTATTATTTTCAATTGGGTTGAGATGCATGTATTGATACCAAGACTTTTCTTTTCAATAAGTAACGCACACAATTGTAGTAAAACTGAGTAAAAAAAAGAATAAAAATAGTTGCATATTTCTTTAGGGAATATTGGATTTCAATAATAAAAATTATTCGTCGTTGGTCGCCAATAGTCTCAACTTAAAAAATAACCATTGGCAGTCCCAATTATTAACATATTGGCCTCCAATGGAACCTGACTAACAGAACCCTAACGTCGTTAGTCTCTGGTCGCCGGAATAACGTTTTTGGCCGGAAAACTCAATTTTTTGTCCTAAACCTCTTTGTAACCTTATTACTTATTTTAGGAACTTTTTTATACTAAAAGCCCCGATTATTGGGTCGCCACTCAACATTTTCGTTTAAAACCTTTTTGTAACCTTAGATCGGACCTTTTAGAAACCTTTTTCCGGCGACCGGAGACTAACAACATTAGGGTTCTGTTAGTCAGAGTCCATTGGAAGTCAATATGTTAATAGTTGAGATAACCAGTAGTTATTTTTGAAATTGGAACTGTTAGCGGCCAACGGCGAATAGTTGAGATTATTAAAATCTAATATTCCTTTCTTTAGTTCAACTTTTTTCAAGTTTTGTTGGTGTGAATCTAGATGACTTTATTTTTTATTTTATAGTTTTAGGAGGTTTATCTCATGAAATTCAATGTCATTAGAGGTTTGTCCTATGAAATTCAATGTCATTAATGACAACTGATGAATTTATCATGTATGTTCATTCAAAACTATCAAAAGTAGATTAAAATTAATAAGTATTTACAAATAATAAATTATACTGTTTTCATTAATCAACCCGTGTAACACACGGGGCCATAACCTAGTATATAATATATAAGATGTTGGTATATCTTATTGGATGAAAATTATTTTATACATTAATTACACTAGGTTAAAACCTCGTGTATTACACGTAATTTTATATAGTAAGTATAAAAAAAGTTACATCTTTAGAAAACCCGTGTATTGCACAATTGAATAAATATAATTTAATCGCATAACACATACATTCGTTAAGATATGTTTTAAAAAATGAATTTCAATGTACTATTTATTTATTATAACATGCTACTTTGTTTTTTATTTATTATTAGGTTAGACACTTGTGTATCACATGTGGTATAACATTTTACTTTGTCCGTTTTTAATTATTAGGTTACTTACATGTGGTTAGATCAAAGCTGAAAATATAAGAGATAAGTGGAAAAATAAAATAAAAGGCTATTAAATAATGAAAAAATAAAAGAAATAACTAAGAAAAAATATTTAAATAAATAAATAAATAAAAGATAAACTAAAAATTATGATTTAATAATATATTATCATAAGTGAAAGAAGCGGGATAACTACGATTTAATACTATTATTTATTGAAAATAACATAAATATTATAGTTAGATATAATCTAATATACATTAGTTATAGAAAAATAGATTATCTGATATTATATATAGAAAAAAGAAAAAGTTAAAGTAGTTAGATATACAATTTTATCTATGCATATTTTTGTTTATAACCAACCTTACATGCCATAGTTATATTGTGATTAAAAAAAAAGGATAAGTGCACGGTATCCTTAGCCGCGGAGGGGATCTCCCCTCCCAGTTCACTACCCGACAAAGATCCCTGACGGTAAATATCCTCTTGTCATACTCGAGTGGGATCGAACCCAAGACCTCTCCGTATGAGGGTCCCCGAGAGACTTAGCGAGGATGTCGGTGGCCACTGGACCAAGACCCAGTGGTTATATTGTGATACAAAGTTAACCCTTTTATTGTGACCTAATTAGAACACTCTTGAAACTTGATTACTATTCTACAAAGTTAACCCTTTTATTAATCAACATTAAGTTTCACATCCCATCCCAGCCCAGCTCATCTTTCTTCGATTTCTACCTTCAGCAACAAAATCAGATTTCTATTTCAATTCAAACAAAGCTGATTCACAATCAACTTCTACGAACAAAATCAACAAATTTGATCGATAACAAACAATTCTGAAATCTCTATAATCAACACAAATTTCGATTGATTCGGTTTCTATACAGATAAGTTCTACAATGATCAAATTTCGATTATGAGAATATCTCAGATCTTGAACAATCAAACTAAAAAACACTGATTCTAAATCAACTGAAATTGATTGGATTAATCCAAAATTTGACCGAAAACCAATCACAAAAACAATTTGTATAACTTCAAAATGATCCAAAACAAACTGTAATCACAGCTAAATCAACCGGATCAGTTCGAAATCAATCAAAAACACTTGACACAAATCAAAAATTCGTCTGAATCAATCAAAAATCTTTTAACAATATTCGAACAGAACTTTTTGTATTAACTGTCTGACAAATAACTGAACAATATGATCACTAAATGTCATTCTATCCGTTCAAAACGTTCAACTGATTTTGTTTTCTGTTAACTGTTATAGTTGTTATCACTTGTGCATCAAATCAAAACAAATCATCAAACACCTATCGAATCTGTTCAAAATTATCACAATATTAACCGTCAATCACCTGTTCAAATCGAAAATCTCAAATGATACGGTTCGTGTCGAAACCCGACAAAATTGCCCCTTGATGTGCAGTCACTTTAAAAAAAACATTTTTAAACCAACCCGACCTGACCCGAACTCGTTTCGACCCGAACCCATTTTGACTCATGACCCGACCCGACTGCCAGGTCTATCGATAACACATTTTAGTAGCCCCCGCCCCATCCTGTTAATTTAAAATTTAAACAAGGGACAGGACATTTGACTTTCAAGACCAACATAAAATAAAATAAAAATGAAAAAAACATACCACTAATGACAGTACGACACAAAATCTAAATACAAGAACCGGAATGAGATAAAACATTGTTTATTAATTTAAGAAAGTTGCAAATAGACGACTAAATAATTAAAAAGATGCATGTACCAGGTCATTGGTGCAAAGCCATCTAAGACCAACTTGGTTCAATCCACACGTGAGGATCGATATAATGTTTTGTTCCCATGAAGTCCCCAAAACTTTCTTCGATATCTTGTCCATTGAACGTGTGATACCGTCTTGTTGTGAGAGAATAGAACACTATCTTCCTGTTCTCCGAATGGATGCGCGGAAAGTAAATCTTGTTTGCCATTTCAGGCATTTTGGCTTCGACACAAAGGCATGCTTTACCACAAATATAAATCGCGTGCCGTCCTAGACTCTCTGTTTTCTCCCATTTTGTTGAATCATTCAGCTTGAATACCTCAACGCACTCTCCAAACTCGCCCACAATGACTAGTAAAAGTTGTTGATCACATTTCGTTAGGAAACTTTGTTTAGGAGATACACAACTACTTCTCGGGCCTTCCCGCCAGACGTAATCTAGGTTGCCAGCAATTGTGAGACCACGTACTCCAGTGTAAACTAGGTTGCCAGTATCTATGAAACCAACTCCTCCATTGTTATACAACGCATAAAGATTTTTACCATAGCGTGTTGCAAAATGCAAGGTGTGTGAGTCGCAACAATACTTTAGATGGAATCTACGCCAAGATAGTTCCCGAGCTACAAAGTGGACATAAACATGCCATTCGGTACGTGTTGTAAATCCAACAACCATGCAATCGGATGCAGTAGGAGGCGCCGAGAAACAATAGGTGTCGAAATAAGGCGCGAATGGAAGCTCACGGGTATCACTTGTGAAGGGGTTAAAGAACATAAGGGGTCCATCGTGTCTACGTATCAGCAGCCAACCACCCATGGAACAGTGTATTTGCACATTGCCAATTAATTCTTGAGGTGTCTTTATAAAGTACTTGTCACCAAACTTCGGATCGGTAAAAGAGATAACGCCTCGATCTTTGTCCAACATCATCAGCCATGGTGAAGCTAATGAATAGTTCTGCAATCTCCCTCCCTTACTCCATCGGATCATAGGTGCTGCTAAGTGACACAGCTTGCATGTAGCACGGAAGTTGAGATATTCGATGCCAACACAAAACCCCATAATCGTCTTCAAAACATCCAATGGAATGTTGAGAAGGCGTGACCCGATATTCTCTTCACGTGTTGCAAGGCTCATGTTATTACTGTCAACCTCATCATCCCTCACCACCACCTCATTTTCTTGTTGAGACTTGATTTCTCCAGGTTCACCTTGTTGCCTGCAGCCGAACAATTTTGTTGGCAGGACAAGAGAAGGCATAGAAGATAAGGCTATGGTTTTATTCTTGAAGTCGAATGAGTATGTTACTTTGGCGGATTTGTCAAGAAAGTGTACATAACCCCCCAACTCTGAGGCAATTGTAGGGCTGTAAAACGCGGAGCAATCATGAGCAAGATCCAAAAAGAATGTGGCGTCATTGAGATCTTCCACTTGTTCCCATCTTTTATTAGTCATGTCCAGTTTAAACACACACACGCCACCAAATGATTGCTTCTCCACATGTCCCCTCTTATTAAGACCTAATTTAATGCAGAACAATTCTGTACAGCATCCTTTCAGAAAAACAACGGAGTTCGGACAATCATACATGTAACGATACTCGTAAAAAGCCGGGAGTTTCAAGCACGGCAATAGGCTTATCACAATTCCTTTATCCTTGACCACAATATCAAGGTGTATCACAACACGATTACCAGGCACGTTATTCAAGGCATATACATTACCATTGCAACAAGTTAGGCAGTATAAGATACTATCACAACCTGCTATGCTCCTCATCTGTTGAGCGTATGACATTTCGACCCATTTTAACCTCTTTCTTTTACAGTCTAGCCGACAGAAAAAAAGGGTGTATTCTGCTGCGGTTACCATGAAAATTGAACCTGGATCATCGGGAGGGGAGGACAAACAACATTGTTGGATGGTACCTGAAGCAAAAACTCCATATGTATCTGAACATAAAACTGCATATTCCGTAATCAAGCGGGGAAGGCATATGATCTTAGAAGTCTCGGGGTTCCAAAGGGACCACATGTCATTGTGTGGATGGTTGGAGAGAATCACCCAACCATAGAAACACCCCCGGATACGTCTCCCGAGTGGCGAAGGAATTCGACACCTGCGTTGAGTGGGCGGGTCACGCATGGTGTAGACGATATGGTCTCTGTTGTCGTCTTCTTCAAGGTTATGATCAACCAACCAAGGATGGTTTGAAGATAGAGTGGGTAATTGATCACATATGGAAGCACAAGTATGCTTCTGCTCCATCTGAAAATGTCCATAACAGAATTAAAACCCTCAAACTTTAAATAAAAACATATAAGCTTTAGAATGCAATCAGTAAACCAATAACGAGGTTTGAGAAATTAAGCATCCAAAAAGAAAGCACACATATTTTACTTCGTTCTAATAAGTAACTCTTCAAGGCAAAAGCAACTGATTTTAAATTTGCAACTCAACTAATTAACTAGAAAGAATTAACAGTTTAATCAGACATCCAAAAATATGAACGTAAACACACATATTACACGAGTAAGCATATATCCATGAACAGATATAATTGATTTCCACAATAAACAAAACGGAGTAAACCTCCATATCTAGAATTAGTTGAAGCTTCAACCTATATACAAGAGTTGAAATCGATTAGATTACCAGAAATCAAATCAAAAGGAAATTAACATAATCGAATACTTATTCTCAAACAAAACCCCGTCATTCGCATACACAAGTTACAAAAGCATAACTTTTTCACAAATGTAATCGAAAATTCATAAATTATGTTTAAAATTGACATATAATTGAACAATGTATAAACAATTAAACTATGCAGTAAGAAGCCTAGGATTGACTGTTACAAATCATACTTATATCGTTGATCATTTAAAAGCGTATAACAACTGTTTGTTAAAATGTCACTTCCACCTAACAAACACTAAACACATGAATTTCAAAAACCTAGTTTACACCGTAAACACAAGGAGTGGAAATTTAGTATTTTCCGCCGTGTAAACAATTACTTAGAAACCATGTTCGTCTCACTCGACAATTTACTGTGTATGGTTCTTCTAGGGTTGACAGTTACAAATCATACATATATCTTTGATTACAAAACCTAAGTTAACTGATGAAACAACAATGCAAATTAAGTAAAGTATGGTAGTAGAAACTAACTAGAAATCGGTTGAAAACTACTAACCGATTACGAAAACTCGCAGAGATAGTGGAGTGATCGTCCGGTCCAGTCAGCGACAGAGATGAAGAGTCGTGTGGTGTGGTGTGGTGTGCAGAGTATGTATTGAGGATTGATGATTAAGGCGGCAGATGGGTTGGAGGATTGGCAAGGGGTTTAGTGGGAAATTTGTCCCCGAAAAGGACTCTTGGGTTTGGAGAAGTTGGAATTTCTTTCTTTTCAAAAACCCTTTTGTTTTTTAATTTATTAAGGGGCCGTTTGACAACATCTGAATGGTTAAGTGCTGAGGTCTGAACCATTAAGAGCCTATATAATGCTTAACCGTTTAGAGGCAAATGTCTGACCAATTCAGATTAGAGGTCTTAACCATTCAGGTGCTGTTTGTTTTTGCAGACATAAATTGTCTGCAAGCTGATTTCATCTGTTTTTATATCTGCAACTGAAGATGTGGTTTGAAGATCTGCAAGCTGAAAATATAAGACTGTTTGTTTTATAACCTGATAATGTCTACACATTCAACATCCAGCATATCCATGATCCAACTCACATCAACTCAACCCCTGCTTCTTCCTCTCGATGACTGATCGGAGCCGGTTAATCGGCCGGCCACACCCTCACAACTCTCCTTCTCACGAACACCCTCCCACACTCCGACACCCTGAAGAACAAGGAGAGAGAGAGACTGATGAGAGAGAAATCGGGAAAGGAGGAGAGAAATCGGCAGAGCCGGAGCCGTCTCCGGCGGCGGCGTAAGGACCAGAAAAAGAGAAAGAACCGGCAGAGCCGGAGCCGTCTCCGACGGCGGCGGTCTGTATTTCTTCCGACGAGGTTTCCGGAGCCGTCTCCGACGGCGGCGGTCTGATGATGATGATGATTTTCTGTGGTGGATGATGAGGACATTGGAGGTGGTCCGGGAATTGAGAAGAAGAAGAGGGGGGGTGGAAGGAGAGGGAGCTGGAGATGTGTTGAAGGAGTTGTGTGAAGACAATTGAAGAAAGGGTTCATAGCTTTTATTTTAAGATAAAATAAGCCATTTTCATATATTTTTTTTTTAAAACAAACAGTCTTCAAGCCCTTATATCTGCCCGCCTGCAGACATAGGCTCCTTGCAGATGTTTTAAGCAAAAACAAACACCCTCTCAGACTCTGTATAAATCTTAACCATTCAGAGGCAAATGTCTGAACCATTCAGACATCTGCTCGTGAAACAAACAGTATGAACCATTAAGTGCTGAACCAGTAAGAGGTCTGAACCATTAAGAGCCTCATTAAGAGGTAAACAAACAGCCCCTAACTTTTAAAAAGTAAATGAGTTAAAGAGTTTAATTAGTGTTTTTTTTTGTGATTTGTCAAAAATCACTATTTCAGTCCATTAGTTTAAAAATTGCGATTTCAATCCATGTAGTTTCACTTTCATAGTTATTTAAGTCCACCTCGTAACTATTTCAGTCCATGTACTTAACATATGTATGAAAGTAAAAAACAATGGTACCAGGTACCTAAAACAGTTCAGCTTTGAGAATGGGTGCCGTTACGCTGCTAGCCCTAGGTAACGGCGCGCCGGATGTGTTCGCGTCTGTCGCCGCTGTCGGTGTCGGCAACGCGCGGACTGGATTCAGCACGATTTTGTCGGCTGGAACATTTGTTTCGGCTCTGGTTGTCGGCTTTGTGGCGATCTGTCGCGCCGTTCGCGGTGGCACTGACGCCGTTTGTTAGAGATGTGATGTTTTATTTGACTGCTGCTTTGTTTTTGTTTTTATTTTATGTGTATTTGAGTGGTGAGATATTTGTGTGGCGGGCGGTTGGATTTGTGGTGTTTTATTTGTTTTTTGTTGTGGTTGTGTTTTGGATGGATTTAGGGTTTGGTGGTGGTGGTGGTGGGAGGGTGAAAAGTGGTGGTGGAGATCGGAATGTTTCGGTCGAAATTGAGTTTGGAAGTGGAGGTAATATGGGGGAGTTTGAGAAAGTTTGGGATTCGACACGCGTTTGACAAGGTATGTTTTGAGTATTGAACTTATTTCATTATTGATGAGTGAGTTGTAGAACTGAACATGAATGATTTCAATTTGTTGTTGTTATAAGTTTTGTGTGCAAACAAATACATGTTGTAATGCTTAAATGCGTCATTCCCATGATTAAGAACACGACAAAAATGTAAAATTGGTTGATGATATTATGATAGGAAGTTTTTTTTTTATGTCAAGGGAGTTGAGGCAACAAAGTTCATAATTTGTATTTTAGTAGGACGCTGTTAATTGTGTAGAATGATTACGACTTGATAATGTAAGCCCAAATTTGGGCTACCAGATTTGCAAATAAGTTGATAACTGTTGCAAGCCTTGAATAAGCTCTTGTCGTGCCTTTTAAGATGTGTTTCAGAAGTAGTTTGCCAGTAATAGCAAATTTTTTGACAAAATGATAATTAAAGGATATTTTGTACAACTTATGTACATACCACCGACCAATTTGCTTTTTACACAGCTAGCTAATTAAAGTATATGGATAAAGCCTCATCATCAAAGCTTTTCTGATATATTTGTACACATATATACTTAGATAGTCAGATATACACATGCATATACTTAGACGAAGACCAAACACCTTGACTTCATCAATAACACAAGCGTTAATCCCCTTCTTTTTATTGAAAAAATAATTAGTTTGATTTTAGTTTTAAACAATTCTAAAGTTACATTCCGCATTAATCACCAGTTAAATTGAGTAGATAATTAGTGTATTTTGTTAACTCACTTAGGAATAGTCTAGTGATATTGTTACATTAGTAAATTAACTTAAGCATTTTTTTTTTGGTTTACAAATGTTTTTGTCTTCTAATTTATGATTTATTATACATGTCTGAATTTAACTAGAAAATATTACCAAAGTATATATAATAACATTTAGGGTAGCTTCTTGGCTACAGCAGCCAAAGAAGCCCCTGTATTTAAAGTAATTGCATAATTACCATTCAACGATTTAATGTTGGTTCAGTTCTGTTTATACATGAAGGAAAACATGAAAACATACCTTTGATTGCATCAGTACAGGCCAGCAGAGAATCCAGATGTAGATGCAGCAATAGTGTTTGACATAGTTGTCAGTTTTGTCTGGTTCCTCCTTAGGGTGCAATCTAATGATGGTGACTAAGAAAACCGAAAAGGGTATCGGTTGTAGGAGAGGAGGTCGAGCATTATGATGTTATGGCTAATGGGATGTCTGATTGTGTAACTGAGTAACCCCTTAACCTCCATGTAATTCTCCTTATATATGCACCCAAGAGGAAACCCTAATTAGTTAATAAGGGTAATTGGGCCCATCAACAATTACCAACTAATTGTTTAATAGGATTGTTATATATTTTGATCCATATAATGTAAATGATTATAATGGCTACCAGATTAAATATAAAATAAATATATTTAATCTTACATTCTCCCACTTAGCCGAGTAATCATTTACTATGAGTGTTAGATAAGCCTGATCAGGAGTTAACACTCATTTTAGCCTTAAACAAGTACTATAGCAGAGAAATACAGCCGTTGAATCATTATGCGACTCAGGACCCCCATTAATCATACTATAGCCTTAATTTAAAACCTAATCGTTATAATCAAAATACGCGTAAGCCCTTTGTTTGATTTGTAACTATATTTGTCTATATGCCATTATGCTAGCTTGACATATTCTTAGAGACATACAAAATCAAACTGATGAGGAAAATTAACTAATACTTGGTCATTCATAGTACGATATGCAATTGCGCACGACTATTAATTAATACCCGTCTATGAGCTCTCTTAATAAGACTTATGGGTAATAGCCCTTCAGTTATAGGATCCTTAAGCATATCATGAATGTATTCGATACAAAACTTAGTTTCCTCAATTCGTTCATAAACGAATAATTAATTGCGTATCGAAACTTAATGCAGCACCTCTTGAACTGTTACTGTTCAAGGAGTTATGGTAGCTGACTTTATCACACTAATTCTTCAAAACATTAATTATATGGAGTTAATAAACTTATGAGTCCACTGATAAATTTCCAACAACATTTAGTGACTATATTATGTCGTTATAACTTAGGTTGTTAATATCAGTGTATTATGACTCCTCCATGAAACAGGTTTTGTCTGCTGACATAAAGATATACCCGAAATTACATTTTATCATCTTTGAATATCTCAAAGTTAGAGTAATAAACCGGTTTTAATTCTCACTTCTTCTTTAAATTGTAGTCTCTCAATTCTTTTAAAGATATTGTAATACTCCATTAGATGCTACACATTAATCTAGACATATCTAGTGTGTTGCAATGTGAGTAATATCTAAACGAGTATAGACTTGAACTTACATAAGGCTTCCAATTAATGAAGCGTAAAGAAAATAATCTCATTTAACCTATTATCCTCTTAAAGAAGAGCAGTATTTTGTTACATATCTAAGGACCCATTTAATGTTAAACTTATGGAACGAAACTAATGTCCCATTTGGTCTATCTCAGTACGTTATGATATCTATTACATAAGAGACATCTCTGAGATCTATTATATCAAAGTTTGTGTTAACAATGCTTTGACTTATGTAACATATACTTGTCAAAAGAATATCATCTATATAGACAAGTTTATCTTAGTTGCTCCCACTTATTTTGAGGTAGGTTCATTAATCCACTTGATTCTTGATGAAAATAATTACGTTAGCTTTTCATCACATTATGATGTTTGCATTAACCCATACATGGATATTATTGGCTTACAAATAAAGTGTTCTTTAACCTTCAGTTTGAAACTTTAGGTTGTTATCTAATGAACATGTAAATGTGTCAGCCATTGTTAGGGAAAATTCTTTTAATGTTCATCTAATGTAGCTTTAAACTATTATAAGCTACTAGAACAGTGATGATCCTCAAAGAAATCTTTTGTTAGATATGTAATAAAGATTCTTTAATAATTTATCTCTTCCTGAGTATAACCTTTGACAATCAATCATGCTTCTTAGTGTCTTAACGCTTATATTAGGATTTGATTTATTTATGAACACTCTTAGGTAATTCAATCAAATCCCAAATGTTACACGAACACATAAAATCAGTTTTACTAGAAAACTGTTTTATTCCATTCAGATGATTGATTTACGCTAATGGCTTGATTTTAAGAGATAGGATCATTAAACATTTCCAAAATCCATTTCAACTTCATTAGGGAGGTTATGTAATCATCAAAGTTAGTAGGCTTTTAAACCTAGATGACCTCCTGAGTTGATTATTGGGTTCATTAGAAGTTTCAGTTTTATGGATTAGCTCTTGGTTAGGTTGCTATCATTTTAAGGATTCTAAGTTTATAAGAGTTGGTGCAGTATGGTATACAAGAGGTGTAATCAGAGTTAAATTCGGAGTGAAATTTAATGACACTCTTCCCCCCGCCTCTTGTATTCCTTGCAAAACATGATAAGGACTTTGACTGCTCCTACTGAACTTAGAAATCTTTAGGAACTCAGCATGCGTAGGGTCAATGTGTAACGACCAACAAATTCTAATAGAGAAACAAGTTAATGACGTTAGTCGTTGTAGTTTCTCTTGTTGAGGATTATGTTAGTTTAGGTAAGAAATCTAAGTGTGCCCACAATTAAGCAACAATGAAACTTTTATAAGAGTAGCATTAGATTTTAAGGAGACATGTGATGATAGAACAGTGTCATGATGGAGCGGTGTCTTGTACAAGAGGTGCAAACTTATAAGGTAATGTAAAATTTTCACTCCCCCACCTCTTGCAACTATTGCAAGTTATTATTAAGACACTTAATGCTCCCACTGATCTTTAATATCTCTAAAATGCTACAAGAAAAGTTTCAATGAGCTACGTGATGTGGGAACCTATCACATATATGTTAGACTTTATTTGATTTCTTTAACGTCCAGATGTCATAAGAAACTCAGGGACATATTTAATAGAAATCTTATAAAGTATATGTCTGAATAAATTTCTTCTAAGACAGTGGGTCATATGTGACAAAATTTAGATACAAGTTGATAGTCTGTTAAACGATAAATGAATTATGTCTGAATATTCCATTTGGAATAAGTTCCACGAATGTCAATGAATGACTTATGATGGACCCATACTTATTCCTTAAGCCAAGTAATATTTAGGGCTTTAACGTCATGATTTAAAATCACTTAAAATGAGATTAGATGAAAAAAAATCATCCTCATTAACCATGTCATGATTTCTCATGAATTTTGGTTCTAATGGATGAAATTTATAAGTCTCATTTTCCTTTTGTCAAATTCTCATTAGCATGATAACAAAAGTTGTGGAAAAAGTAAGGTATCATCTAGTTTCATCTTAGTAATGTTTCAATCCAGATATTTAGAACAAATAAGATGAGAGTTTAAGGTAAGTGTGACTTTATGTTGACTGTGCAAACCTCACAATCTTCATAACATTGCTTAATTATGATACTATGTTCTGATTAATCTTCAGAACATATAAGGTATCGAAAAGCGTTGTTGGAAGATTGTTCATTATGGTTCTTATAGTCTTAACATTTAATTTTGTCACTAACTCTCATGTTAGTTATTTGTCAAAGTTCTGGTAAGGAAACGTATGGAACTAGAGTCAACTAATCATGTGTTAGTTGGAATATTAAAATTATCAGACTTAAATATCATTAGTAAGTTACTATCTAATTAATTTATCCAACTGTTCTTTAGAATAATGGATAGTCTCGTTGCTTATGCCTAGTCTAATGACATAATTATGCAGTGAGATTCTCCCTTGAAGGACCTTAACGTTGGGATTAGCACTTGTAATTTGTCTATGGACCTTAGGACAAACCTCTCTTAAGGTTTTAGTGGTTGTAAGGTGAATAACATCTTACTTTCCAGTTTCAAACATTTATTTCTATGTACATATGTTGCTTATCAACACACTCGTTATACTTTGGTATTTTTTGAGTGTTATAGTTGATTTATAAGGCATCAAATTGTACAAGTGAAAATCTTAGTATGTAATGTACTGGAAAAATGTACTCATTTCCATGCGTAAGCCCTTAACCTTATGGGTCATGGTATTGTACATTGTTATGTATTCACATATACCACTTAGCTTTACGATTTAGAATTTTAAATGAAAGCATGCATCTTAGAAGTTCTAGTGATTATTCCACAATTATAGATTAGTCTTAGGAAAGACTTAATCTGGAATAACCTTTTAGTGATAGCACTTATTCTTGATTATCATAAGAGACATCATGTTCGATTTATCCTAATCATCATGCTCTACTTTTCTTCTGTAGTGCTTTATCAGAAGAGAGCAATAGAATTATCGTGTCTTAAGAGATAATCAAGGATTTAATTTTAAGATCTAATTCTTATAGAAACTTTAAGCAAAACATATTAGATTTAGGAATTAGAGTGGATGAGATGTAGATTTATAGAAGAAAATTATAGTGAGTAAAAAAATATGGGTACTAAGAATAAGGCAGACAAAATGATCACAAAAATTAATTGAGGATCATTAATATAAGGATCATTATGTGAAGAGGTTGTGATATGTCTATTACTAACATCAAAATAATAGACTACTTAAAGTTCTACTTAAACAAAGACAAAACAGCTTTGGCCAGAAGTGTAATCATTTAAGCATGTGTGCAAAGTGGTTGCAACAAATCAGCTTTGGCCAGAAATTGAGACAATCACTTTAGTTATGCACTTGTTAAGTATGCCATCTATGAATGAATTAAATCAGCTTTGGCCAGATATTAAGACATTCATGTTTATGATGCACACTTAACATGGCTTTCGTAATACTTGAACGATAAGTAGATGTATCAAGTCAGCTTTGGCCAGAAATGATATATCAAAAACTCATTCAAGTTAAGCCATTTTGGTTTTGTAAAACATTATTTGATCCTCATTAATTAACTAATTAATTACAAAAACCAATCATTTATAGCAAACCACCCGTTAGCGCGGATCGAACTTCGCGATGAGTTCGCTGGGGGGGTGCAGGGGGGCAGCGTGCCCCCGCACGGGGTTCGGGGCGAAGCCCCGAGCTAAATCTTAGTTCACATTAAACAACCTAAAATAATGAGGTTTCGAGTCAAGTCTCGACTGAGTTATGAGATCTCGAGTCAGTTATGAGGTCTCGAGTCGTAACCTTGTTGTCTCGAGTCGGAACCATGTTGTCTCGAGTCGGAACCATGGTCTCGACTACTATATCTTATGAGATCTCGAGTCATGATGAGGTCTCGAGTCGCAACCACGGTCTCGAGTCGCAACCTTATGGTCTCGAGTTATGACGTTATGGTATCGAGTCGAGACCTTTGAGTCCTTATGATTTCGAGTCGAGACCTGATGATTTCGAGTCGAGACCTTATGGTCTCGAGTCGAGACCTTATGGTCTCGAGTCGAGACTGATGGTCTCGAGTCGTAATCTGATGATCTCGAAGCTTCCTGTTAACAGCTGTTAATTGTGATAACATAACCGAAAATTCGAAATCTAAGGGATTATGAGATATTATTTCCTGTTTTAAGATGATCTAATTTTATCAACATATTTCGAAAATAGTAACTGTTTATCTAATAACAGTTTTCGAATAAAGTTAAAAAATAAAATTGGATCAAACATGGAAAAAACACTCATTAATCCTAAAACATTCCAAAACATAACGGAATTTTTCGAATTTTCTCAAGAACATGATGAACCCTAAAAACATAAAACATAAATTCTGGAACCCGAAACCTGAATATTAACAATTTTCTAAACAGATTTCGGCTAAAACATAAACCAGTTAATTTCGAATAAACATATGATTAAGCTTTTATCTGAAAACAATGATCTCGAGTGGACAAGACCGACTCGAAACCGGCTGTTATGAT
Organism: Helianthus annuus; assembly: GCF_002127325.2. Taxonomy (NCBI): domain Eukaryota; kingdom Viridiplantae; phylum Streptophyta; class Magnoliopsida; order Asterales; family Asteraceae; genus Helianthus; species Helianthus annuus. Next base: position 140,351,443 of record NC_035433.2, on the reverse strand, counting down.
TCATAAGGTTTCAAAAATTCTGTTTTCCAAGTTTCAATCCCAGAATTATGGATACGAAAACAGAACTGACTAATCAACATATGCTCTGATACCACATGTTGGTTCAGTTCTGTTTATACATGAAGGAAAACATGAAAACATACCTTTGATTGCATCAGTACAGGCCAGCAGAGAATCCAGATGTAGATGCAGCAATAGTGTTTGACATAGTTGTCAGTTTTGTCTGGTTCCTCCTTAGGGTGCAATCTAATGATGGTGACTAAGAAAACCGAAAAGGGTATCGGTTGTAGGAGAGGAGGTCGAGCATTATGATGTTATGGCTAATGGGATGTCTGATTGTGTAACTGAGTAACCCCTTAACCTCCATGTAATTCTCCTTATATATGCACCCAAGAGGAAACCCTAATTAGTTAATAAGGGTAATTGGGCCCATCAACAATTACCAACTAATTGTTTAATAGGATTGTTATATATTTTGATCCATATAATGTAAATGATTATAATGGCTACTAGATTAAATATAAAATAAATATATTTAATTTTACATTTAAATCTTCCAGTTGGGCCATGAGGCTTTCTATTATTGGACCATGTGATGGTTGTAATATTTTTGTATATTACTAGCTTGTAAGAGTCATATATACTAACTTGACGTAGTGTTGCACTGTTGTGATTGGAAACCATCACCATAAACTTCCTGTTTTTTGAATTTGGCCATTACGATATACATGGGTGGGTTCACGTTATCAATTTTTTTACATCCGTCAGAATTTGGCATACGTGGGCAACAGGTACAAAAGATGTGACTTAAAAGATAAATAGGTAGTTGACAGTAGCTATAGCGGTGGTGGCGATGGTGAATCTTTCGACTGAAGCCGCGGCGGGGTTGGAGGCCGCGGATGATGTGGAGCCGCCGAGGCTATGGGCTTATGGCAGTCGAGAAGGAGTTGTGGTCAATTGGTTACGGGGTGTGAAATCCGACCACCACACCAGCACCATTGTTAACATCTTAGATGTTAGGTGGCGGTGAAAGAGAGAGAGCGAGAGTGGTGGTTCATGGTGGTCGTAACAAGCCGTGGTAGCAGAGGTGGCGAACAAGAGAGAGAGTAGATAGAGATGATGGCGGTTTGGCGACGGTTGTTGCAGGTGGGGGTGATGACTGATGTTGTTCCAGCCGATGCATTATGTGTTGGAGTTATTATCTGTAAAATAATTTCATGTGGTTAAATAAATTCTCTAATTTAAACAATGATATAATTATAAAATTACAAATTTATCGAAAATAAATACCACTGGATTTAAACTAATATATGACGATTACGACTCAGAAAACGTAGTATTAGTGTCAATATTATCGTAAGCGTTACCGATATTTTGTGTATAATTTTTATATCATTGTTTAAATTAGAGAATTTATTTAACCACATGAAATTATTTTACAGATAATAACTCCAACACATAATGCATCGGCTGGAACAACATAAATACCACTGGATTTAAACTAATATATGACGATTACGACTCAGAAAACGTAGTATTAGTGTCAATATTATCGTAAGCGTTACCGATATTTTGTGTATAATTTTCGACTAATGTAAAACATGTGTTAACATCCTTATGGGCACAACTTTATTTATTGGGTCATCTCTTTCGGTTGCTATATCGTGTGCCTTTAGCGTATCAATATCGTGTGCTGTACTCTATCTATACTGTGATGAACCAAAGAGATACCGACCGAACTCTCGCGCAACGCGTGGGTATTTTCCTAGTTTCTTACATTAACCAAATTTATTACATTACTAAGTAAATAAAGTACGAATCGTTTTACTTTATAACTAAGTAGACAAGTATGAATTAGTTTGATCGGACTTATTTTGACCCGCCCTAACCCAACCAATTTTTGCATCCGCTCATCAAAATTTCTTGATCTGGCGCCGTACACACTAATACATCATTAGAAAAGAAGTAATAGTAAAGGCAGTCGCAAGCCACAAAGATGGCGAGGAAGTTAATATCACTTACAAAAACGTAATCTTTTCATTATAACCCACCCTTCTCGAAGCTATGTCCAAGGTCGACTTCTCGACCGTCATGAGACCGTGTCCCTTAATGGCGGAAACTAGATGGAATCCGTAAACCCTCGCTCCTATCAGGTTCGAACCCGAGATTAAAGCCTCGATTTGTCCCTTCACCTAGACGTCCCTCGAAATGGCCTAAGCAGAACTCGAACCTACGTCTCCACTCTCCACTAAGGAGGACAAACCATTTGACCAACATCTCAAGACCCGGTTTTCATGCACTAATTTCTTTGACCCGCGCCAAATTTTTTGGATAAATCTGACTTGTTTAATCATATCTTTGCCTCTATTTTTAACGAGTTTAATCAACATCTCACCGCAACATGCTAGTCGACGTCAACTCAGTGTTCCACAAAACCACGTCCTTTACTATATATACAAAAAATTAAAAAAAATCCCCTTTTATGCACTGAAACTGAAACTCACAAAAAACTTATCCCCTGTTCTTGCTGGTTCAGATTTACACCTGCTCAAATTCAGTGGCTTAACATTAACATCTGCTTTATATTCTTCCTCTCCGTTAATAAAACCTTCATCTCCTCCACTATTATCTTCATCTTCTCCACCAATTCTGTAATTATCCGCAAACGAATATCTGTACGGAGCAGATCTAGATCTCGTCAACAGAACCGCATTTCTCAGCGGCGGTTCCGCAATCAATTCATCGTTAAAAGCTCCAATCACGTCTCCAATTCCACGTGGAATTTGTTTTCCAGTTGATTCCTGTAATTTCTCCGATTTTCTACAGCAATCGCATCTGAAAAAAGAGATTCTTCCTCTCCACAGTCTCCGGAGCCACCACGGTTTGATTCTCCGGAGAAATTTACACCGGCGGACGGTGGCGGAGGACCTCGACGACGTCGTTTTGGTTTTGTTTGAGCGTTTAACTTTAACCTGACCCATGCACGTGACTTTTGGAGACGAAGGTTCTTCGTTTGTGTTGTTGATTTTAAGTTTACGAATGAAGATAGGGTGGTTGGCACGTGAGTCACGTGACCTGGTTGCTCTGGTGCTTTTGCTTCGTGGGAACATAATTAGGGGTGGTGCGAATTCGTCTATTGTTGTTGTTGGTGTGGTTCTTATGGGACTGGATTTAGGTATTACAAGTAGGTTCTTCATCTTGTTGTTTGTTAAGAGAGAGAAAGAGAGGAGTTGGAGATGGAGATGGTGTGTTTAAGAAGCTTTCATGCATATGAATGGTGTTTTTGAAGGTTTAAGTGGATGACGTTTCATTGTCTGGATGTTATTTGTGGTTATTTTGGTTTTATTATGGGACTTTATTTTTTGTCCTCTTCTTTTTTTATAAAACAACAAAAGCATATTATCTTATTGAATCGCAAAAGTAAAAGTAAAACACGAGTTATAAGTTTATGAAGCCTGAACTTTTTATACTTAAAAAACACAAAACTATTTTTGAATATTTACATTTTGTGATCTTGCAAAAGCAATACGTTTAAAACATTGGTTCCACTAACAACATGCATAATTGGCGTTATAGGGGCATGCAAAGGAGTGATAACGCTCCAACGTTGTCCCTCTTAGGTGTTATAAGGGCATAAAAAAGAAGGGACGTCATATGAGGAGAAAAAAAATGGAAAATAATGATTGAAGGAACAATAAGATTCGTTAACTATTAGGGTGTAAGGGGTGCTCACCTAATAGGTGAGTCCCCCATCTTACACCTAACCAATCACATGGTGCCACGTCAACTCACCTAATACACTCCCCTAATTCCCCTTTTTGATGGCGGCACTCACCTATTAGGTGAGTTCGAAATTATTTTTTTTTTTTTTGTTGATGTTTAAAAATTTATATAAAAGACATTTCATTAAATTTTAAAAAAAAATACATTCAAACTAGAAAAAAAAAAACACATTCAAACTAGAAAAAAAAACACATTCAAACTAGAAAAAAAAAAAACACATTCAAACTAGAAAAAAAAATACATTCAAACTAGAAAAAAAAAAATACGTTCAAACTAGAAATCGCATGGCCACCCGTACTTGTTAGCGATTTCTCGCTTTCGGGCGAGGATGATCGGCAACATACTTGGCGGAACATCGTCGTGCGGCTTAAGGAAGGTTTTCATATCTCGATCGAAATTGTAGTTTTTCATCGTCTCGAGTTGTGCCGATATGAGCTCGCGAGCCTCCGAATCTCTTTTTTTCCTCATTTCGATCGCCTCCAATTCTACCGCTTGCTTCGCTTCTTTCATGGCGGTGTACACTTTGAATTGTGCCGCCAACTCGGCCGAGCTTCCCTCGGACGATGTAGCTTGACGCTTGTCTCGCCTTTGTAGTCTTTGTGGCGAGGGATCTTCGTTCATATCCGGGATTGAAAAGTCTACGTCAACGGGCTTTCTTTTAGGTGCCGAACCTTCACCTTCCTCGCCCATCAATGGCACTTGTGCCCATTTCTCGTGTTTTCGAACGACCTCCCACGCCTCGAGGTGTTGAAAACCGCTTGGAAATCTTTCTTTAAATTCTTTTAACGCGACTTTCATCACGTCGAGATCTTGACATCCACTTGCTCGTGTGCGATCCTACATGTTATAAAATAAAAAAAAAATTAGAAAGTGTTAAAAAAGTATGAACTTAGAAAAAAAATAAAAAATATGCAATGTTAAAAAAAATATAATTTTTACCGCTTGTTGGTATAGGCCGTTGAAAAAGTTTATTTTCGAATGCATCGGGTTCCATTTAGACCGTACTTGATGAACGGTCCGGTTACTTCCACCGACACTTTTGTTATAGTGCTCTAAAATTTTACCCCAAAAACTTTTGCGACTTTGTTGATTGCCCTTTTTTTTGTTGGTAGAACAATGTACCCACGCCTTCGCCAACGCCTCTTCTTGTTTTTTTGTCCATTTTTCGCTCACCGTTTTCCCTTTTTTTTCTCGAGCCTCGTCTTCTTCGTTGCCCGCTTCTTCGTCCACATTATATTCATCGTCCTCGTCGTCGTCGCCCAAATTTTGAGTTTCGGGCACTACCTCATCGTCCTCGTCGTCCTCGTCAATAGGTAGAGAACGTTCGACACTTCCTCTTGTAGAAGGAACTTGTGGAGAACGATAAGCATATGGGTCGAAGGCGGGGGATTGAGGAGGAGCGTCCATCGATAGCAAATTTTGAAAATAGCCGAAATTGGGTTGTTGGGTGTTGTAAAACGAGGGGTGTGGAGGTTGTTGGAAATAAAACGGGGGTTGTGAAGTGTAGCCGTAAGGGGGTTGTGGTTGAGCATTTGCACCGCTCGAACCATCTCGAGACGGTTTCGATACCCGCCCCTTATTTTTTTTCTTGGCCTCGCGGGGTCGGTTCTCCATTGCTCGGTGTATAAAAAATAAAAAGTGGATGGGGTTTGGTTGGATAGTATAAAAAATAAAGAGTGAAATGGTTGTGGTTGGAGAGTTTGGTATAAAAAATATAGAGAATAAGATGGTTGTGGATAAAAAAAGGGTGAAAATGAGTTGAGTATTTATATTAGTTTAAAAAAAATTGATTTTTTTTTTTTTTTTAAAATCCGACCGTTGTCAACGGTCAAATCTCGATGATTGTGCCAAATTCAAGCGGTGAACACACAAACAAAATCACCCCCGATTCGGGACCCCGCGTTGATGGCGGCGGTGTTCCCGATCGGGGAAATCGCTCACCGAGGGCACTCCCCGAGTACGCCCCGTTCACCCTTACAATTTTTTAAAAGGCGTTATGATGCAGATGTGGCGGAAAATGCCCCTTATGGGGGCATTAACCATTATAGATAGTCTAATAATATTTCTTTTATAATTAAGTTTGGCTCGTTTAATATTTATGTAATTATTTTATATACCGTATTGTACCGATACCGAAAGTACCGATCCTGAAAATCATAAATATGGTACTGGTACTGAAAGTGCTCTGTATTGTACCGTTACAATAGTGTATTTGAAGATAAATCAACCTGAAATATCAGTATCATACTGAACCGAAAGTATTGATTCTGAAAAATGCAAAATGTGGGTACCGAAAATTTTCATTAACAGATTCCATTTGCCCATCCTTATTTGTGATTATAATTTGTAAAAACATAATATATTTTGTTTGATCGTATTATCATAATTATCTCTATATTAGTTGAACCAAGTACTAATGGTGTGCGTTTGCTTATATTAAATGTTAGTTTATATACTTTTATAGATTGTGGTTCGCTTATATGTTGGCACGTCTAGACAAACATTGGCTCAAACTCTTTTATTAAATAAGCTTCAATTTAGTCTTGATGTCGATTTAATGTTAACAAGATTCAAGTTTTTGGTAAGTTGATTACATGATTTTGAGTCGTTAACTAACATCTTCGCTAGTTTACATCCTAACTAAGACGAATCACTTGAAGAAACCAATCCAAACACCCATATTAGCTTAGGTCGAGAATACCAAACATTTATCAGTAATTTCTTACTAATTTAACATGACCTAAATGTGATTTTTTTTGTCTTTTCAAAAAAAAATGTGATTTTTTTTGGAAAATATCAAAGCTTTCAATTTATTTTCATTACTTTACATTACTTCTTAAAGAGAGTGAATCAAAAAGTTTCCTATAGACACATGTATCTACTAATCAACTTAATTATCATGCATATTAGGCTCAGATTTTGCATATCAACTTTCTATGAAGTAGCTTGAATTACAATTTTGCTAGGATTGAATTGGACCCAATATACTTGATATCAATAGGCAAAAACGTTCATAAAACTTTCATGTATTAAATAATGATCAATGCGACTCCAAATAAAAAAATGGGCCAAAAACTTTTACAAAGTGAAGAATATATGGAAAAAGGAAGGTGGATTCTGGAAGCAAAGTGAGAGGACATTTTAACAACTTAATAATGTTGGTGTCAAATTCCATCTTTCTACTTCAAGTAGCTGTTCATTAAAAAAAAGTCAAAGGGGAATTATATAAAAGAAATTTACGAAAATAGCCAATAATAACTTTGACTTACCAAAATGGTCATCTCATGCGTCGATGGAGCAGGGCATCACTGATTACGAGAGAGTTTATGCGTCTGCAGGGCTGATTAATGCGTCCGCCAATATACAAGTGACACGTGTCTCAATGACATCCATGCGTCCCATATGTCCGTGACTCATCCCATGCGTCCGTGACTCATAAAATTTACTTTTAGCGAGATTTGAGGCATCCCATGCGTCCGTGACTCATCCCATGCGTTGCAGACTCATCCCATGTCTCCGTGACTCATCCCATGCATCCCATTGAGACAAGTGTCACTTCTATATTTAAGGACTAATGGGATGAGTCGGCAACGCATGGGATGAGTCACGGACGCATGGGATGATGGGATGAGTCACAGACACGTGTCACTTCTATATTTAAGGACGCACAAGCTCTCTCGTAATCAGTGATTCCCTGCTCCACCGACGCATAAGGTGGCCATTTTGATATGTCAAACTTATTCTTGGCTATTTTTCGTAAATTTCTCATTATATAACATTTTTCAGAAGCATATAAGAGGTGTTGCATCCAAAAAAAAAAAAACATTGGTTTCTATCATAATTTTTTGAAGGCTACATGCCCATTACATGTTGAATACATCTTATCCTATTATTATAGTATTTTTGTTATTCATGGGTCTTATAACTTTTACGGTAAAAGATTCTCATGGTTAAAAATAAATAGTTGATTTGAGTCATGTAATATTTATGTTTTGTTGTGAAATGATATTCATTATGTGTTGGTTTGGTTTTTGTCTATATTTGGTTAAATCATGAACCAAATTTCATGTTAATGGTAACACTTTATGCGAATCTCTTATAAGGAGTGGTGAGGTAAATCTTATTAAGAACGATTACTCCTTAAGAGAGTGTATGTAGCACGTAAGAAGAGCTTTCATGGGCCGTGATCATTAGATTAGATATGTTATGTTATGAACACTAGAGATATTAGATGATAATGTCTGACCTCGGATGTCGATAGTTCTCGACTAATTGAATGTGAGTAGTATAATTAGTGATCTCTTATACAGTCTCTAATTGAATACCCAAAATCAAATTTATCTTTTAGTAAATTTGCATACTTTTGCTTAATTTCTACTCTTGGGTACAACAATCATGAGTTAGAGTTAGGAGTTTTAGACGTACCAACTTCTTGATTTCAACCCTACAAGTCTAAAACAATTTGTCAACAACCCTACAATAATCAGGATGTAACCCACATTATGGGTGTTAATAGAATTATATTTGGTTTCCTCGAATTTTGATTTTTTGTTAGTGCAATCAAAATTAAAAATACTAACCGAATCCGAATTTGAAAAAACCGAAAAATAATTAATTACTAAATAAAGAAAAAAGTATAATTCAAACTCGGTTCACAATTTATGGATCGGAATCCATATTTGATTCGAAAACTGAAATTTGTGTTGGGTTTGTCGCCAAACCAAAAACCTAATTCGGAATTTGGTTTCGTTTGAATTTCAATAATTGTTGTCCAATACTAATATCAAACATCCTAATCCAAATATGTTGCTTAGCGCCCAACCTCCAGTCAAACACCTCTTGTCTAAGACTATTTGTTGCCGATTAGCACCCCGTTGGCTCAAACACCATGTTGGGCTATTATCGAGGGGCATTATTGGCGTCGTCGGGGTTATGTTAACGGACAGTAACGATGAAGATCGGTGGGAAAGAAGTGAGCTCCACCCCAATATAACCAAACACATTGTTTGTTTTTTGTTTATTTTTTTAATTTTAATTTCTGTTTTAGTTCTTTCACTATATTACTAAAAATTATGGGTGGCGATAATGTGGTAGTGTTTTAATTAATGGAAAACAAATAGTCTTAGTCCTCAAGTACCTACAAAGGCTACAATAATCATAACCTAAATACATGGTTTTAAACCAAAAGTAACCACAGATCAAGATGAATTAAATTGTGTTCTAACATTATTCGAATGTTTATCTTGGATTTTGAGTTTTTGACATTATAAAATAATTTTGTTGGCTATGAAAAATGAGTTAAACATTTAAGGGGGTACAGTGTGGAGCGGTAAAGGTGGGTCGGCACCGACCGGTGACCACCGCCTTGGATTTTTACCGTTCAACAATACCGATTTTGGGGGAGAAATCGGTTAAAGATCACCGAATCGGGGAGAGGGAGGGAAGGGGAGAGAGAGGGGGGTATGTGGTGGGATACATATCTTCTCAACCAATCACACATTTTTCTTTTTCTTTTTTTAAATAGTTTACATATTCCAAAGTGTAACCACCGCCAACGTTTTTGACCAATAGGTAAACATAATAGGTAAAATAACGTGGCACTGTTTGATTGGTCGATTTAAAAGTTTACCTAATTAAAGTGTTTAACCACTCTCTATACCCTAAGAGTAGAAATCTAGACACGCATGTATAGAATAATAAAAACAAAAAAAAAGAAATGTATTAGGATATATAAGTAAGATGAATGTAATTGAAAAAAATCCTTAATTAAATTGTAATTGATAAATACAATAAACCTTATTGTAATCTTAGCATTAGTATTTTCAAAATTTGAGATGTTGCAATTAGGGGTAGGGGTGATCATCATTTGTACAAATTTCATCACTCACAACATTCAATCAAGTTCCGTTATGCCATAACCATTATTCCATCATTCACAACCTTTTTTAGTGGAAATGGTCATCACTCACCACCACACCCAACAATTTCCCCCCAACCAATAAGACCATGCGTAGTCGTTTGTCGAATAATGCCCCCACCCTGGGGCGTTTTCTGCCATGTGGCAGTCCAGTCAGCATGGGGGCATTATTGGGCGTTTTTGCAAAAGTGGCGTAGTGGGAATAATGCCCAATAACGCCCATTCCATTAATTACACAATAAGTTTTTTTAAATTAAATAATGCAAAAGTTTCCCCATTGGTCAGTCAACCCTTCCACAAGCCTTTTTAGGCGTTTTTTTAAACACGCCAGTCCAATTTTTTTTGTCGAAAAACGCTTAATCACGCCGGGGTGTAATGGGTGGGGGGGGGGGGGGCGTTTTCGAGCGTTTTTTTTTTTTAATTTTTTAAAAAAAACGCCCCATTACGGGCGGTCTAATTTCCCTCACATCAATCAAACGATGACGCGTCAAAAATATAATGGGATTTAAGTTCCACGTGTGATGGCAAGGGGGTGGCGGTAGTATTTGGCCATGTTCCACGCATGGTATTTATTCATCACGCACAAAAGTGTTGCCCCGGATGTCCTTTATCATGTAACTTTCCAATTTGAGATGCATCGGTATGTAGTTTGCACGTTGTACCCAACCTCATTTTGTGGCGTAAATAAATGAGTTCACCCCAAGTAACCTTTTGCCTAATGTCATTGATGAATTCTTTTCAATTCATTGTGAGTTCACCCCAAGTATTTAAGTGGGTTTTAAGTGATATATGGTGTCATGGTGGAGTGTTAAGAGGGAGGCTTGGTGTTCTAAGAGACCCAAGTTTGATTTCTGCTTTTTTCCACGTAGTTTTCTTTTCTTTCTTTTTGCCTATCTTTTCTTTTAATTTACCGTTTGTAAAGTTATTCATATTTTATAGTTATTTACTTATTTGTATTTCAGCCATATAAAAAAAAACCATTTTATTCTTATTAACTATTATTATTACTATATGATAAAAATTAAACCAAATGAACAGTGTCATTTAATATTAAATTAAAAAGTGATTTGATATTAAATTAAATTAAAATTAGAATTAGTAACATAATTAAGAGATGAACAAATGGTATCAGGTGTAGGTACCGGTCTCAAATTTATCAAATCGATGTATTTTTTGTACCGGTTCTGCACAGGTATTCATCGGTTTTTACCCTCAAATACCGGTGTCGTACCAGTACTGACCGGTACCGAACCGTACCATAGTAGGTATATTCGGTACCGGTACCCACCTTTGGGGATTTCGGTAATGGTATTTTCTGTACCGGTTGGTAACGAGCTCATCAAATCTTGTAGCAACGCAACAATACAAGTAATTGCACCGTTTATCGGGTATAGGTACCGGTCTCAAATTTACCAAATCGATGTATTTTTGGTACCGGTTCTGCACATGTATTCACCGGTTTTTACCCTCAAATACCGGTGTCATACCAGTACCGACCGGTACCGAACCGTACCATAGTAGGTATATTCGGTACCGGTACCCACTTTTGGGGATTTCGGTAATGGTATTGTCGGTACCGGTTGGTAATGAGCTCATCAAATCTTGTAGCAACGCAGCAATGCAAGTAATTGCACCGTTTCGATTACTTTTCATACACACAGTAAGTAAACTGTATTTCGTTTGAATGAGGTTTTATATACACAACAACTTAGTTTGCTTTTTTTTTTTTGTCTTTTTCTGTAATGAATGAACTGTAGTATGTAAAATTAACTTGGATATTTAGAATATTGATAAGCAAATCGTATCAAATCCTGTAAACGAACCGGTATCGTATTGGTACCAAATTTACTATACCAAATCATTTTCGATACCAATTTGGTACCCACCTTTTGGCGTTTTCAGAATCATTACTTTCGGTTCGACACCGATCTAGCACCATACCTGTATTTATTGATTTTTACCCATACCGTATTGTACGGAGCATTTTCGGTGCCGGTACCTAATTTCGATGCTTTTCCGGATCGTTACTTTCGCTGACGTTACCAGTACCGAGCTCATCCATATTTTAACGTGTTAGCACCGTAATAACTGAATTGAACACAATCGAATTTCCAACGTGTAGGACGTGTGGGTCCTATTATTATATATTAGGTTATTTAAAATCGTTTTTTTATGACGGAGTGACTATCCTTACCATATCATTTTATTTATGTTTTGATATTCGGTATCTGTTTACCGTTGCTGACACGCCTTTTGTAGTCATTGGGTCCTGCCGCAACGCGCGGGCAGAAAATAACTAGTTAAGAATTAAGAATTTCGTGAAAACGCCAAAACGGTAAAGGATGATTCGGGTAAATAATAATTTTAAAGTTTCAAGGATGAAAACGAAAAGTATAATTTTATAAAAAATAATTTTAAAGTTTTAACAAGAGAACAACGATAGTCAATAGTCTAGTTCTTGAGGGATATATACTGCTAATGACAAATAGTTCAGGGTCATATAAGCAATATAATATAGTCTAGTTTATCAAACAGAGGTTTACACTTCGCCTCTAAACCCTAGTTTCGTGGCGGTTAGAAGAAATTGTTGATCGTATCAGGTTACAAACGATGGATAGAGATCCTTCGTTCTTATTCTCAGGAATCACATTCAACCGGAAGAAATTCTCCGCTGATTTTGCTCGATTCAAGGTAAATTATACCTAAATTACCAGACCTATTACTGTATAATCAATTTTTGAAGAACATATTGAAGTTGTTCGGTTGAATTCAAGTTTTTATTTGTTTATTTGGTTGAATTGATTATGGCGGTTAACTGCTTATGATTTAATTGCTGCGTGAATTGAATATTATTAGGGAGTTTGTGTCAGGTTTTAGATGTGAAAGTTTTGCTTTTGAGAAATGTAGTAGCATGCTATGTAGTTAATTTCCCGATACATCACCCTGCCGAGATATCAATGCAAAATGTTGGTACCAATAATATTGGCGGTATTGGCCGATATTGGACCGATATATCACCGATTTTCCTGATATTAGTACATTTCTTCTTAGTTCTACCATTCGTCTTTCTTCTTATTGTTGCTATTAGTGTTTTAAGTTTTAATTGTTAGTGTTTAAAGTCTTAGTGAGTTCCTACTTGCTACAATTGTTAGTGTTTTGCAAGTTGCAAAAGGTTTATTTGTTAACACTAGAAGAGTATACTGGATTGTTAGTGTTAAATTGCTATATATATAAATTTAGCATGGTATTAAAATTACCGATATCCGACATTTTACCGCATTAACTACTTAGGTAGCATGTATGTAGGGGGTGTAAAAAGCTCTTTGTAACCGGCTGAGCTGACTAAACCGAAGCAAGTCGGCCGGTTTGAAACTTTGAACCGGCTGTGTGAACTCTAAAAGCCCTGTTTAATGTTTATTATTTATTTATTTATTTTACTTGTAAATATGTGGTTATGTGTATGTATCTTAATTATTGATCATCTTTATCAAACAATACCTATATTTTAAAAGGAGATGTTCTTGATTTAGTGTTCACATTGGGGTAGGTTGCAAACGAACCGAACGAACACGAACAAGACCTTGTTCGTGCTCGTTTGTTAAGAAATATATGTGTTCATGGACACTTACCGAACGAGATTTTATGTTCGTGTTCGTTTGTTAAGGAAATGAACTTGTTCGTGTTCGTTTGTGTTTGTTAATTTTAGACAACAAACGTTGATGAACAGAAATAAGCACGAACTATTGTTTATGAACACAAATGGAAACAAACGAACACAAACACACGTTCATGAACAGAATATATAGTACACTGAGACTTACTAAATACTTATTTGTAGAATTTTGAAGTATTAAAATAAAAACTAAAAACACTAATGAACTATCGAACACAAACAAACAAGTTACCGAACGTTCACGAACATAAATGAACGAACGCGCCCTCTGTTCATGTTCATTCATTTAACTAAACGAATGAAATTTCTTGTTCGTCTTCAGTTGTTTAATAAACGAACGAACACAAATGAACTTTTCACGGAACGGTTCACGAACTGTTCGCCGAATGCTTGGTTTGTTTGCAGCCCAAGGTATTGTATTAGTATCGTGGAATTGGGATAGCAGTATGAAACTATGTACGTGTTAGATTGGTGTAAAGTTTTGTTCATGCTCAGGAATTAAAGAAAAGTGATGATTCTGAAGAGACATTGGTTGAAAACAAAAGGCCGGAGGTGGAGGCAGTAGAAAAGCCTGTTAAAAAGAAGAAGAGAAAGGCAGCTGTTTCAGGTAATTCTGGAATACTGTTTAGTTATATGAGAAGTTTAGTTAAGGGCATCTAAAGATGGTTTTTTAGCTTTTACTAAAGATTCTATTTTGATTACTTTCATTGGTTTTAGACCCTGTAGAAGGATTTAACGTTTTCAAGAAATCAAAGGCGGAACCGGTTCTTGAAGAGGATGAAGAAACTGAAAAAACAACTCAAGGGAAGAAAGAACTATATAGACAAATGGAGGTTCTCACTTCTTCTCTTTATATATAGACACATACACACTTCAAGCTATATTTTAGAATGCGAGAATATTCTATAAAAGCGGCATAGTAAGTTATTTTATCGACTCTTTTGAGTGCAGAGGGATGCAATTTTTCGTAAAAAGCATAACATACATACATCTGGAAGTAATATCCCATCACCTCTTCAAGATTTTTCTGAGTTGAAATCAAGGTACTTTTATATGTGTTTTTACCGTTTGTAGCAATTTAAGTACTTCTATGATATTTATTACAAATGTTTTTTTTTTGTTCACAGATATGAATGTAGACCGTATATATTGCGTAATTTAGCAGAACTTGGAATCAAAGAGCCAACACCGATTCAAATGCAGGCTATTCCGATACTCTTATCTGTATGATCTTTATCCTAAACTATCCTTTTCTGTTTCGGCCTCCTTAACTTTGGAATCTCGTATTACTTGAAGTTCAATGAATTAAATAAACTTTACAACTATTCTAAATCCTTTTGTCTGTTGCAATAGGGAAGGGAATGTTTTGCATGTGCTCCAACTGGTTCCGGAAAAACATTGGCTTTTGTTTGTCCTATGCTTATGAAACTAAAGGTACGTATCACGTATCACAATTACGATTGATTATAAAATGCTTGAACACTTTAATTATCTCACATCTTTTTTGGTTATCATCAGCGTGCTTCAAAGGATGGTGTTCGTGCCGTAATTATTTGCCCTACACGAGAACTAGCTTCCCAGACATATAGAGAATGCAAAAAACTGGCAAAAGGAAAGAAATTTTATATAAAGTTGATGACTAAACAGCTTGTTAACACTGCTGAGTTTTCAAAAGTTCCTTGTGATATTCTCATATCTACACCACTTCGTTTAAAATTTGCAATCACCAAGAGGAAGCTTGATCTAAGCAGGTAAATTAGTTTATATTTTATAAGAATATCACTTGAATGAGAATCATGTGTGTGTGTGGTATGGGGGAATGAGAATGAGACTGATAGACGCTGAAGGTGCTTGTTTTAAGGGAATGAGTTTTGAGAAAACTCATTAAATAAGGTCCCATGAGCAGTGGCGGATCTTGCCCGTTGAACGTGCCAGGGCCGAAAGACATGGGCACTAAAAAAAGCCCGGGCGAGACCGGGCCAAACATAGTATATATAAAAAATTTCGATCGAAATGCGGAAAATTATCACTACGGCCGAAAAACTTGCCCGGGCCGTGGCCCTGCCAGGGCTCTTCTAAGATCCGCCCATGCCCATGAGTATTCGGTTTGAATTGGGTCGGTGGCAAAAATCCTTACCATGATTCTCATTCAAGTCAATAACTCAATAACATATCTCAATATCACATCATCACATATTCACCCATAACTAGTATTCAAATAATTTCTAATACACATTCTGCTAAACAATAAAAAAACTATACGAGACTAAAATACAAAAAACCATCGTTATGAGAATTTTAAAAACACATAATATAATTACGATTGTCTTTACAAATTAAAAAACTACCTATAGTTTTTCTTACAAGTTTGATAATTAGTGTAAACAACTAGTCGGACTACCCCACGCTACGCGTACGGGAATTCAGTTAGTGTCGATTTGGATTGTTATGAACTAACACTCCATGTAGCAACCGGAAGACAAAACCCATAAGGATATACATAGATTGAAAGCAATAAAAAGAATACTGGAACTGGTACATATTATGAGTTTATGACTTGGTTAAATTTTTATTTTATTTTAAATCTTCAATTCACAAACAAATATATTTTCATTTTGTAGTCCAAATACTACAATTATAATTACTAGAATCCTTAAGATCTTTATATCAAGGAATTTTATTTAAATTAATATTAAGTAGTTTAAACTAATATTAATTTTTATTGTCAATAGCCAGTTGCTATGGTCGCTATAGCAAATTGCATAGCGTATAGGTCGAAGGTCGCTACAGGGTATGTAGCCATAAATAGCGGGATTTCAATTTTTTAAATATAAGTAGCGATTAAATATAACTATAAAATAGCTGGACTTTAGTTTTTTATTAAGTATACATGTAAAATAGCGTATATAGAAGGTATACTGATATAATATACGTATAATTTTTTAAAAATCTTTCTAGTGTATTGCTATTTATAAAATTGCCCCTTCTATTTATCGCTATTCGCCATGAACAACAATGGGGGAGCGATTGCAAAATTTTTTAAGGTGCTCTCGGGTTTTTAATGCTTATATAACACTAAACATTTTTTTTTCAAGGTGTGTGCCCGCCACGGCACCCCTCGCTATACGCTAGGTCTGCCTTTGCCAACCATTATCTTAATATTAAATCCTATATTAGGTCATGAAATTTTTGCTATAATGTAAGAAATTCATTTTCGGACAATAACTTCTATTGCTTTAAAAATAGTAATCATTTGCTTTGGGTATGAGAATTTTAAAAACCGTTGAAAATATGAATTTGTCCAACATATTGAATTTTTTTTTGTGCAGGGTTGAATATCTTGTTTTGGACGAATCTGATAAGCTTTTCGAGCTCGGTTTACTAAAACAAGTTGACGCAGTTGTAAAAGCATGTTCAAATCCTTCAATTATCCGTTCACTATTTAGTGCTACTTTACCTGATACAGTTGAAGAACTTGCGCGTACTATAATGCATGATGCTGTTCGTGTCATCATTGGCAGGAAGTAAGTAATACACGAAAATTTGTTTTCCTTTTTTTTATTTTTTGTTTGGCTGATGCTTATATCGAATTTAAATAGGAATTCTGCTTCGGAGTCAATAAAACAAAAGTTAGTATTTGTTGGTAGTGAAGAAGGAAAGCTTATTGCTCTTCGTCAAACTTTCCAAGAGGTACCGCCTAACATGTATAATCTATCTAATTTTGTTTTTCGTTTGCTTTATTAAGTGGACCTGTTATAAACTATAATGTGTCTATTATTAAGCTTGACATTTTGTAAAAGACAAGGAACAGCTAGTGTCTAGTGGACACTTATCACGTAGGGGTGCAAACGAGCCGAGCCCGAGCTCGACCAGGCTCAAGCTTGATTTAGTTATGGGAACTTGAGCTCGGCTCGTTGGTAGTTTCTGGAGCTCGGCTCAGGCTTGACTCGCTTAATATATTAAATAAAAATACATAAATAATAGACTGGTTTAGACTCACGAGCTGCCGCGCTCGATAATTGAAGCCCGGGCTCAGGCTTGTTTACTAAACAAGCTTATTTTTAGGTTTGGGCTCGGCTCGTAAACAAGTTTAAATAAGCTCGGCCCGGCTTGTTTACTAGACAACTTTAAATAAGGGGTAAATATTCTTCAATATAAATAAAAACTAATATTACACTAAAGCTCGATAACGCTCGACGAGCCTGACGAGCTTCACATGCCAGGCCCGAGCACGGGCTCGATAAATAAACGAGCTTTATTTTAGACTCAAGCTCGGCTCGGCTCGTTTGGAGATTTTTCGTGAGCTGATCTCGAGCGGCTCGTTTGCAACTTTGCACCCGTACATCTGTGATGGATAAATAACCTAAACTAAATCTGTGTAAAAGAAGAAATAAAGGGTATAAAGAATATCACAAGCTCTGGAATATAAAATTTAATGTACCTTCATCCTCGTGACGTCTCTGGAATCTAAGTGATTGTTTATTTGTTACCAACTTATCGTACAGTTCTCATCACCCTTCTAAAAAGTATAATCCAAGTCAACATTTTTTCGTCATTTTTTCTTAGAATATGTACCAGTTACGTTTATTGTTGAAATATGAACCTAATATTAGTTAAGATCTTGGTTAGTAGTTTTAATGTTCAATGCTTCTTTTGCAAAGTTATGATCATGATTAGTAGTTGCCAAAGCTGTTGATTTATGTTGGTCGTGAGTCATGTCCTTGAAGTGTAGAATACATTATAGTTGACTAACTCACTAAACAAACTGTTGACTTTATAATGAGCCTAATATATCAAAGGAATAATGGATTTTAATAATCCAAATTATTAGCCGTTGGCCAGCAACGGTCCCAACTTTAAAAATAACCAGTGGTGGTTCCACATTTTCACATATTGTAAACATATGGACTTTTACTAAAGAACCTTAATTTCTTTTTGTTCTTTCATCTTTTTTGGTTTAGTAAAGGTCCATTGGTTTACAATATATGAAAAGGTAGGACCACCACTTGTTATTTTTTAAGTTGGGATCGTTGGCGGTCAACGACCAATAGTTAGGATTATTAAAATCCATTATTACTATATCAAATTACATAAGCTGTTATCAACTACAGAATCATGTGTGCGTCTGTACTAAAGCTAAATCTAAACATGTAACAAAGTCATAGTTGTCAATAGCTGTAGCTATGGTCGCTACAGCGAATAGTGTAGCATATAGGTTAAAGGTCGCCACAGGGTATGTAGCTATAAATAGCGGGATTTCAGTTTTTTTTTAATATAAAAAGCGATTAAATATAGCTATAAAATAGCTGGATTTTAGGTCTTTGTTAAATATACATGTAAAATAGCGTATGTACGAGGGTATTTTGATATATAATATACATATAAAAGTTTAATTTCCTGTTCACTTGTTCAGAAAACGTAGTTAGGTCCACTTATGATTTGTTTCTACATTCTAGTTTTCTTACATACGTATTATCATTCTTTATGAGCAGAGTTTGAATCCACCCGTGCTGGTTTTTGTCCAAAACAAAGAAAGGGCAAAGAATCTTTACGAGGAGTTGAAGTTTAGTGACATTAGAGTTGATGTAATACATTCTGATCTACCTCAATTACAGGTAAATCTTGATTTTCTTCTGCATTGCTTGATATTTACTTTCAGATTTCAACGCATGATGGTTTTTTATTAATAATTTCAGCGAGAGAATGCTATTGATAACTTTAGAGCTGGTAAAACATGGGTTTTAATTGCGACTGACGTGATTGCTCGTGGAATGGATTTCAAAGGGGTGAATTGCGTTATCAACTACGATTTTCCCGATTCATCTTCAGCGTACATTCACAGGATCGGTATGTAATTTAACCTTTATTTATTCTGTACTTAACCCTAGGGGGTTCTAAATGGGTCGTGTTCGCGGGTTAGCGGCTTCAACCCGACCCGAACTTGAAAATTTTAGACAAACCCGAACACGACCCTTTCAACCTGATTTTTTTTTAAATTTTTTTCCTGCAAATTAGTATATTAAATCTAAAATTTACTAAAAAAACACACAAATGTATATAGTATAATTACATTAAATTTATAAAATTTTATGACAATAACTCCTTTTAAGCTTTAATTATGGCATAAAATACACACAATATTTAATGTATGGAATAAAACATATTATAAAAAAATATAATATAATATAAACGGGTTAAACGGGTCAACCCGCCAAACCGGTCGGGTTGACCCGAACCTGACCCGATTAGCTAAACAGGTTCACAGGGTTCAACCTGAAACTGACCCAAACCTGTTTAGACTAAACCCAAATCCGCGAATCTCGTGTTAGGTTTGTGTTGGGTTCTCGGGTCGTGTCAGAAATTCACACCCCTACTTAACCCGTCCATTCGGTTAATCGTTTTTTGTTACTGTATTTAGGTCGGTCTGGGAGAGCAGGTAGGAGTGGGGAGGCGGTTACGTTTTACACAGAAGCCGATGTTCGGTACTTGAAAAACATAGCAAATGTAATGAAAGCTTCTGGTTGTGAAGTCCCTGAATGGATGTTATCATTGCCAAAACTTAAGTGGAGGAAACATAGGCCAAAAAGAGAGTTTAAGTAAGGCACAGGATGAATAAGTATACAGCTTATTTTATGAAAACTCAGTTTTGGTTGTGGTACCCGTTTGGATTATTTTTAGTATTTTTGAGCTCAACTACACAACTCTTGTAACCTAAGTTTATTTTGTTTGGTATCAAATACGGTATGTTATCTGGTCGAAAACCTTACATTTGTAATCTGTCCAAAAAACATCAAGAGAACAAGTGTAACCAAAACTTTTTAGTTGCGGTTTATTCGATCCAACTACTGTATTAGTGACAATTCACATGGGGTTTTAACTATTGGAAAACAATCATGTTGGATAACTCTATATATTAGTAAATTTGGCCGATAACTGATTTTTTTGTCATTCCATCTCTGACTTGGTTGAATCTTTATAACTATCGATATCAGTAAACTACGTAAAATACTCTTGACTGCTCACCTTTGTCGCTAATGAGCCGAGCTGTTTGTTAAGAAAAGGTTCACGTCAACAATTTGTTGAGCTATGGGTAAAGAATAGGTTCACATAAACATTTTGGTGAGTGGTCATGTTGACTCTGGAAAGTCAACAACCACCGGTTACTTGATCTACAAGCTCGGTGGCATTGATAAACGAGTCATCGAGCGGTTTGAAAAGGAAGCTGCTGAGATGAACAAGCGGTTTTTCATGTACGCGTGGGTTTTGGACAAATTGAAAGCCGATCGTGAACGTTGTATCACAATTGACATTGCACTGTGTAAGTTTGAGACTAACAAGTATTGTTGCGCTGTCATTGACACACCTGGGCATAGGGATCTTAAACATGGTTACGTTGCATCAAACTCTACAGACGACCCTGCAAAGGGTGCATCCAGCTTCACTTCACAGGTCATTATCATGAACCGCCCGGGTCAAATTGGCAACAGGTATGCACCAGTGCTCAATTGTCACACCTCTCACATTGTGGTTAAGTTTTCCGAGATTTTGACCAAGATTGACCGGAGGTCTGGCAAGGAGCTTGAGAAGGAACCCAAATCGTTATCCATTTGGCTCGTATTTGTGATCTATATGCTATTGATTTGGATCAAAGGTTTGGGCTTAAGTGTAAATGAGATTGGATTAGCATTAGATGGAACATGTTTATCTTTTCAAACGGGTCGTGTTTAGATTGACTTGGCATGTTTACATGATGAGTTGTTTACTAGCGTATTTTTTTTTATAAATTTGTTAAATAAAGTAAAATTAGCATTTTATGGTTTAAATTTTAGACATTTTTTATATGCATTTGCATTTTTTATTGTAATATTTTTATAGCTATTCAAGTATTATAATGCAAAAAACAAAAGAAAATTACAGCTTAAAGGGTCGAGTTTATGTCAACTTGCGAAACTAATGGCATGTTTGGGTTGTCCGACACGATTTTTTGATTTGTAATGCATTTGAGTTTCTGTCCCATTCCGCCCGCAAAAGCGACCTATTTAGCACAACTAAGTTTAGACGAGCTTATAAAAATAACAAGTTTCACCGCGCTTATAAAAGAACCAATTTCGTCAAAATTCTCTCTATAAGAAAATAGTTACACATTGGTTCCAACTTGTGGAGATGTTGATCTAATTACCACCAAGTAAAGTTGTCGAAATCGATTTTATTCAAAGTGATTAAACATATACTAACTTTTACTAAAATAGTTATGATTATAGAGCATAAAACGTGGCTATTACTTAAATACCACACCAACTCTAGGTGATGATTTATAAATCTCAACAACTATTTGGTAGCAAATGCTTTCTTCTATGTCAAGGGATGACTTTGTCAAGCAACGCCTCATCTTCCATTTTAAAATAACAAAAAAAAACCACAAATAAACAATTAAAAAATATTCAACCATTTATTTTATATTGCATCATTTTATAGTTTTTGATTTTATCATCATAAAAAATATATTATTTTAATCCTTTAAACATTTAAAATAAGAGTCATTGGCCATTTTTTTATGAAATGATTTTGACATCCAAACCAATATCTATTGAGTTCACTTGTAGCAACCTTAAACAACCTGCTACATCTAATTATTTCAACTACAAATTACTTTGATACCCTTGTCAACTCTATACACATATAAATCCACCCTTTTCATTTTCATTTGTATTGTCATCATCATCACCCAACCCAAATTTTAAGTCATGGGATCATCCGAAAGACCAAAGAAGAAAGTTCATCTATGGAAGAAGGCGACGGTCCACTTCTTGTTATGTTTCATCGTTGGGTTCTTCACTGGCTTCGCCCCGACAAACAAATCTTCTTTTGCTACCCATAATGTTGTTGCAACCAACGCTTCACCGGAGATTTCCCCACAACCGGAGAAAGTTTTTGTGAAGCGTGTGGAGCATGAAAATGGGAATTTTGATAGGAGCGTGTTGGATGAATCTTTAGCGATGAAAGTACAAGAAAGACCCAATCTTGGCCCGAAAGAAGAAAACGGCGAAAAGGGTGACATGGGCAAAGAGGTAAATTTAACTCCTCGAAGGCTTGTGATCATTGTTACTCCGACGAGCGATAAAGATGAGCTTCGAGGGGTACTTTTGAGGAAAATGGCGAATACTTTGTCATTAGTTCCTCCGCCATTGTTGTGGGTCGTTGTGGAATCACAATCTGAATCTACAGAAGTATCTGATATTTTGCGAAAAACTAATGTTATGTATAGGCATTTGGTGTTTAAGGAGAATTTTACCGATATTGAAGTTGAAATGGACTATCAAAGAAATTATGCGCTTAAGCACATCGAGTATCATAGGTTAAGTGGGATTGTTCATTTCGCTTCACTTTACAACGTTTATGATCTAAGCTTCTTCGACGAGATAAGGGCCATCGAGTATGTTTTCCCCTCTTTAACATGTAGATATAAAGTGTTTAATAAACATATACAAATCTCCATAAGTTTTAATTCATTGTTTGCATATGTAACACATAAAGCTAATAGTTGTCAAAACACCCTACCTACCGAATTGTTTCATTTAAAAAATCGATTATTTATTAAAAGAAAATACCTTTTTATTAATATTCAATGTATTTATCTTATGATTTTTCAGAAAAAAGGTACTAACCATGTACCCTGACTTGTTTGGGTACGTCTTAATCAGTCAACCCTGATAAAATTTGTTCAACACTTTAATGTACTATACACTTTTTAAGTTATAACTTATTTTCTGGAGATTTATTTATAGATTTTTTAGTCTTTGAATACGTTTTCTAGCTCATCTAAAATTGAACTATTGTACTTATAGATGATTGAATTTTGAATGTAGTGTGTTTGGGACATGGCCAATGGCATTTTTATCAACAAATAGACAAAGAGTGAGAATTGAGGGGCCAGTTTGTGACTCTTCAGAAGTTATAGGGTGGCATTTGAAAAGTTTGAACAACTCGGCAGATGATACAACCCGATCACCTGTTCATATCTCCACCGTTGGATTCAACAGTTCCATTCTATGGGACCCGGAAAGATGGGGTCGCCTTACGTCTGCTCAGCACACCTCTCAGGTACATTACCGATTTAGATAGTAAAAGAACCTGAACCTGATGAGAAAATCCTAAACCTAAAACATTCAAGACGGTTGAATGTAATATGTTATAACCTTAAAAGTCATAATAAATGGTAAGTTGTAAGTTATTAAAAAGGATATAATTGTTAACATTGCACATAAGACACAAACGGTTATATCTGATACGAGTGCCTATATCCACAAACCCAATGAATACACGGTAAAGAGTACTCAACAGGTATGGGACGTGATTTTATAGTCAATATAGGGTTGAGATTACCAAAACTCGTCACATGTATGATCATGGATGATCGATTGTCAACCCTTTACCGATTGTTCCAATACCATACAATTACATTTAACCCCCTATTAATTAGAAAAGGAAAAAAGCCCCTCTAAACTTCACATTGTATTAAAATTTGCCTTATGTTAATGAAAATCATATATTTTGCAGAATTCTATAAAATTTGTTAAAGAAGAAGTCCTTGAGGAGGAGACCAAATTGAAGGGGATCCCACAAGATGGTTGCTCCAAGATTATGCTATGGAATCTTCATATACCAAGAGTAATTAAAGCTTAATTAGGAAACCAAACACAAATGCATTATAATTCACTCCTCATTTTGCTATTAAAATGTAGTTTTTGGTTGATTTAATAAATATAATTCAGTTTTGTTTTTCGGTTAATGTAGTTTTTGGCTGATTTAATAAATATATTCATTTTTGTTTTTCGGTTAATAAATATGGAACTTTTTTTTTACCATAAATCTATAAAATATTAATAAAACTAGTACGTTGAACATGAATATGATTATCGTTACGTTACACATATCGTATATCAATATAAACTATATTGTATATCAATTTAAACTATAAAGATAAGTACCTATGATTACATTTATGGATGTGTGTTAAATATATACGCATACGACTAAATGTGTTATGATTAGGGTAATGAGTTCGATAAAAAATGGTTTGACATGTTAATGACACGATTAATAAACGTGTTTAAATGTGTTCATTCCGATTAACATGTTTATAACATGCATAACATATTTTGTCTTAAAATAGGTTATTAAGTTGACACGACACATTTATGACTTGTTTATAAAAAGAAATGTAGTTAAATGAATAACTAAATATATAAAACAGACATGGATTGTAAATTTGGTATTTTTTTTGGTTACCATGTGTGCTTTATTATTTATTTTAACCGTGTTCAGCAAGTCATGTAAATATTCATCTTATATTAGTCGTGTCATTTGTATTATTAAACTACTTATATTTAATCAAGCTAAACATATTGTATCATGTCATTTTTTTGTTATTGATGTGGTTGCATTTAATCATATAATCCTTACTAAATATGTTAGTGTTACTTTTTTTTAACACAAATGACACATTTTGTTAAATACATCTTAGATTCAATAGTGATGTTAAACGTGTGAAACATGACCTTTTGAACACAACACGACACATTTTGCCCGCTTTAAGTAGAAGGGTAAATCATTAGTAACATATAACAAACTCATAAACTAATGCACTATAGCAATAAATTTTATAATTTGGTTGGTGTGTTGTGTTGGTGTTGGTGTTGTATGAGGTTAGAAGACAGAGAAACAACATTTAACAGTTAACACTGTAAAAGAAAAATCTTTGGGTCACCAACATATTTCTAGGCAAAAGTAAGCAATCCAACTATCAACTAAGAACGAAACGATGAGAAGAACATCATCTAAAGCGCCACATATGTAGCGCACAAAGTGTGTGATAGCATTAAAGTGAGGTTATCAAGAATCATACGTGCAAAGACAAACATGTTGAACAACATACATTATGCGAAGACGTATAAACCTAAGATACACTCCAACAAAGTTGTGATATAAAGTGGCTTTAAAGACAAGTGTGTTGCTAATGAATTTTGGTTTGGCATCAACGCGGGAGTTGCAAATAGTTAAGCGTGTCCAAATATAACCTTGTACTTTAATTGGTCCAATAGTTCTATATTTATTTAATTTAATAACTAAGACTTTCTTATATCAATAGTTCAATACTTATCTTATTTATTTCATGTATTAAATATGTTACATACTAAATATGGTAGATATGTTAAATAGTTCAATAATCAAACTTGAAATAACAACCCAAAAAAAGTCTCCTTCTTGGGCTCTTTTCTTTACACTTCAATTTCGATTTTTTCTATTATTATGACTTTCATTTTATTTAATCAATAATATTTTCCTTTTTAAACGGTAACGAATCCTTCAAATGGGCTATTCGCGAAATTCAACACGCTGGGATACGTTCACCTCCGAACCAGGGAAAACCCTCACCTAGGACCGAAGCCTGTGAACATTCGCCTGAAGACACGACGGTGCGGTTAGGTAAAACTCATTCAGTTCAAGGATCAAACTAGCGATCACCACCTAGTCTCCCATCAATCCATCACTACCAGGAGCCTCAAAAACTAATAGGGAAGACATGAATCAAACCTGAGTCAATTAGAACACTAGATCTATCCTTTACCCCACTCAACCACCACATTAACATTGAATCCCTATTTTCATTTGCAATTGATTCTCTCTTGTTAAACGGTGATAGAAAAAACTTTTTTACATTTTAGTATATCATAATAATTAGTTCAAGTCATCAAACTCTTCATTTTTTTTTTTGCAATCGATCATTATCCATACCCTTTCACATTGGTCCTACCCAAAACTATGATCAACATCCTATAAATTAATATTAATATAAATAAATAAATAAATATAAAAACAAGCTTCTAATCTAAAGGTGGAGGGTATAAGGGTGTTTGAGTTGTGCGGTGAGTGGGGGTCACCGATCGGTGACCACCCCCACTTGATTGAGTTAGGTGTTTGAGTTGGAGAGAGATTGCCATTTTCGGTGAGTGTTCACCGATTTGTTTGAGAGGAGAGGAGAGAGGAGAGAGAGAGGAGGGACCAATCATGTTTTTTTTTTTTTTTTTTTTAATTGAGGGGTGTTTGACTATACCTAGTGATTTAGTGTAAAATGGGAAGTTGACATGCCATAATACTATTGGGTAGGATTTCACTCAAACACCCTAAGTTGTTTGACTATACCCTCCACCCTAAGGGGAGGAGGGTGGTTCACTAGTGATAGAATTCTATCACTCACAAGCACCAATCAAGTTCCGCCATGTCATCGACCATTTTTCCATCACTCACAACCTTTTTTAGTGGGGGTGGTCATCACTCATCACCACACCCAACAATTTCCCCCAACCAACAATTCCACTCACAAAACCAAACCATCACGCGTTGAAAATATAACGAAAATGGATTTTCGTTAATATATAACGCGTTATTTAAATGAGGCGGGGTGGGAGAAATAAACTTCCACGCGTTATACTATTTGCCATCACGCGTTAAAGGTAACCGCCCCGGGTCCTCTAAGGAGCCGCCTATACGGGGAAAACGGCTAAGCTGCCAAAACCTAACTCTAGAGGGTTCCATCCAATGTTTTTTAAAATTGGTTTATATCATCCGGTAATACAGGTTAAATCGGATGCCGGATAAAAGGCAATACGGAATCCTAGATCAATCAGGTGTACACACGAGACAAAATTCCAATGACTGAGTCGGGCAGAGCCGACATGCATTACGGAATCCTAAATTGATCGTGTAGGGTAACAACAGGGTTATAGTACTTACAACGAGGCAGAGCTTCGCTATATAGTGGGTATTATGCCCGGGTATAGTAATAACTGTTTAGAAGTTGAGAGAGAATTCGGGAAATGAACGATTGATCAAATGAGCTGAAGCCCTCTATTTATAGGCTGGTCGACCACTCTGTTGCGCCCCGCGAAAGAGAAGGCTAAGGCCTTCGCGGCCCGCGAGAGACCACGTGTCGCGTATAGGCTTGGCCAGTCACCGGCCTAGCCTTGGTGAGTCACGTGCCACGTGGCACTATGCAGTGTCGACCAAGCAAAGGCCGTTGCGCCCCGCGACAGACCAAGGTGGTCTTGGTGACGCCCCGCGAGCGACTGCTGAAATTTGTTTTTCTTGATTTTTCTAAGTGTAGGGCTATTTCGGGTCCGTTTCTCGCGTACGGGGTATATTTTAGGACATTTAGGGGTGTCCAACAATATTTTAGGAGGGTTGTTATATTTGTTCCCTTTTGTGCGTTTCTAATAGTATAAACGAACAGTTCGCGAAGATAAATATAATATAAACATAAATTTAAGAGGGTTCTTACCATATGATCTATGGTGCCATATGGTTGTGACCAAGGTGTTTTTTATCATCAAGTGGAGATTGCTTTCTTGTAATAATGTCGCCATGGTAGCTACCAATCCGGTCAATGTTTGATCATCATTCAAATTATTTTTGACATATATTAGCGGATTATCCTAAACAAGGGAGAAATAGATATCAACACTTGGACCAACAAATACTTCTAACAAAAAAAATATAAAAACAAAAATCCTTACCACACAATGGCTTTCGTGGGTGGATACTTTCGGCGAAAAAATATAAACACGACTAAACTGAAAGACCAACAGTTGGGCTATCAAGAACTCAACTTGTGCTGCGGGAGGAGACTAGTGCCCTGCTTAACCACTCTTTTCCTCGAGGGCACCTTTTAGATTCGCCTTAACCAGTTCTCCTAAGCAGGGGCGGACCCACATTGGTGCCACCGGGGTCCCCGGACCCCAATCTTTTTAAAAAAAATAGTAGATTCGGTATATTAAATTGTATATGGACCCCATAAATATAATTATGTGGACACCATAGAAATAAAAAGAAAGCTGGTGTAGTGGTAAATCTCCCTCTTTTCTACCAAGAGGTCATGGGTTCAATCCTTGATAAGCCCATTTTTCTTATTTTTTTTTTAAATCTAGTTCAAACCTCACTTTAACTCGACCCGAACGAGGACCGACCCGAAATGGACCCCATTGAAATAAAATCCTGGGTCCGCCACTGCTCCTAAGCAGGCCTCCCTAACCAGCCCGGTGTTAGATGCCAATCTGTTCCATATGCATGCACTAGAAGCCCAAAATAAACACTACATTTTGATGCGAAGAAAAGGTTAGGACATGGAGGCTAGAGAGCACGGTGGAACACATCATTATTGGTATTGAATGGGGTGCAAGTGAGGCACTTCTCAGAGAGATCAATGATTTTTTAACCAAAAGGGATGGTTCAATCAAGACCGGGGTTATAGGTTTTACGAATGCTAAACCTATGAAAGAGGCTCGTCTTCGTGTGACAAGTGAGAGCAATGGCAAAAAAAAAAAAAAAATCAAATTCAAAATCGGGACGAGTTGCAGGTTCATATCTATAACAGTTGATGCTGATATCAAAGTATTAAACATCTTATGTGTTGATGAGAAATCATGGGGAGTTATCGAGAGGCGACCCGAGTATCTGAATGTAGGGGATGTTGCCGTGTTGGAAATTTACCCATGTATTTTATGCAAGTTATTATTTTTCTTTAACCGGTTTATATTCCTATCCCGAACTTTTATAATACTTATTTGAGGAGTAAACTTCCGTTTTGCTCCCTGTGGTTTGGTCACTTTAACGGTTTTGCCTCAAACCTTTAAAAATAGCCATTTTACTCCCTGATGTTTTGGTTTTGTTGCCAGTTTGCTCCCTGCGGGGAGCAAAATGGAAAAACAAACAATTTGAATGGAGTTAGAGGCGGGGAGCAAACTAGCAAAAAACTGAAACATCAGGGAGTAAAATGGCTATTTTTAAAGGTTTGGAGCAAAACCGTTAAAGTGACCAAACCACAGGAAGCAAAACGGAAGTTTACTGTACTTATTTTTCTCTGGGGTGAACACTACTAATGTACAAGTGGTCAAAACCATGTCTTACATATTTCTGGCTGCATCTACACCCCCGGTGCATTTTACTGTCGTATCGCGTAGGGAAATGCAAAAAAATGGCGTTGTGAAGCGCATGCTTTGTCATATAAATATTGAAGAACCTATGAACTTTGTCAAATTTTACAATATAAAATATAATAAAACTTTGGGTGTTAAATGAAAGATAGAGACCAATTTGATAGGGTTCAAAAACATATACCAGTACAAGTTAGACTTGTTCATAGAGTTTCATACACAAATTAAAACGTGTGTTCATGTTCGATATAAATGAACCAAAAAATGTGTTCATTTCGCTCGTTTATTTAAATAGACGAACATAATGAACGCTAGAAAAAAAGCGCAATTTGCCACATAGTTGAGGGACAAAATTGTAAATTCACACTCTTTTAACGTTCTAATTTTGAGCCAAACCGCCTTGTATTGTAAATTCAAAAATTCATTCCACTCCTTTTTCAGATTCTCTACCTCATCCTCTCTCTAACACACACACACACACACACACACACACACAAATTCATCAAAATTAGGGTTTTGATTTCTCAATCTGTGAGATGGAAGACAGCACCTGCAAAGATCTTCAAGTGAAAAGATCAGATGCTGCCGACTCCAACGACGACGTTTTATCTCAGTGCGATGACCTCTTAATCGCCGATCCTTCATCTTCTTCTTCTTCCACGCTTACCGCCGACCGATCTTCAGGTTATTTTATATATTTTTTCGTTGTTAACATAAGATTGATCTCCGATTTGTTATCTTGTGATAGTTTGGATTGATTTTGAACTGATATGTGATGTTGGTAATTTGTGCACGGAAGGTGTTTGTTGAAATGCGTGTTTGAATTTTAGGTGTGTTTTTGGTGGATCCAAGTAAAAATAACAATTGGTGATTAAGTAACATGAAAAGATTATATGAAGCGATTGTTTGGATTGATTCTTGAAAGTTGAAACTGACATGTGATGCGCACGGAAGGTGTTTGATGAAATGTGCGTGAGATGTTTAGGTTTATTATTATTAGATTAATTTAACTTGTACTATATACAGGACCTGTGAATGAGTTAGATTTTGAGCAAACAACAGCAGTTGTGGAGACTAAAGCTGATAAATCTACGACTGAAGAAATGCCCAAACTGATTAAAACACCAGAACCCGAAAAGTCAAGAAAAAATGGCAAGTTCAACTTACGCAAAAGTTTAGCTTGGGACAGCGCCTTTTTCACCAGTGATGGTATGCCTTTTTCATTATAGAACAAATTATCTGAATATAGTGGCAGTTAACGTCTGCTAGGGGTGTGCGCGGTTTGGTTTGGTTATTAGCATTAACTGTAATCGTAACCCAAGTCATTGGTTAATTGGTTCGGTTTATTCGGTTATTTTGTCGATTTCGGTTCGGTTCTGTTAATTTTGGTTAATAACCAAATTAAACAAGGGCTAGAATTTTTGCTTAATACATGTAATGGAGGTATAAATACATGAAATAGATATAAAAATACATGAAATGGATGTATAAATAAATAAAATGGAGGTATAAATACATGAAATGAAAGTATTAAACATGAAATACATGAAATGGAGGTATAAAAGCTAGAAATATATGAAAATATAAATGGTTCGGTTAACCTATGGTACAACAAATAACCGATAACCGACTTCCGGTTAATTCGGTTTTGGTTAATTTCGGTTCGGTTTTGTCGGTTTTCGGTTCAGTTAACGGTTCGGTTATTGTACATCCCTAACTTTTCAATGTTTTTGACAAATAACAATAATAATCATTTTCTTTGGTGTACACAGGGGTTCTTGATGCAGATGAGCTGTCAACTATGATTGAAGGAGGTGAAAAAGCTGTAAAATATCAATTACCAGGAATCGAAGAGGAAGTATACAAATCAATGGATTCAATTTCTTCATTCGAAAGTGATAATCTGTCACTTGATTGCCTCGAAGCTGAATTATTCGATGATATTAGAGCTTCAATCCAGAAATCTAATAGATCATCTAACTTTAATAATTCAAGTCTCAAGGTGTCATCAGGGAAGAAAGATCTCCAACCGAAAGTTTTTAGTGGTGAGTATACATTTTATATAATAGATCAAATCCACCTTGTTTTCTATCTTCTTATATCTATCTCTTAGTAATTAGTATATCTTATAATCTATGCAGTTAATATTGGTGATATATCGATGATATATTGGTTACGACTTACGAGTCCCCATGTAAAATATCGCTAACAATATTATCGGCGATATTGACTGATATTTGACCGATTTCCCGATCAATACCTTTCTTCTTAGTTCTCCCATCTGTCTTTCTTCTTATTACTGCTATTAGTGCTTTAAGTCTTAATTGTTAATTGTCAGTGTTACATGTTAGTGCTTTAAGTCTTAATCATTCGCTACTAGCTATGGTTGTTAGTGTTTTGCAAGTTGCAAAAAGGTAATTTGTTAATGTTAGGAGAGTATACTGAATTGTTAGTGATAGATTGCTACATATATAAATTCTGCATGATATTAAAATTACCGATATCCCACCGCCATAACCTATAACTACATAGACTATAATTTAAGTTCCAATCACATATTGGCCGATTTTTTTTACCGCATAATATCTGATTATTGGATTAGTACAACTTCAAACATCAAATAAATCCAAAACATAAAGTTATATGTTTTTCTTATTGTTATCACATAACCACTCTCTTTTAAACATCATTGTTAATCTTATTCGGTGTTAGAATCACTTTCTTTGTTGTATACAGGTGTTCTTGATGCTACGATTGAAGGAGGTGAAAAGAGTGTAAAACGTCAATTACCGGGAATCGAAGAGGAAGTACACAAATCAATGGATTCAATTTCCACATTTGAAAGTGATAATCTGTCACTTGATTGCCTTGAAGCTGAATTATTCGTAGATATAAGAGCTTCAATCCAGAAATCTAATAAATCATCTAGCGTTAATAATTCAAGTATCAAGATGTCATCAGGAAAGAAAGAGCCTCAACCAAAAATTAGCAGTGGTGAGTATACACTTTATACAATAGATGAAAGCCAACTGCTTTAATATCTTTTTATTTATATTTAGAGTTAATTGCCCGGATGGTCCTTGTGGTTTCATGTTTTTTCATTTTTAGTCCCCAACTTTTGAAAATAGCAGGTATGCTCCCTATGGTTTGTGATTTTGTTACTCGGATAGTCCCTGAGTAGATGTCAGTTAGTTTGGAAATTACATTTATGCTCCCTATGGTTTATCATTTCGTGACTCGGATAGTCCCCAGAGTAAATGTTGGGGGACTATCCGAGTAACAAAATGACAAACCATAGGGAGCATACATGCTATTTTCAAAAGGTGGGGACTAAACGCGAAAAAACGTGAAACCACAGGGACCATCCGGGCAATTAACTCTTTATATTTACTAGTAATTAGTTTATATCACATTTTTGTGTTGTAATATGTTTTCCCTACAGCATTAAAAAAGGTGGATCTTGATTCCGGAAAACGGGTATGTTACTTTAGTATCTTATTTATATTTAGAGTAAAGTACACAGATGTGCGGTTAACCAAATTTTCGGATTTAGTCCCTTGCTTCCCAAAAGTACAAGGATGGTCCCTGTGGTTTGTACTTTATAATGCATTTAGTCATCAACTTTTGCCAAAAGTACACTGATGGTCCCTGTGGTTTTGCACTTTGTAACGCATTTATTCCCCAACTTTTAGTGACTAAATGTTTTTCAAAGTGCAATCCACAAGGACCATCCGTGTACTTTTGGAAAAAGTTGGGGACTAAATGCGTTACAAAGTACAAACCACAGGGACTATTCATGTATATTTGGAAAGCTAGAGACTATATCCAAAATTTTGGTTAACCACAGGGACCATCCGTGTACTTTACTCTTATATTTACTAGCAATTAGTTTTATTCTAATAAAGATCTGTTTTTGTGTTTAATATTTAAAATGAAGCATGCCGCAAGAACAAAAGATAACAACACTTCATCAATTCCACAACCTAAGATAATCAACAAACTGAACTTCAATTCGGCATTCACCAAACGAGCTTCTTTGAGTGCTAATCATGCAAAAAAGGATCAAGATCTTGCAAAGAAAGCTCATGGTAACAACAAAATTACAGTTTTGTCCCTGTGCTTGTACCAAATTTACAAGATTAGTAGTTCAAATTAGCTTCTTTGTATGTTACAGCTGCACAGAAAGGAACCCAAACAGCAAAACCGACCACTATACACGGATCAAAGGTAACCGGAGTGATTGGTCCTCGAAGGGCTGTGCCAAAGCCTTCGATCGGTTCCAAATCGTCTTCTGCGGGTTCTTCAGCCACACTCAAAATGGACCCAACAAGACCATCTTCATCATCCAGTAGCTGTTCTTCAGGAAATGACGTAAAAGTGAATTTTTCAAGAAAAAAAGTTGATTCCATAACTGCTAAACTTACAGCTGGATCAGTAATCCCTAAAACGCCTTCAAGTATATCGCCTGCAAGTTCCATAAGTGACTGGTCTCCGGAATCATCAAGGGGCAGCAGTAAAGATACTAGTGTTTCTTTTGATGGTGATACCGCTGCTTTGAGTAATCTTCCAACGCCTCGGATCTCAAGTCAAATTGGAAGTCAAACTGGCTCACTTTCTCGACCTCCAACGGGACTTAGAATGCCTTCACCTAAGATCGGGTTCTTTGATGGGGTTAGTTTTATCACTTTTGAATTTAGGGCTGCAAACCAACCGAACGAACACGAACGAACAAGACCTCGTTCATGTTCGTTTGTTAAGAAATATATGTGTTCACGACGAAGTGTTCACAAACACTTATCGAACGAGATTTTATGTCCGTGTTCGTTTGTTAAGGCTTGTTCGTGTTCGTTTGTGTTTGTTAAGTTTAGGCAACAAACAAAAACGAACGTTGACGATCACAAATGAGCTCAAACTAATGTTCATGAACACAAATGGAAACAAACGGACACAAACAAGCGTTCATGAACTAAATATGTAATCATAATATATAATAAATCTATATCTATACTATATAATAAAAGAAACCAATATGGGACACATGTCATTCATTGGAGGCACCTATTTTTAGGGTTTTCCGCCATTCTTTTATATTTATTATTTAGTATATAAATTAGATTTTTTACTATTATTAGTATTTTTATTATTTACCAAATATATTGATTACTTAAAATTTTTATATAAGACTTTATCCAAAATTATATTTATTTAATACACTATTAGTCCAAAATTATATTTATTTAATATACTATTAATCTAAAATTACTTTTATTCAACTCGTGTAATACATATACTTTTTAAAGATTTAACTTTTTTATTATTTGGTATATAAATTACAATACACGAGGTTCTTAAAAATATAATATTTTTTTATTATTTAATATATAAAATTACATTTATTCAACCCGTGTAATAAATGAGGTTTTAAAGATATATTGTTTTATTATTTAGTATATAATATTATATTTTTTCAACCCGTGTAATACACGGGTTATAACCTAGTTAATAATATATAATACACTGACACTTAGCAAATATTGATTTGTCGGAATTTTTAAGTATTTAAATAAAATCTAAAAACACTAATGAACCATAAAAGACAAACCAACACGTTACCGAACGTTCACGAACATAAAGGAATGAACGCGACCTCTGTTCATGTTTGTTCATTTAACTAAACGAACGCAATTTCTTGTTCGTGTTTGTTTGTTTAATATACGAACGAACACAAACGAACTTCCCGCTGAACGGTTCATGAACTGCTGTTCGATGGAATTTTTGTTCGTTTGC
Organism: Helianthus annuus; assembly: GCF_002127325.2. NCBI lineage: Eukaryota > Viridiplantae > Streptophyta > Magnoliopsida > Asterales > Asteraceae > Helianthus > Helianthus annuus. The sequence goes on along the minus strand of NC_035433.2, from coordinate 140,316,294 downwards.
AGAGCCCTACTTTTGATACTAATAATGATATAACAATTTCATCTAAAATTGATATCTGTTAATGCAGGGAAAAACAGGTGTTAAGACCCCAACTGGAAGCATAAGATCTCAATCTAACGGTCCAACAAGCTCAAACAATGTGAAATTTGGAAAGATTCCACCACCTAAAGCAGCTGTAAACATGAAACCAAATCCGCAAAAAATCGTTCCTAAACCAACTCAAACTTCCAAACCGAAAAGCAAAAGTGATATTGTAACTTCTGTTGTTTCGGATCATAAGAGTGAAGCAAGTCTGAATATGAGTGACAAGGATTCGAACAAACGGCCCAAATCGAGTGACAATAACTCTGAGGTAATTTATAATGAAAGCGTTGCTGTTGTGAAGGATGATAATAAAGCAACACCAGATGGCTTAAGGACTCCGTTTGCTGTCAAGAACTCTGTTTCTGATACCAATGGGGCTGTCACTGAGAAAACGGTCAACTTTCCTATTTTGGAAAGTCAACGTAATGAGAACAGTGAGGTTGTTTGAAGTTCATGAGGAATCATATAAGTTTTTGTGTAACTTTTTTATATATTACTTGAAGTTTGATGCAACAGATGTTATGATGTTTGCTTCTGATAAAAATATTTTTACTTGTATCAAAGTGTTTGATTTTTATGTTGACTTAAATGTTAGGGGGTAGCGGCGCAGCTTGTTGCTCGCTTACCTGCGATATTGATGTAACTCGGCCAGTATTTTAATGTTAGTTGAATACGTTTTTGTCTACGTAATACTTTAAGACTTGCCTATAAGTATGTTGGAGATTGACAGAGTTATCAATAGTCATTGATGGATGGTGGTTGTTTAATGGATAAATATTGGGCCTATTTAATGGATGACCCAAATTGGCCCGTTTAGTTGTTAACCAAGCTGAAAAAACAGCCCATGGACGTAGGTCCCCATCTGGGACTGGATCATGTAAAATTCTTGTATCGTGTTTTATAATATTTATGTTTGCGTGATATTTGTTTGTGCGTGTGTGTTGATTCCACTACGCCGCTTGATACCAAAACATACATTTTTATTTTGTATCGTAAGAAAAAAAAATACAATGTTATGTCGTTATGTGTAATTGGTCTCTGTCATGTTTGTGTATAAATTGATGCAAGTAGATTAAGAAAATTTAAGAAAACGTAATTTCACGATATAGTCTCTCTAATTTAGCCTAGCTTGTATAAATTGGTCTCTTTGTCATGTTTCTCCATGTCATGTTTGTGTATAAAACGTCGATTAAGTAACCCAAGCTAAAATCGATACCACTTGTATAGCACAAGTCATTAAGCAACCCAAGCTAAAGGCTTGGGTCCCCAAAAAATAGGGCCCTCACTTTTTATTTTTTATATATATTAAATAATTTTTTTTAATAACAGAATTAAGAACTACCTAGGGGTTTTCAGGTGGCAGACCGCTATGATAATGATTGCGGTTTTTTGAGAAGTGAATGGACATATCAATTAGCCGCACACAGATATATAAACTACTAAGACAGGCATGATTTTGTAAGATTATATCTATAAATGCAACCATATGCCAAGAATATAAACGCCTCAAAACATGTCTAGAAGCCAAAATAACCCTTGGCTTGATCATCTGCTAACTCAGCCACAACAAATGCCTCCCATTTGTGAATGCTGTATGCAAATTCAACCTTACAAGTCTATTAATTAATTAATTAATAATTAAAAAGATATGTGACACGTACCAAAAACATAATAACGAAGCTACCTACGACCAACTTGGTTCAATCCACACATGTGGGTCAAGATGATGTTCTGTTCCCATGAAATCCCCAAAACTTTCTTCGACGTTGGATGTGTGATACCTTCTTGTTTCGAGAGAATAGAACACTATCTTCCTGTTTTCAGAATGCAAGCGCGGAAAGTAAATCTTGTTAGCCATTTCTGGCGTTTTGGCTTCAATGCAAAGGCATGCCTTACCAGTAATATAAATCGCGTGCCTTCCTAAACTCTCTATTTTCTCCCATTCCTTTGAATCATTCAGCGTGAACACCTCAACAGACTCTCCAAACTCGCTCGCAACTACTAGTAAAAGGCGTTGATCACATCTCATTAGGAAATTTTGTTTGGTAGATCTGCAACTGCTTATTGGGCCTTCTTGCCAAGTGTAATCTCGGTTTTCTGTATCTATGAAACCAACTCCTCCGTTGTAATACAAAGCATAAAGATTTCGCTCATATTGTGTTGCAAAATGAAACCAGTGTAAGGCATCATCGTAAAAGTTTAGATTGAATCTACGCCATGAGGCATCATCGTAAAAGTTTAGACTGAATCTACGCCAAGATGGTTCTCGAGCTACAAAGTGGATGTAAACATGCCGTTCGAGACGTGTTGTAAATCCAACAACCATACAATCAGGGGAAGTAGGCGGTGCCGAGAAACAAAAGCTGTCTAAATAAGGCACTAGTGGAAGCTCACGCATATCACGTGTAAAGGGGTTATAAAACATCAGGGGTTCGTCTTGTTTACGTATCAGCAGCCAACCATACATGGAACAATGTATCTCCACATTACCAATGAATTCATGAGGTGTCTTTATAAAGTACGTGTCACCAAACATCGGATCGGTAAAAGAGATAACGCCTCGTTCTTTGTCCAACATCATCAGCCATGGTGAAGCTAATGAATAGTTCTGCAATCTCCCTCCCTTACTCCATCGGATCATAGGTGCTGCTAAGTGACACTGCTTGCACGTAGCATGAAAGTTTAGGTATTCTACGCCGACACAAAACTCCATAATCGTCTTCAAAACATCAAACGGAATGTTGAGAAGGCGTGACTCCATATTCTCTTCAATGCTCGTGCTATTACCACCAACCTCGTCATCCCTCACCACCACCTCGTATTCTTTGTGCTCTTCTTGTTGAGACTTGATTTCTTCGCAACAGTGGCGTCTTTGAGAATTCACGTACCCTGTTCGAGCTCGAAAAATGGGCCCATATGCTTTAATGATAAACAACATAATTACGAAAATGACAAAAATTTAGTATTGGATTGGGCCCAATAAATCTATTGTTAAGTTGGGTAAATTATAAAAAATACAAATCTTTTGATAACGGGCCTCTATATTGGATTTGTTACGTATGTACAATTTTTTTTAAAAGATAACATATATATATATATATATATATATCGATTATTTTTAAAAAATCTCGTACCCCTCGAAAAAACGGGCCTTGTGCGGAAGTCCTCCCCGCACACCTAAAGAGCCGCCCATGCTTCGCAATCACCTTGTAACCTACATAAACAAACAATCTTTATGAATACATATTCCATTTTTGTAGTGCTAGGATATGCATCAATCCAAGGCAATACCTATGATCCGACAATGATGCATGGCTTGTTGGCATGGACGACAAGGCTATGGTTTTATTCTTGAAATCGTATGAGTGTATCACTTTTCCGGATCTATCAAGAAAGTGTACATAACCCCCTAACCCCGAGGCAATTGCAGGGCTGTAACACACAGAGTTACCATGAGCAAGATCCAAAAAGAATGCAGCATCTTGAAGATCTTTCATTTCGTCCCATCTTAGATTAATCGTGTCTAGTTTCAACACACACAAGCCACCAACTGTTTTTTTTGTCACATGGCCTACCGCGCGAAGACATAAGTTAACAAAGAACAATTCATTACAACATCCGTGAAGAAAAGGAATGGAAGTTATGATCATCGGGAGGGGACGACAAACAACATTCTTGGATCATCTTCAAACCTCCCTCTACTTTTTTTTGGAACCAAGCGGGGGAGGCGTATGATCCTTGAATTCATAGGGTTCCAAAGAGACCACTTGTCAATTGTCATTGTGTGGATGGTTGGAGAGAACCACCCAGCCATGGAAACACCCCCGGATACGCCTCCCGACGAGAGACGGAGGAATTCGACACCTGCGTTGTGAAGGCGGGTCACGCGTGGTGTAGATAATATGGTCTCTGTTGTCTTCTTCAAGGTTTTGATCATGATCAACCAACCAAGGATGGTTTGAAGATAGGGTGGGTAATTGATCACATACAGAAGCACAAATATGCTTCTGCTCCATCTGAAAAAGTCCATAACAGTTTTTTTATTTTCCAAACTTAATTAATGCAGATAAGCTTCAGCATGCAATCAGTATGTAAACCAATAACAAAGTTGGAGAAAATTAGCATCCAAACAAAAAAAAAAAAAAAAAAAAAATACATGCATGTTTTACTTTTGAGTTAATTACTTTTTTTTGAGTCATTGTGTTTTAGTGGTTTTAACCACTTGAATTCAAAATCAAAAAGTTTAACGTCCTTTTGTACTCAAGTGGTTAAAACCACTAAAACACAGCGACTCAAAAAGTAAATTTATGAAAGTTTATTAATGTAAACCGTGTTGATAAACAGATTTTACAAATTAACCATTGTTCTTTAAACCTAAAAAAACATTAACAATCCTTCTTCAATCAAATCTGGCCAAACACAAAAACGACACCGTTTTAATCAAAACTTGAGGAGAATCATTTATTAGTACAAACTGTCTCAATAATCAGTTTTTTTATAAACCATGCATGTTCTTTAGACTAAAATTAACTGCTGTTTAGAGCAGAAATACACATTTGTTTCTGGGATATATAGTCCGATTTTTATTGATAATTTGGAGGAATCGATCACTCGTTACAACAAAGCAAAAACTTAAAAAAAAAAAAAAAAAAAAAAAAAACTGATTAGAATTCTTACCTCAAGGCAGTCACTTTCGAACCCTACACCAAAGCTCGCAGGAGACAAACGATTTTGAAATATCTTTCTTTCTCTCTCTCTCTCTCTCTTTATTTATTTATTTTTTTAGGCAGACTAGGTTCCTTCCCAATGTGTTGAAGATATCTTTTAACTTTTTTTTTGAACGTCCAACATAAGAATCGCCGGGTACTCCGTACGCGGCACCCATTGGCCGAAAGGTAGCCCGCGGCAGCCCAACCTGCACGCACGGAGCCCCTAGCCCACCATGCCACCAGTTCCGGGGAAAACCCGACCCTGCACCCGCCCGAGGGCACGACAATGCAGAGCCGGTAAAACCCGGGTGGATCAGGAATCGAACTTGAGACCTTTCGGTCAAAAGTCTTCCCTCATTTCCATAACCACTAAGCTATAAGCCCAGGGTTAAGATATCTTTTAACTAATGTGGATTGGTTTATAAATTTATATTAGATTTTGTTATTTATAAAAAGAAAACATAAGTCAAAGGAAATACTAAATATCCGTATATAAGTTATTTTTAAAATAAGTTTTTTTTTTTTTCATAGTACATCGATCTATTGAATAACTAATGCGGTTGGTTTTATAATTTATATTAGATTATGTTATGCATAAAAAAAACATAAAGGAAATATCAAATGTCCCGTATATAAGTTATTTTTAATAGTAGTTTTTTTTCCATTGTAGATCGATCTATTGAAAAGAGGTTTTTATTTTAAGATTAAAAAAAATTATAGGATCACATACCATGATTAAATCAATAAATATTTAATAAATTGAAGTTGTCCAATGAAAATAGGAGTGAGAAGTAATAACCTTTAAAACACTATTTTGGTAAATAATTTTGTAGCAACATTATTATGGTAAATAATGGGTATGGGACGCCAATGCCCATGCCACCTTAGCTTTTTAACTATCAATAGCGCCGCTCCCCCATACTATGTTGGCTATTGTGTGTGTATGGGAATGGGCTCTATCACATACCATGCTAGCTATTGAGAAAAGACAATAGAGAGCCTCCTGGTTGACGTGGTGCATACGTGACACAATGGAGTCCCTACCACCTCCAAACCATACGCTGCAGCCTAAGAGTAATAGCCATTAAAGAATCTGTAAATCATATGCTTTTTCATATTTCAGTATTAGAAAACTAAAATTTAATCAATGAAATCATACGGTTTTGCAAATTTCAGTATTAGAAGGCTGGGGATAAATTAGTATTTAAGTTTCTATGAAATCGAGTATCTGAATATAGGGGATGTTGCTGATGAAGTGGTTGAAACCATGTCTTACATATTTCCCGACACATCTACACCTCTGACATGAATTACCGTCGCATCGCGCGAGAAAATGCGAAAAAATCGCTAACCATCGCGAAGCGCAAGCTTGTTATATTAATATTAAAGAGCCTATGAACTTTGTTAAATTATACAAATGGATACAAACGGACACAAACAAGCGTTCATGAACATAATATATAATACACTGACACTTAACAAATATTTAATTTGTCAGAATTTTGAAGTATTAAAAAAAAATATAAAACTAAATGCACTAACGAGAACTATCAAACACAAAAGATCACGTTACCGAACGTTCACGAACATAAATGAACGAACGCGGTCTCTGTTCATGTTTGTTCATTTAACTAAACGAACGAAATTTCTTGTTCGTGTTTGTTTGTTTAATATACGAACGAACACAAACGAACTTCTCGCTGAATGGTGCACGGACTGTTCGCTGAACGTTTCGTTTGTTTGCAGCTCTACTTTTGATACTAATAATGATATAACAATTTCATCTAGAAAATGATCTCTTAATGCATGGCAAAACAGGTGTTAAGACCCCAACTGGAAGCATAAGATCTCAATCTTACGGTCCAACAAGCTCAAACGGTGTGAAATTTGGAAAGATTCCACCACCTAAAGCAGCTGTAAACACGAAACCAAATCCCCAAAAAATCGTTCCTAAACCAACTCAAGAACAACCAACTTCCAAACCGAAAAAACAAAAGTGATACTGTAACTTCTGTTGTTTCGGATCATCAGAGTGACAATGAGTCTGAGTTAACATATAATGAGCGCGTTGCCGTTATGAAGGATGATAATAAAGGAATACCAGATGACTCAAGGACTCCGTTTGCTGTCAAGAACTCTGTTTCTGATACCAGTGAAAAAACTGTCAACTTTCCTATTTTGGAAAGTCAACATAATGAGAATAGTGAGGTTGTTTGAAGTTCTTCATGAAGAATCATATAAGCCGGCTGATTTTTTTTTTTTTTTTGTGTGTAACTTTTTAATATATTACTTGAAGTTTGATGCAACAGAAGATGTGTTTCTGATAGAAAGTTTTTACTTGCATCAAAGTGTTTGATTTTTATCTTGTTTAAATGTTAGTTGAATATGTTTTTGTCTACATAATACTTTAAGACTTGCCTATAAGTATGTTGGAGATTGACAAAGTTATCAATAGTCATTGATGGATTATTATTGGGCTTGGTTAATGGATGATTAGAAGACTTGGAGGGAAGGCCCAAATTGGCAGGTTTAGTTGTGCTCTTTATATACCTATTAATGTATTGTAATCTTCGTGCGTCTTTGAAATAACCTAGTTGTAGCTCATGGACGTAGGTCCCCAACTAGACCGGACTACGTAAAGATCTTGTGTCATGTTTTATTGTTTTTTGTCCGCGTGATATTCGTTTGTGCGCGTGCGTTGGTTCCACAGCGCCACTTGATACCTAGCATATATTCTTATTTTATATTATAAGATAAAAATACTATGTTTTTAAAAAAATTTGTATAATACTTAAATTAATAGTTGCATCCTAAAACATGGTTTAAGATGTGATATTTTAGAGTAAATTTACTCTATGGTCAAATGTCAGATTTGGTTATTATATTCAGTTTTCGGTACTAAAACATAATAACGAAGACATAATAACGAAGCTACCTACGACCAACTTGGTTCAATCCACACATGAGGGCCAAGATTATGTTTTGTTCCCAAGAAATCCCCAAAACTTTCTTCGATATGTTGTCCATTGAACGTGTGATACCGCCTTGTTGCGAGAGAATAGAACAATATCTTCCGCGCGGAAAGTAAATCTTGTTCACCATTTCTGGCGTTTTGGCTTCGACGCAAAGGCATGCCTTACCACAAATATAAATCGCGTGCCTTCCTAGGGACTCTATTTTCTCCCAGACGGTTGAACCATTCAGTTTGAATACCTCAACACATTCTCCAAACGGTTTAATTAAAAAGTGAATAATGCCCTGTCACGTAGATAATGAGCTTTAACTAACTCACCCTTTAACTACCACGTTACGGTTTGACTTAGAATTCAAAAAACATATAAAACAAAAAAAATGCTATTGGTTGGTTTGAGGTGGACCCCATCTCACAATTCACTCACGGACGTTAAGGGGGTAACGCCTCCCCTCTTGGAACGGCCCTTTTCACGTTATGTTGTGTCTCTTCCCCACCTTTAGTCATTTGGTCTGATTATACACGTGAATATACAACTTCATTTACCACTAACCCGATTAATAATCAGACTGTGTTCGACTGTTCGGGTTGGGTTTTGGATAGATAGGTCGACCTGCACACGTGTTTAAAGTTATAATCCAAAATCATAATTTAAAATAGGTTGTATTCGGATGGGTTGTGAATAGATAGGCTGCCCGTGCAACTGTCACGCTTAAAATGAAAATAAATGCATACCAGATTTGAAATGGCAAGGATAATGCATAACTTCTTTCACGTTTGGGAACTGTAATGTTCGTTTTGTACATGTTAGACAGGTCAAATCTTAGTTTGACCTTGAATTTTCAAAAACAGAAAACAAGCCGGCTAGCACTGGCTGGGCTGTGTTGGTCGGGGTAACAGGTCATTATGGAGAGGGTCGTTTTGGTCCGGGACAAAACAGGTTTCGACAAAAAATGACTAAAATCAAATAATAAAACTCAAAAGACGAACATGGGTGCAAAAGGTACATAAACATTTGACTGTATTGAATAATTACATAGACGAATGTGACAAGTCAGTAGTGGTAATAAAACCTAATAACGAAGCTACCTACGACCAACTTGGTTCAATCCACACATGCGGGTCGAGATGATGTTTAGTTCCCATGAAATCCCAAAAACTTTCTTCGATATTGGATGTGTAATACCTTCTTCTTTCAAGAGAATAGAACACTATCTTCCTGTTTTCAGAATGCAAGCGCGGAAAGTAAATCTTGTTTGCCATTTCTGGCGTTTTGGCTTCGATGCAAAGGCATGCCTTACCAGTAATATAAATCGCGTGCCTTCCTAAACTCTCTATTTTCTCCCATTCCTTTGAATCATTCAGCCTGAACACTTCAACAGATTCTCCAAACTCGCTCGCAACTATTAGTAAAAGGCGTTGATCACATCTCATTAGGAAATTTTGTTTGGTAGATCTGCAACAGCTTATTGGGCCTGCCAAGTGTAATCTCGGTTTTTTGTATCTATGAAACCAACTCCTCCGTTGTAATACAAAGCATAAAGATTTTGGCCATAGTGTGTTGCAAAATGAAACGAGTGTGAGGCATCATCGTAAAAGTTTAGACTGAATCTACGCCAAGATGGTTCTCGAGCTACAAAGTGGATGTAAACATGCCGTTCGAGACGTGTTGTAAATCCAACAACCATACAATCAGGGGAAGTAGGCGGTGCCGAGAAACAAAAGCTGTCTAAATAAGGCACTAGTGGAAGCTCACGCATATCACGTGTGAAGGGGTTAAAGAACGTCAGGGGTTCGTCTTGTTTACGTATCAGCAGCCAACCATACATGGAACAATGTATCTCCACATTATCAAAGAATTCTTGAGGTGTCTTTATAAAGTACTTGTCACCAAACTTTGGATCGGTAAAAGAGATAACGCCTCGATCTTTGTCCAACATCATCAGCCATGGTGAAGCTAATGAATAGTTCTGCAATCTCCCTCCCTTACTCCACCGGATCATAGGTGCTGCTTAGTGACACTGCTTGCACGTAGCACGAAAGTTTAGGTATTCTACGCCGACACAAAACTCCATAATCGTCTTCAAAACATCAAACGGAATGTTGAGAAGGCGTGACTCCATATTCTCTTCAATGCTCGTGCTATTACCACCAACCTCGTCATCCCTCACCACCACCTCGTATTCTTTGTGCTCTTCTTGTTGAGACTTGATTTCTTCGCAACAGTGGCGTCTTTGAGAATTCACGTACCCTGTTCGAGCTCGAAAAATGGGCCCATATGCTTTAATGATAAACAACATAATTACGAAAATGACAAAAATTTAGTATCGGATTGGGCCCAATAAATCTATTGTTAAGTTGGGTAAATTATAAAAAATACAAATCTTTTGATAATGGGCCTCTATATTGGATTTGTTACGTATGTACAATTTTTTTTAAAAGATAACATATATATATCGATTATTTTTAAAAAATCTCGTACCCCTCGAAAAAACGGGCCTTGTGCGGAAGTCCTCCCCGCACACCTAAAGAGCCGCCCATGCTTCGCAATCACCTTGTAACCTACATAAACAGACAATCTTTATGAATACATATTCCATTTTTGTAGTGCTAGGATATGCATCAATCGAAGGCAATACCTATGATCCGACAATGATGCACGGCTTGTTGGCATGGACGATAAGGCTATGGTTTTATTCTTGAAGTCGTATGAGTGTATCACTTTTCCGGATCTATCAAGAAAGTGTACATAACCCCCTAACCCCGAGGCAATTGCAGGGCTGTAAAACGCAGAGTTACCATGAGCAAGATCCAAAAAGAATGCATCATCTTGAAGATCTTTCATTTCGTCCCATCTTAGATTAGTCATGTCTAGTTTCCACACGCACACGCCACCAACTGTTTCTTTTGCCACATGGTCTACCGCACGAAGACATAGTTTAACAAAGAACAATTCATTACAACATCCGTGAAGAAAAGGAATGGAAGTTGAACAACCATTCATGTAAGAAGTTGGGGCCGTTAGATACGGCAATAGACTTATCACAATTTCTGCACCCTTAACCACAATATCAATGTGTATGATAAAATTCTTTCTAAGCCCAGTACTAAAGGCATATACTTTACCGTTGCAACAAGTTAGGCTGCACAATAAACGATCACAGCCCGTTATGCTCTCCAACTGTTCAGCGTATGAAATTTCCATCCATTTTAAACGCTTACTTTTACAGTCTAGCCGACAAAAGATAATGGTGCCGTTTAAAGTTGTTAACATGAAAATCAAACCATGATCATCGGGAGGGGATGACAAACAACATTCTTGGATCATCTTCAAACCTCCCTCTACTTTTTTTGGAACCAAGCGGGGGAGGCGTATGATCCTTGAATTCACAGGGTTCCAAAGAGACCACTTGTCATTGTGTGGATGGTTGGAGAGAACCACCCAGCCATGGAAACACCCCCGGATACGCCTCCCGACGAGAGACGGAGGAATTCGACACCTGCGTTGTGAAGGTGGGTTACGCGTGGTGTAGATAATATGGTCTCTGTTGTCTTCTTCTTCGAGGTTTTGATCATGGTCAACCAACCAAGGATGGTTAGCAGATAGCAGAGGCGGACTTAGTGTATTATTAGGGGTAGCACGGGCTACCCCTCAACCCCGTCTCCGTAGTGTAAAAATACCCCTTAACTCCATTTCCGTAGTGTAAAAATATCTCTCAACTCCGTTTCCATTATATAAAGGATACCCCTGAGCCTAAAAAAAAAGTTAGGATACCCCTAACTTTTTCGGCCAATTCCGTCACTGGCAGATAGGGTGGGTAATTGATCACATATAGAAGCACAAATATGCTTCTGCTCCATCTGAAAAAATCCATAACAAGATTTTATTTTCCAAACTTAATTAATGCAGATAAACTTCAGCATGCAATCAATAAGCACGTAAACCAATAACAAAGTTGGAGAAAATAAGCTTAAGAACACAATCAGTGAACCAATAACAAAGTAAATTTTTTTTTTTGAACTTTACTTTGTTATTGGTTCACTGATCAATCACATTTATAAAAACTAAAAACCCATAACATGATGATAATTCCTTTAAAGTAAATAAAACAAATTAACAAAAGTAGGGTAGCAAAATGATCGAAAGCCTAAACAATTAAACATATAGATATATAACGGTAAATAAAATCACAAAAATCAGTAAATAACATTAGATTTTCAGATATATAACAAAGTTTGAAGTATATGACATCAGATTTTCAAAATTTAAAAAATCAGTAAATGAAATCACAAATTCACAATTATCACACACTTATGTTTTAAACATCTAAATTAGTAAAAAAAAAAAAAAATTCCATACTTGGTGCAAACCCTAGGTCGATTTCAACTCTTCTTTACAACCTTAAAATCAAACACTTATGTTGTTGTTGTTTAAGATTGCGTGTGCGTCGCTGTGTGTTTTTTTTTTTTTTTTTTTTTTTTTTTTTTTTTTTTTTTTTTTTTACGATTTACCACCCTCCCTTATTTTAATGGATTTGATTTGCCTAGGGGTTGGGCTTAAACAAGTCGGCAGATGCAGAATGGTGGACAATCCACACTCCAAAATCTGAAATCTGAAACTGTGAAACCGATTAGGCCATTTGGGCCAACTAAAAACTTGGCCAAGGCCCATTTTGTGTTATTTATTGGGTTTAAGGACAGTTGTTCAAGTATTTAGGAATTAGGATCGTTTGTATAAAATAATGGGGAGACAGATAGTGACGTAGCACAACGTGTCCAGGTTGGTTGGCGTAGGTGGAGAGCGGCAACTGGGGTATTGTGCGACAAGAGGTTCCCAACTAAATTGAAGGAGAAATTTTATAGCTATGGTGGCAGTTAGACGTGCTATGCTATATGAAATAGATTGTTGGGCAGTCATGAAGATGCAGATGTGTAGGTTGGAGGTGACGGAAATAAGGATGCTAAGGTGGATGTGTGAGCATACTAGTTTGGATAGGATAAGTAATGAGGTTTTTAGAGTAAGGTTATGAGTGGCTAGTATTTCAGACAAGATTAGGGAGGGGAGGTTAAGATGGTTTAGGCATGTTAAGAGGAGACAAGTAACAGTCACAGTTGAACAGTAGTGGCAGGCAGAAACTGACTTGGGAAGATCAAATTAGAAAGGATTTGCTAGACTTACACATCTCTGATGACATGATCGAGAATAGGAGTTCTTGAAGACGTAGAATTAAGGTTAAAGACTTTTAGGGAGTGTTAGCATTATTAGTGTCTTGTCCTAAAAGCTTAGGTGGGTGTGTGTGTTTTTGGATGTCATCACTAAAAATTATTTATTACAATATGTTTTTTACTTGAGTAAGTTACAAAAACTGGGTATGGTTGTTGTTTCCTTGGGTAAATTACAAAAAAATATCCTTTATGTTTGTATCAGATTGAAAAGTGTGTCCAGTGTCTTTAAAGTTGATGGAATTCATATAAAATGTTTACAAAACCTTACATAATATGTCATTTAGCCCGAACTCAATAAAATTTTAATGTTAAATTAGGGTATATTGGTAATTTTACTAATTTATTTAAAATATCTCTGATAAATTAAAAAAAAAAAAGAATTTTAAAAATTAAAACTAAAAAAAAGAATAAATAAGATCCACTCTCTCATAACTCTCAGGTCCCATTTAGTTCGCAGAATTCGTAAGAAAAGGAATTAGAATTGGAATTAAGGATTGAGTTATAATACAAAGGGATTAAAAATAAGAAGTGTAAAAAGAAATTATAAGAGTAATTTTGTGAAATAGAATAAAAAGTTTATACACATGCAAGTCACATGCTATTTCCCCCTATTTTTTAATTAACGTCCATAACTTCTTTATACGTCATTTGTTTTAAAAAAAACTATACCATAAAATTGAGTGTCTTTTTATCTTTAATATGAGTACCCTATTGTTATACTTTAAAAAAGATTTGAAAACCCAGTTGCGTATTACACAATGGACATAATGTAAAACACAATGTGAAAACTCTGTTGCGTATTACACAATGGACATAATGTAAAACACAATGAGAAAATCCAGTTGTGTATTACACAATGAACATAACATAAAACACAATGAGTATCAACCTAAAAACATAATGAAAAGTAGACCAAAAACACAATCGATGACAGAGAAAAGACAAAACGGACAACAGACTTAATATAATGCACATAACGTAAAACACAATGAACAACAGATTAAAACACAATGGCTAGCAGAATAAACACAATGACCAGAACCTATAACACAATGTACAGAAAACCCAAATATAACACAATCTTCATTGTGTCATACATTTTGTTGTAGGATTTGATAAAAATGCAATGTACAGAATCCGAATTAGCATTGTGTAATAAGTTTTGATAATAACATAATGTATAGAAACCTTAGTTAAAAACGTAAGAACCAAAACTCAGTTAAAAGACACAATAAGCACAACCTTTTAACACAATACAAAGAAAACTAGTAAAAGTGAATTTTTTTTTTGTTTTATTTTTATATAGTAATATCATACTCATATTAAAGATAAAAAAACACTCGTTATTATGGTGAATTTTTTTTTGAAAACAAATGTCGTATGAAAAAGTTATAACCATTTTAAATTGATGGGGAATTGGCATGTGCATTGCATGTGTAGAGAGAAAATCAATAAATGTAAGATTCCTTTTAGAACCCTTTGGATCCAGATGCGAAAAACAAACCTTTGGACGAAAGTTGCAAAACTGGCCAAATCTCAGGGACGAAAATGACATTTTACTCTTAAATTAATTTCAAATTGATTTGCATTTATTTTCATGTTGTATGTTACAGTTGCACAGAAAGGAACACAAACAGCAAAACCGACCCCTATACACAAATCAAAGGTAACCGGAGTGGTTGGTCCTTGAAGGGCTGTGCCAAAGCCTTCGATCGGTTCCAAATTAGCGGGTTCCTCTACCGCACTTAAAATGGATCCCACAAGACCATATTCATCATCTAGTAGCTCTTCTTCAGGCACCGATGTAAAAGTGAACTTTTCAAGAAAAAAAGTTGATTCCAAAACTGCTAAACTTACAGCTGGATCAGTAGCTCTTCTTCGGACCACCATTGTACTCATGACCGGAAAACACACCACCGTCACCTACTCCAACATCCACAACCAATATCACCGTCATCAACTTCAACCACAACCATCATCTTCTTTGTCACTATTAACCTCAAACATCACCATCGTCATCGTTAAAAATAAAATAAGTTTTTCAAACACACAATTAAAATTTAAATTACTACATGATAAAAAATATAATTAATACATAAATAATAAATTAAAAATTTCAACACACAATTAAATTAATGCATGCCTAATGTAAAAGAGTAATCCGAGCGGGTCGGTACTTCTACGATGATGGATACGAATATGGCCACACCCCGTCTTCTCCGCTTCATCCTAGACCTGCAAATAAGAAGAAAAGAGAAACGTGGGCAATGTAGAGACGACCGGTAGGGGAAGAAATCCCCTATTTCCAGCTACATAAGTGTGTTGCCCTATATCTCATGCCCTAATAAGGAGGTGGAGGCCTCCTTATATAGGAGATATGGGAAAAACCCTAACCTCAATGGGCCAGACCCAGTTAGGGGTTGTCTCTACGAGCCCACAGCCTAGTGTAGCATAAACTACAACGCGCTGGGCTTCGCGGGTTAGTACACAATAATAATATATAATTACTATAAAAGTGATAAATAGCAAGAAAGTCCGACCGCTCGGGTCGGGTCAAGTACCATACCTCGTCATGTCCCCCAGTCTAGTGTTGCTCCCGCGTGCAAGCGTGGGAGGAGCACTTAGACTTATTAGGAGCTTGGGAGTGAAGATCACTAATTTTACGCTTACTTGTCGTCCGGGTGCGAGAAAGTCGTCGGCCATGTTTGTTGTGGTTGTCGTTAGCTGTGAGTGGAGATAATGGAACAGTGAATATCACACGATCGTGAAAACTGGTTGGACAAACCTGGCGCACGCTGATTGATTGCAGGCAGCTGCCATTTGTACTGGCGCATTGCCATGAGCTCGTCAAGGTTGCGCGTAGGCGGTTAGGTCCCGTACCTGAGCCTTGGGACAGGCTAGGTTTTGGTAGTTAAGTACCTCGTCTTTGGATGATTTTTCCAGGTGTGGCCCTGCTTTAGCGGCTCGCCCATAGTCATGGGGGCCACTGCAAAATATTCACCCTTCGATGTGACTTTTGTTGGTTAGCATATGGTATGCTAACGGCATTCGACCCATTGAAAGAGTCGATGTTGATGTGACGATGATCCCTACCACCCGTCCGTGTCACCGGGATCCCCGTTGTCGTAATGTACAGCCATTGGTGGTCATAGATGCATACGCGGATGCTATGGCACCTTAGGCGAATGTGAAACCGCTAGCGGTTGTACCAGTCATTGTTATTGATGATCCGGTTATAGCAATTATCGTTGCAATCGGAAAGAATGACATGCAATGCACCCCTGCAGAAGTGCTTGCTATGCTCAGTGACCTCGGAAGGGTGCTTAGAGCGTTATTTATGTTCCCCACAATGTTTTTATAATTGTGGGACAAGTACTTGGTTTTTCATCAGTGGTTGTGCATCTATTACCAAGATACCCGCTGGAATAGTAGTGGTTGAATACATCTATTACCAAGATGCCCACTCTTAGCGCTGTATAATTTGATCATCTGACTTTGTTATTATTAAATATTTCGTGTCAGAGTTGTTTTTTACCGTAATATGCAGTTCAAATGCGGTGGTAATATTTTGTTTACAAATGTTTATATGAACACTTGTAGATATCAGAAAGTGCTTTATAACCCGCGCGACGTTAATGAACACTTGAACGACAAAGTGCTTTCTACGCGCTTGGCGTGAGTGAACACTCATTGAGATAATAAAATGCTTTATACGTGTTAGGCGTGAATGAGCACTTTATGTAAGCTACTACGTGCTTTTCCTGGACGCGCACTGGCATGTGGAATGCTTATAGTAGGTGGCATGTCTGTTTAAACTACCTCGCCGACTATGGCATGAGGGTTTTCTGTTATCCCTGTCGCGTATTGGCGTGGGGAATACACACCCGAATAAGTATTTTTCCTGTCGCATAGCGTGTGGAATATTATTTGAATGATCACGCATATTGGTTTTGTCGTGCGTTTGTCTTGACTACCAAATTGCATATGTCGTATCCAGTGGTATAGTCATAGGCCAAATGACGTGGGATAACGTGCAATGGATATCACCTTAATGGGCGGCCTGAGAAAAGATGATCACTTTTAAGGCGTAGTGGTGCTATACCCTGCTAGTCCCCCAGTTCAGTGCTGCTAAAGTATGTTAGTGGCTTTGAACTTGATAGGTAATAAAAAGAAATCGACAAGTAAACATGAAGTATAACATGCTAAGAAAGACTCCAACATGTTTATTAATCGATTTAAATGTATTGTAGATAAATGTGCGTAAAATAGAGGTGAGACCTTTATTGACACTTTTTGTTTAGTGGGCAATGACTTATGGAGTATTCCGTCAAGCTATCGACTTATGTGAGAGTACCATATTTAAGGATAAGATTAAGAACCTGTTACCCGTGAGTCTTGCGCGTAGATGTCTGACACAACGGTTGCGCCGAGTCCCAGATTGTCTATCGAATATGATAGTTCAGCAATTGAGGTGGCGTGGTGAGAAATTACCTAGCTAAGCCTGCATGCTTGAATAAGGATTATTCAATGTATAGTTTAGCATGTGTAAATATTATAACCATGTCTGCCCATAGTCATGTTGTTTTGGGCAGATTACCCAGTTCGATGATGCTAAGCATGTTAGGACATATGTATTGAAAGTAATTATATAGGCGCATGCAACATGTCAGATGGCCAATCGAGCGTAGCATCGCCATCTCAGGTTATGTACGGACCATTATATAGGTGTATATATATATATATATATATATATATATAGTCAAGTGGACCAAGGGCATGTAATGAGATGCCAAGCGCGTTTGAACAAGTAAAAGTGTATCGCGCACCTAAATAAAGCAATAAAGTAGGATTGTACCTGGAATTGTGTTCCGAAATATGTAGCTTCACATAATGCATTCTGGCTTAGCTCTATCCTTACCAAAGTTGTACTTGGGTTTGACAAGAAGTTGTCCAATTGAAATTATGTTGTTGAAGAAGGGTTATTAGGTGTGCAAATCGAATGTCCGAACCAGGACCTTTGGCTTTGGTGACTACGTTCTGTAGCGTCTGTAGTGTTACACCGTTCCCGTCCTTTATTTCATTGTTGCTAGATAATGTTAGCAGGAGAATCATGTGCTCGAGGTGTCCTGTTGGAGACGGCGAGAACATTATCAAGAAGACTGCCTAGCTTGAGGATGTCAAATCCTACCGATATGTCGCTCGGTTTTACAAAGTGTCAGCTTTTAAGACTTAATTGTAACTGGGGCGTGATTTATTAGCCCGACGTGCTAGTCTCCCTGTCTATTGCTGCTTAAATAGACATTAGTAGAATTGAAATAACAAGGGAGAAAATTGCATTATTTGTATGTATACATAAAGTTTGCCAAAACGCGTCCTACTGAGACAAGGACTATTTTATGTACAAGTTGAAATGATCGAGCTTGGTTGCTCTTTAACGCATCTTGCCCATGGCGGTATTATACTGCGACGATAATATTTATGTAGTTTCGATCATTTTGAAAAAAAAAAAAATGATTTACGCGTGCCTTTTTTTATGGTGGAAATGATCTATGCCACCAAATTTCGAGTACCGGCTCTGCGGATGTAAAAGATCTCATGTCAATTAAATAAATGCATGTCCACTATGTGGAAGGTGATGTGGATGTTGGGGGGTTACACGACACCCCATGAACACATACTCATATATGCTTAAAAGTAGTACAACAACGGTTGTACGGTCTCGTGCTATAAAGTATCGGCACATTTAAAATGTGGTGTAGTATAGAGAGGAAAACATTGAGCCATCATAAGTGATCTGGTTCCGTTAAAGGCTCTAGTAACACAAATTAAAGCGACACGCTGGTGTGTGTGCGACATACTCATGTGGAGGAGTGGCGGGGTAGGCGATACAGCTGTGGCGTGACTGAATGCGCCACAACCCCATTTATAATAATAGGCAAGAAGGTTGGAAGATATATCTCTCTGCATGACAGCTGAGAATTTCCAGTAGGTACTCTCGTGCTTTGTTGTATAGTAAAGTAAATTTATAAGCGTGACCAAAGTCGTGACCTAGGACGGTGCTCACCCGAGATGGCGCGAGTAAGGAAGGTATCCGCCAGAGAAGGTATGAGTGAACGAAAAAATCCGCCGAAGTGGCGGGTAGAATGAAAGCTCCCGCCATAGGCGTGGGTGAATGAAAATCGACCGCCTGAATTGCGGGATGAACAAAAACATTTGCTAAGGTGACACGGGTGAACCGAGAGTAACCGCCCGAGGTGACGGAATGGATAAAAGCGTTCGCCGGGGGTAACGTGGTGACCCGAAGCATCCGCCATAGGTGGCGTAGTGATTAAGTAATCGACCAAAAGCGGCATAGGTGGATAAAAACGTCCGTTTGAAATGTTCTGGGGTGAATTAAAGCTTCCGCCGGTGGTGGTGGGTTGAATAAAAACTTCAGCCGGTAGTGGCTGTTGAATAAAAGCTTTCACCGGTGGCGGCGTGTTGGATAAAGGCTTCCGCCGTTAGCGGCGCGGGTAAGAACGACCACACAACCCAAACGGTACGTCGAGTGTGCTGGTTAAACAACGAATCACGCTGGAGCGTGCCATATAGCAAGGCGTTTCGAGTGCCATGTAGATAAGCGACTAGTGTATACTCGTATATATAAATATACTACGTGTAATCTGTGTGTAATGTGATCACTTAAATAAAAATATACATACATGTTACATTATGCATGCTTGCAAGTAACTCAACGTAATCATTGGATTTATTTGTTTGTTTATTATTATTTTTTACAAAAATGGGCCATGAAAATGTGGCAATGACATCATGGTGAAGAACATGTTACTATTGTCAAACCCATTAGTTTTGGTTGTCATATACAATTGAACACGAGTTTTACTTAACTGATATACAAAGTGAGATTAAAACCTCACCTCATGGCTATTAACTTATGTTAATAGTCCGAAAGTTTATAACATATTAGCCAACCTATTTGTTGAGGCAAAATACTGGGGTTGTTTAAAATACTGCATTTATAAAGAATAAATAAATAAATAAAATATGGTGGACGAAGCATCTCTGCGTAGAGGAGTCTGACTGGCGCAAGTCGAGTTTACTCGTGCGCGGATAGAGTTTGCCATGTTACGTGTAGTAGCAGACTAGTTTGAAGTGCGCGTGTGGCGGAGTGTGTCCGACAATCGGGAGTACACTCGCGTGGCGGCGAGTTGTGTCCGGCGGGCAAGGTTCATACGATACCCAAGGTTAGTAGAATTTGAAAGAGGATTGTGTTTCAAAATGAAGCGGATGACTTTGATGGTGCTGGTCCAACAGGGCTATTTATTATGAAGAAAGGTAATTCAATAAGTACGAGTTCCTTTGACATTATATAAATACAACTTGGTGTAACAAGTATGTAGAGTGCGCTTGGCTTGAACAAGGGCACACCCTTGGTGAAGAAGTTGTTCCATTGTCGACAAAATTTAATGATTCAGGCATTGGCATAGAGTCGTTAAACTTGTGGGTTGTTTATGAAACAGAGTCGTGAAACTTGTGGGTTGTTGTACATTTATGAAACAGATTCTAGTTTATGAAACCATTTAAATGAAGTCGACGAGCAGCCGAAGAGACAATGGCCGGATATATAGTAGGAGTTGTGAAGCTATCAGTAGCAAATATGCTGCCATTAGGGGTTCAAATATTAACATTGGTGCACTCGTGCGGCGGCGGGTTGTGTCCGCCAGGCGAGGTGCATTTGTGGGACGGCAGACGTCTCACACGCACGCAGAATTCGCTCGCGCAACGGCGTGTCCGCACATGCCGAACTTGCTCGCGCAGCGGGCACGTGTCCAGCGTATGCGGAAACTTGCTCGCACTCGCGCGGTGGAGGTTGTACTTTGTTGAAGACATAATAGAGATGAAAGGAAATGTTGTACCTTGTTCAAAGCTTATTTGCTGCCATTAGGTGGTTGTCCGCCAAAAGTGGCGCATGATGATGCGCGCGGTGGCGCATAACGGATGGCTATCCGTCAATGAAGAAGCTTGCGCCTAGTTCATGTCTATCTCATGTCTATCTCCGCATATAAGTTGTCCACGGGTAAGCCGCGCCCCCGCGACTTCAAACCAGCAAAAATTGAAAAAAAACGGTGGATCTTGGTTTCTTGTTTTTGATCCAGCGGCATTAATCACATACACTTTGCATTTAGCTTACGGGTACACCATGCATCATAACTTGTACCGTGTATAATTGTAAATTGATATCATGCACGATTTAGTTGTCAAAGGCAAGTAATAAAAAGGTGGGTTGTGCAACACCTACCTGTACATCATGCATTATCCTGTACACTCACTTTTACCATATGAGAGAGATAATGTAAAATATGATTTAACATTAACATGATAGGATGGACATAGATCTCAAGTTGTAGGATAAACAAGAAAACAAACATCATCCCATGGGATCTGAGGTTTATCGCAAAACAAAAACTTTGGATTCAGATCCAAATTTTACCCTTTTTTTTTTTGCTACAAATTAAAGTTTCACATCTGAAACAAATTTCGAGTGCGGATTTCTCAAGAACACAGATCTAGAACTTTGGCGCCAATGTAAAAGAGTAATCCGAGCGGGTCGGTACTTCTACGATGATGGATACGAATATGGCCACACCCCGTCTTCTCCGCTTCATCCTAGACCTGCAAATAAGAAGAAAAGAGAAACGTGGGCAATGTAGAGACGACCGGTAGGGGAAGAAATCCCCTATTTCCAGCTACATAAGTGTGTTGCCCTATATCTCATGCCCTAATAAGGAGGTGGAGGCCTCCTTATATAGGAGATATGGGAAAAACCCTAACCTCAATGGGCCAGGCCCAGTTAGGGGTTGTCTCTACGAGCCCACAGCCTAGTGTAGCATAAACTACAACGCGCTGGGCTTCGCGGGTTAGTACACAATAATAATATATAATTACTATAAAAGTGATAAATAGCAAGAAAGTCCGACCGCTCGGGTCGGGTCAAGTACCATACCTCGTCACCTAAAATTAAAACTAATACACAAATAATTAAAAGGTACAATCATATACCGAGTTCAACTCTTCCACATTCGAAAAATTAGGATGATGTGGACGCTAGACTGTAAAAACCGGAGGGTTTGGAGGCGGTGGGTTTGAAGGTAGGGTGTACAAATCAGTTTTTTTCGAAAACCGGTTCCGGTTATTAACCGAACCGGGTTTTTCATCAAAAACAAAAACCGATTTTTTATAACCGGTTTCGATTACTAACCGTTTTTTTTACTCAAAACAATAACCGGTCCAACCGGTTAGGTTGGGTTTTAACCGGTTTATTTAAAAAAAAAACCTGTTTTTTACCGGTTTAAACCGGTTTTTTATAACTGGTTTCGGTTTTAAAACCAGTTTTGAAGATAAATATCCCTAACCGGTCTACAACCGGCGGTTCGATTCTAAAACTGGTTCTAAAAAAACTGGTTTCTTCCCGGTTTCGGTTCTAAAACCGGTTTTTTTGTATACCTCTATTTGAAGGTTGAGGGTTTGCACGACAATAGATGATTGTCGACGGTATGAAAGTTCCACAACTTCAATTGGAAACAGATAACCACCCCCATGAAGATCAAACGTGGTGAAACTGATTAAAATTGGAGATAGTGAAATGGTTGTAAAGAAACTTATGGTGAAATGGTTTAAATTGATTTTATGTAATTGAGTTTTTTTCTATAATTAAATCAAACTGTCAAACGATCGTTATGACACAATTCAAGATTCAAAACCATCAACTAGACATACCCGTGAACTATACTACCCAATCACCTCTACTTGAGTGACCGGTCCCGGTGTTACCAGTCAGGTAGGGGCAACCCAACACCATTTCGACTTGTGGCTCATCCCCCTAAAAGCAAAGGTTAAAAGGAAAAGTGAAAAAGCTTGGTGGCAAAAGCCTAAAATGCAAAAACTACCCATTTCCTCATTTTGTTTCAAAATAATATATAGTAGAATTTTGGTGTATCTTTTATATTTTTTAAAGTGTAAGTTATTTATGACTTTATCCAGTTCTTGAATCCGTTCTAATCAATCCAACCAGTGAACCAGTAAAGCAACTGATTCGTCGTCTGATCCATTATGAAAACATTTCTCATTTCTATCTTAGTCGGTAAATTAAATTTAGATAATTATGCTAAGTGGCAAAGGAGAATTTGGAGGTGGTGTAGAAAAATGACGGGTGGGACAAATGAGAATTGGGAGGGGTCTACAAAATTGGCATGGGGCATCTAGATATTATATATAAAGGATTAGAATCAAATACAAAGGCTTCTGACGACGGGGGTAGCCCAAAGACAAATAAAATCACTAATATGCAAAGAGCTTAAAAGGTTGAAAGGTTCATCGGATGAAAAGCTGTATAATGAGTGAATCGAGGAACAGTAACTAGTCATGTCCACCAACTCATCTCACCAACTCACGCTCACCAACTCACAAAGTCAGAGCAGGTCTGTACAGGCACACCCTATTAACCAGGGGTCCAAAGCCTTGAACCCCAAAAGGGGAAACCCTCCATAAGCAAACAGGTTCCACTAGTATAATCCATACCATTTCGAGAGATGTCTTCCACTATAAGAAGACAGCTCGAAGACACTTCCTGGACATTCCGAAAAGCAGAGATTCCTTAATCTCTTGTCATTCAAGAGTTCTTTGTCACCTCCAAAGTACTCTTCATCAGATTCATCTCATTTGCTTTCTTTTCTGGATTCGAGCTAGTCTCGAAGAAAGAACTTCAAAGCAAATATCTCAATCATACTAGTGAACCTCCTTCCACGTTTTGCAAACGTGGAGGGACCCCGCGACCTGCGTTAGGCAAAACTGAACCCTTCAGCCCTTTTGCCTGACCAGCTAAGCTACCATCCTTGGTCCCGTGTTTGTTGCATCAACAAGTTGGCGCCCACCGTGGGGCTACGCCGCTGTTTCTCCTCGAAAGAGACCTGGTACGTGTAGCTCCTTTCGTTCAAAATCACCATGTCAGAAAGTGGATCTCCGGGGGAGGTGAACCAGATTCCTAACACCTCTACCCCGGGAAGTGGTCAAGCCCACACAGCAATAACAACGCCTTTTTCAACTCCGAGGAGTACACCCGAGTTCCTCACCTTTAACACACCAACCCCATCCAGATCTGGAGCTCCGTCTCCCAACGTTGGTGTGTCTGACACTCCTACACGCGTTGAACTTACCCCCGAAGGGGTCGCTAATAACTTCCTTGAGTTAAGATCACTCCTTAACCAACATGTGAACAGAGAAAGGGAAAAAGGTGTAAGGATCCGTCTCGATTACGACGAACCTGAACCAACGTTGTCTCCGGGGCCACCTCTACCACCCTTTGTTACAAGAGGTGAGGCCGGTCCCAGCAACCCTTCAAACTTTCATCCTTATTTGTCTACTATGACAAACCCCACTGTTCATCCTGTTCTTTCTTCCCAACCAACCGCTAGTGGTACTCCTCTGGGACACGAGTTAACCCTCGACCAACTCCTACAATCCCCAGTGACTAATTGTCCCACTTCTCTGAATACCACATGGGAGCAAGCCCTGTCCGTGCTCCCTTTAGCACGAAGTGCTGTTGCCAGCACCCCTCTTGGGGTAAGTTGCTCGGTTGGTCCTGGAAGCCTTCAAGGTTTCAATTTCGTGCCCAATGTGATGTCTCAGATGATGGCCCACTTCCCTTGGCAGCACTTCATCAATCAAGTGCTGGCCACTCAGGGAAACCAAGGCAATAATAACAACGGAGGAACGAGACCTGAAGAGGACTTGGCTAAACCTTACAAGCCAAACAACCTTTCATGCTTTTCAAGACAGATAGCTGATTATGACTTCCAGTCAAAAATCAAAATGCCTGCCCACATCAAAACGTATGATGGGACCGAAGATCCAGAAGATCATCTTCAAATCTTCACTGGTGCTGCTCGAATAGAAAAATGGTCGAATGCTGAATGTTGCCTAATGTTCATGCAAACCCTCATTGGGTCAGCAAGAATTTGGTTCAACGATCTTCCTGCTCAAAGCATTCGAAGCTTTGATGATCTCAGCAGAGGCTTCCTGGCAAACTTCTCCCAACAAAGGAGATACGTCAAAGACGCGACTGTAATCTTCCAAATAAAACAACGAGATGACGAAAGCCTACGAGCATTCATTGAACGGTACAAAAAAGAAGGGCTAACATACGTGGGGGCTGATGAGAAAATGAGGGTTGCCGGTTTTATGAACGCCATAACCTCTAAGTATCTCACACGAGATTTCAACAAATCTCTACCCAAAACCTTGGAAGAGGCCCTTGAAAGAGCCGAGGCTCACATCCGAGGAGAAGAAGCTGTTGACATCAAGGAACAAAGGAAAAGGGGTTCTGGCTGGCGAAGTAACAGTCCAGCTAGAAAAAGAGGCAACTTCAACTCTTACGACAGACGCCCAAAGGGTTCAGACCCTCGAAGGGTTGAAGGGCGTAACCCTTCAAGCAGAGATAAAAACATGAGTTTCACTCCTCTCACCAAAACCCCTCAGGAGATCCTGGCAACGGAAGAGGTCAAGCAAAACTTCAGACCTCCCAGGCCTCTTCCCAAAAGTCGGAAAAACGAGAACTCCACTCAGTTCTGTGAATTCCATGAAGAAAAGGGACATCACACCAATGATTGCTTCCAACTGAAAAAGAGAATTGAAGAGGCCGTCAAGTCGGGAGAACTTGCCCACTTGGTAAAAGGAGTTCGAGACAAGATGGCTGAAAGCAAAGGTAAGGAAGTAAACATGGTGTACTCTGATGACAAGGCCCCTTACAAGAAACAACGCTTGGAAGCTTGGGAGCTTCAGTGTGTCTGCTTCCCCCCAACGGAGAAGGACCCACTACCTGGCCCTCTTGTGGTCGAAGCCCTCGTGGGGACCTTACAAACATGCAAAGCATACATAGACACGGGAGCAGCCACTGAAATCATGTTCGAAAAGTTCTTTAACCGATTAAGCAATGAGGAACGTTCAAGGCTTCAACCCTCCGGGACTTCCATAAAAGGTATCGCTGATATAACCTTGAAGCCTTTGGGGCAAATAACTCTTAACGTATGTTTCAGGGAAGGTTTAAAGGAAAGGACCCGATCACTAACCTTCGTGGTTATCAATATCCCTTCCAACTATGATGTGATCATAGGGAGGCCTGGACAGTGTGCATTTTACATGGCTGTATCTATTGGCCATGGCACTGTCAAGTTCCCCACTGAGAGAGGGATTGCAACCCTCCAACCCTCTCAAGAAGCCTACCTGATCGAAGGAGAAAGTCCCGATGACGAGAAAGACAAGCAGGGGTTAGTCATCAACCCTAAGTACCCCGAACAGCGGATAAGGGTCAACCCCAACCTTTCTCAAGAAACTCTTTCATACCTTGAAAAGCTGCTAAAACACCACAGTGATGTATTCGCCTGGTCCCCCGAAGACATGACCGGGATTCCTCGAAGCATTGCTGAACATGAGCTAAGGATACCACCAAACGTCAAGCCAGTGGTGCAGAAGAAAAGAAGCCTGGCACCCGAAAGAAGCCTAGCAGCTTGCCAAGAGGTTGAAAAACTCGTATCAGCTGGCATTCTTCGAGAAGTTAAGTACCAGTCATGGATTGCTAATCCTGTTATGGTTCGAAAACCTGATAACTCTTGGAGAATGTGTATAGATTTCAAAGATCTTAACAAGGCTTGTCCTAAAGATTGTTACCCACTCCCAGAAATTGATCTCAAGGTTGATTCACTCACGGGATACCCGTTCAAATGCTTTCTCGATGCATACAAAGGCTATCATCAGATCCTCATGAAAAAGGAAGACGAAGAAAAGACGGCTTTCCACACCGACAAGGGCATTTTCTGCTACCAAAAAATGCCTTTTGGTCTCAAGAACGCTGGAGCCACTTACCAACGGCTCGTCGATAAAGCCTTCGAAAGCCAAATTGGAAGAAACATGGAAGCTTATGTCGATGACCTGGTGATCAAAAGCAAAACGGAATACCAGATGCTTGATGACATCCAAGAAACCTTCAAGAATCTTAGAAAAATCAACATGAAGCTTAACCCTGAAAAATGTTCGTTTGGGTTTGATGAAGGAAAATTCTTGGGTCACATTGTGGGAAAGCAAAGCATCAAGGCCAACCCCAACAAAGTAAAGGCTGTTCTCGAAGCTAAACCGCCAAGAACCAAGAAGGAGGTTGAAAGCTTGAATGGGAAGCTTGCAGCCTTGAAACGTTTTACATCAAAACTGGCCGAAAGATCCCTACCATTCTACAAAACACTCAAGAATTGTTCAGATAAGAAAGATTTCAGATGGACCGATGAGGCTGAGGAAGCTTTTAATCAAATGAAGCAGCACCTTGCTTCACTGCCAGATATCGCAGCACCGGAAACCGGGGAGCTCATATCGGTGTACCTCTCAGTCGCCGATGAAGCCATCAGTGCCGTCCTAACCATTGAAAGGGATAAGGCTCAGGTACCCGTCTATTTTTTCAGCAAAACTTTAAAACTGGCTGAAACCAAATATCCTCCCCTCGAAAAATTAGCCCTAGCCTTGGTCCAAACAGCCAGAAGGCTTAGAAGGTACTTCCAAGCACATCCTATACAAGTGGTCATTGACCAACCCGTTAAGAACGTGCTTGAAAAACCTGAAAACTCGGGAAGATTGGCAAAATGGGCAGTGGAACTAGGTGAACATAACATCACCTATGTCCCACGAAAAGCAATCAAAGCTCAGGTTTTGGCTGACTTTCTAGTAGAAATCCCAAGCCAAAAGACTGAGGAAGTAAACACCACAACCACTGAACCCTCCAACCCTGAAGCCTGGAAACTGTTCACAGACGGGGCTTCAAGCGTTGAAGGGTCAGGAGCGGGTGTAATCTTAATCAACCCTGAAGGGCTAGAATTCACATATGCTCTTCGTTTCAACTTTCAGACCACCAATAACGAGGCTGAATACGAAGCACTGATCGCTGGTCTCCGGCTAGCCAAAGAAATGAAAGTCAACAAGCTTGAAGTGTTCACTGATTCACTATTGGTATCAAGCCAAGTCAATGACAGCTATGTTGCCAAAGAGCCCAACATGAGAAGGTACAAAGAAAAATCCAAGGAATTAATGAACACCTTTCAAGCATGCAACATCAAACAAATTCCAAGATCCCAAAACAAAAAGGCAGATGCCTTAAGCAAATTAGCGTCCCTCACATTCGCCCACCTCACAAAAAAGGTGTTGGTTGAAGTGTTGAAGGCTCGCTCAATTGATGAATTGGAAGTACAAGATGTGGTAACCGAGGAAGGTCCAAATTGGATGACTCCCATAAAGAAATTCCTTCAAAACAATGAACTACCCAACGACCAAATGGAAGCTGAAAGGGTAAAGATCAAAGCAAGACAATATGTGTTGCAAGGAGAAATCCTCTATAAAAAAGGATACCTTGCACCATTACTAAGGTGTGTGGGCCCTGAACAAAGCAAATATTTGGTCAAAGAAGTGCATGAAGGCATATGTGGAGCTCATTTTGGAGCTAGATCGGTGGTTGCAAAGCTTATGAATTTGGGATATTTCTGGCCTTCAATGCATCGTGACACCGCTGAGCAACTAAAGAAATGCGATGCCTGCCAAATCCACTCACCGATACCAAAAAGTCCCAAACACGACTTGGTCCCCATAACCTCAGCATGGCCATTCCATAAATGGGGAATGGACATTGTCGGTCCATTCCCTCCAAGCAAAGGGGGAGTAAAATTCCTATTGGTAGCAATCGACTACTTCAGCAAATGGCCAGAGGTTAAACCCCTTGCCAAAATCACAGGAAAACAAGTCATAGACTTTGTTTGGGAGAATATCATATGTCGCTATGGGTTACCAGGGGTAATTGTCACTGATAATGGGAAACAATTCGCCGAGAAACCCTTCAGCCTTTGGTGCAAGGAGTACAGGATCAACCAAATCTTCAGCTCAGTGGCCTACCCGCAATCAAATGGCCAGGTTGAAAGAACCAACAGAAGTATTGTAGAAGGCATCAAGACAAGATTGGGGAGATATGAAAGTAATTGGCTGGAGGAATTGCCTAGCGTTTTATGGGCAATCAGAACGACGGAAAAAACAAGTCACAAAAAGACACCGTATAGCTTGGTATTCGGATCCGAAGCCGTAATCCCAGCTGAAATAGGAGTTGTAACCCAACGAGTTGTCAACATGGATCCCAATGTAAACACACAAGAGACCATGTTGAACTTGCAACTCCTAGAAGAAGCCCGGGATCAAGCAGCAATACAAGAAGCCAAGTACAAACAAAGGATGGAGGCCTATTACAACAAAAAAGTCAAGAACGAAAGATTCAAGCCAGGGGACCTAGTCCTCAGAAACAATGAAGCCAGCAAAAAGGAAAACCAAGGGAAACTAGGCCCAAAATGGGAAGGTCCTTACACCATCCTCGAAGCACACAAGGGCGGATCCTATAAGCTGGCAGATTCAGAAGGCAAAAGGCTTCCAAGGCACTGGAACGGAAAAACCCTTAGAAGGTTTTATGTTTAGAAAGTTTGGTTTGTAGCAAAACAAAAACCTTTTGTAAAAGCAAATGTTGCTTGAATGAATGAAGTTACTTTATCAAACTTGTCTTTCTATCCTAATATCAGGTTGAGAACCTAGCAAAAAACTCCATGGCAAGGGCCATGTAAGGGGATGAGCTCCCAGGCCATATCGCTCAATAGGTTCAAGGGTTGAATGGACCTATATAAGGGGTGAGTTCCTAAATCAATACAACTCCATGAGACTTATCAAAGAAAAACAATAGTGTCTCATAGACAGGTTTGAACAGCCTACACCAATCGTTCCTTAAGTCTAAAAATGTACCCAATAAACAGACTTACGAAATCAAACAAATCACAACGAAATAAAAGAAAAGGATAGATACTACGTCTTGATGATAAACACTAAGGCAAAGTGACTGCAGCACTGAACCCTTTAAAGTGTAAAAAACATAAAGACAAAGTAAACAAAGACAAGGCAAGAAAATAAAAATAAACAAGCCCATCAACCAAACATACAAACCAAACCAGAAGCTACCCAGCGTTCAACCAACAGATACTTAGCTTGAAAGGTTAAAGGCTCCAACCCGGCAGCAATCATACAAAAAAAGCTTGAAGGGTTGAAACCCCACAAAACAAACCAAGCAAGTAAAATAAACAAAAACACCAAACCATCATGTCATAGTCAGAAAGGCCATAAAAGACCTTCATTAGATAGTCAAAGCAAGCCCTAGTAACTTGCAGATAAAACTAGTGTCCAACGGCCATAAAGACCTAACCAACCATAGGAACCTTAAGGGTTCCCAAAACCTAAACATTGTTTAAAATATTACAAAACATTAAAGTGTTTGCTAAGAAAGCTACGAATAAATGTCAGTTGCCAGAGGGCTTAGAACCTTCACCCTTAGACTTTTTAGCTTTCTTTGTCTTCTTCCCCTTCACACCTTCTTCACCACCAACCGCAGAGGTTTCCAAACCAGCATCTTTCGAGGTTTCAGGCAGACTGGAAAGGGTATCATCACTGTCCCCGGAGTAAAACCTCTTCCTCGACAAAGAGCCCAAAACCTCAGCACAAACCTTCTCATTCAACCCTTCAGGCTTCAATCCCTGTAAAACAGACAAAGGCTTACCAAAGCAGGAGGATACCTCATGAATATAAGGGTAAGTCAGCCTCTCCATCTGCTCAACAGAAGCCTTGAAAACATCAGAAGCCTCGGGGCGATACATGGGTGACTTCTCCAAAGGTTGCCCAGATTCATGAAGTTTATAGCCAGCAGAAAGGCCTTGATGCTTCCCCAGGTTCAGCAGCTTTGTGTAAACATCACCAAGGGCAGAGTTAAATTCCTTAGAGTGCAAAAGATAAGTCACAACCTGCTGAAACCCATGCTCGATCAACCACTGATTATCCGCAGTCACCTGACCAACGGAAGCCTTCAACCCCTCCTTTTCTTCACGAAAAGCCTTCTGCTGGACAGATAAGGCCTCTCGATCAGCCTTCAACTTCAGCAAATTAGCTTCAAAGCTTTTCTTCAGGTCACCCATCTCAATGGCATGCATCTTCTTCAAATCCTCAATCTCCTTCTTCCAAGCTGCCTCCTTCTCTGCAAACCCAGCCACTTCCTTCTTCATCGATGCAAGGGAGGATTTCATTTTGTCTTTCTTTTTAGAAAAATCCTCATACTCCCGCATCCTTTGGCGAAAGCGTGTAATCCCTTGGGGAAGCATGGCTGCAAGGTTGCAAGTAGTTAAAACCATGCGAGATAACATAGTGTCATCATCCATCTCAGCAATAGCTTCACGAACGGAAGGAGGAGCAAGATGACTAAGAGCATCTTCACAAACAGCAGCATCCTTAAAAGTGTCATCATTCTTAACCAACCAAGAAGGCACATAAGTGCCCTCAGGGTTCAACCCTTCAACGTCCCTGCTCGACGATTCTTGAACAGGGGTAGCAACACCCTTCTTCCCTCGAACCTTCTTACCACGCACAACTAACTCCTTCTCCTTCTCAACCTCTGCCTCAGCCTGATCCTCAGAAACCTCGATGTCATCACTCAAATCCACTGGCTCAGTGGAAGTGGATTGAGGAGTAGCCTTCAGTAAACGACGAGATAACCGGCGAGTTGAAGGCTTGGGAACATTGGACTTGGTAAAACCCTTCACATTCTCAACACTGACATAACCCGAGCCCTCAAACCTCTGCTCAGAGGTCCTCACAACAACATTTTCACCCGGAACAGTCGGAGCATCTTCAAAAACCACATCGGACGTATCGTCACTCTTGATGAAGTCCAAAGCAGACATAACTGCCAAAAAACAAATAAAGAAAATAAGTCACAAACAAAGTAAGACGAAAAGGCATAGGGGAGAAAATGCATACCAAGGCCATTTCTCATCAACACCGGATCCCGATCAACTTTTGCCCAAATATTACTAACCCCTAAAAGCACTAACAAATGTTCGGGAAAAGGACGAACCCTGGAAGGGCACCCCCGAATGGCTGAAAGAAAGGCATCATTTAATTCAGACTCGGAAGGCTCCGGATCGTTGAGAACAGCATCCGGATGCCTCCACACCATTTTGAAAGGAATGAGGGATTCAGAAACCCAGAAAAACGTATTCTTCCATGATCCAAGGGTCGTAACCATGGAGGAAACAAGACAAGTTTCAACCTTTGTGTTCTCAAAAGTAAACCAATCACCATTTTTGGCTAACCGGAAGAACCTCCGAAAGAGCAACAATGAAGGATCATAACCTAAAGCACGACACAGCACTTCAAAGTGCAAAACCCTAGCCATTCCTTTCGGATGTACTTGCCCAAAAGACACTCGATAATACTCAAGCACATTTAGAACAAAAAACGAAAAAGGGTAACGAAGATTAGACCACTCAAAATGCCGACAGTACAAAGCAATAAAACCAGGAATCGGTTTGTCAATGGAAGCATCGCAAGCAGGGGCGGTTGGATTAAACTGTTTATCAATACCATGTTCAAGACAAAACAGGTCTACCTCCTCTTGTGTCAATCGAGAAAATGACCTCGCTAAATCCTTAAGGGCACCCATGATCGGAAAAAGTAAAAGTGAAAATGGAGAAGAAACTAACCTGAGAAGAGGAAAACGGTGAATGATTGCAAAGAAAATGAAGAAACTTTACAATAGTTAAAACAAATAAGAGAGTAAAGTAGGGGCATTAAAGGTAAATAAGTAACTTCTGCCAATCCGCCGCCTGACACATGTCCAATCAACTGTCAAATCGATTAAATTTCAAAATTCAAAAAAGTAACCGCCTCAAACCCTTCAAGCCTCTAAACAACGAACCCTTGAAGCCTTTACAAGACATGCATAAAAGTCAGAAGTCTTTGAGCATAATACCCCAAAAACCTCTGACTTGGGGGGCTGACGACGGGGGTAGCCCAAAGACAAATAAAATCACTAATATGCAAAGAGCTTAAAAGGTTGAAAGGTTCATCGGATGAAAAGCTGTATAATGAGTGAATCGAGGAACAGTAACTAGTCATGTCCACCAACTCATCTCACCAACTCACGCTCACCAACTCACAAAGTCAGAGCAGGTCTGTACAGGCACACCCTATTAACCAGGGGTCCAAAGCCTTGAACCCCAAAAGGGGAAACCCTCCATAAGCAAACAGGTTCCACTAGTATAATCCATACCATTTCGAGAGATGTCTTCCACTATAAGAAGACAGCTCGAAGACACTTCCTGGACATTCCGAAAAGCAGAGATTCCTTAATCTCTTGTCATTCAAGAGTTCTTTGTCACCTCCAAAGTACTCTTCATCAGATTCATCTCATTTGCTTTCTTTTCTGGATTCGAGCTAGTCTCGAAGAAAGAACTTCAAAGCAAATATCTCAATCATACTAGTGAACCTCCTTCCACGTTTTGCAAACGTGGAGGGACCCCGCGACCTGCGTTAGGCAAAACTGAACCCTTCAGCCCTTTTGCCTGACCAGCTAAGCTACCATCCTTGGTCCCGTGTTTGTTGCATCAACAGCTTCTAATCGTAAGAATGGTACTAAAGCTTCCGAAAAAACCCACTAAAAAAAAAAACCTAAACACCCACCACGGAGGGGGGGGGGGACTCTATAAATTCTTCTTAGACTTCTTACAATTAGGAGCCTTTATAGAATAACTTAACCCTATACATAACATATTAATGATTAATATGCTATGTCGGTAGGCCAATTCGATATAGTCATGTGTCAGTATTTGGTTGGCTAACAATAATTTTACTCCTTTAATCCTTAACTTTATTAATATACATGTTTAGTTTTTCTACTTTAACTTTCTTAATATACATGTTAATCCACTTAGTCTCTCTACTTTAACTTTTCTAATATACATGTTTAGCCCCTCTACTTTTATTCCTTTTAATATTTCGCCTTTTAGTGTTTTTTCTCGCCAACGTGACAAACCAAACCGACTCCAACTGAACAACATCGTTACCAGTATCAGTATTATCAGAACCGCTTTTTTTTTTTCGTTTAGTATTTCGCCTTATAGTGTTTTTTCGATAGATATATTGACTTTTCGATGTTCTTTTCTTATGATTTTACGTTATCTCTTCCACTTGCTATACCGAGTGTCGGTACTGTACTGATAATCAAACTTCCGCCAAGATAAAACAACTAGTTTTTTTAATTAAATCACTAATCAGAACTCTTTTCCATTCTTTCTACTTGTAAATTTCGGCCCGCTCCCCATGGGTTGTCATCTAAATTTAAAAAAAAAAAAAATCATGCCTCATGATTTAATTATTTTTTCTTGAAGTTGGATACCTTGTCATCTTTCAAACCATCCAATATCAATCCCATTATGGCTTGGCCTACCCACAAATTACCATTTATTCGGCAATGAATACAACTCACTCGTTGAGTCTCTTTGCATAATGGTTAAAGCGCCTAACCGGCCTTATGAAATGGAAAGAGACTGGAAGGGGTTAGTTATCAATAATGGGTTATTTAATCATATTTTAGTGCCTTAGTGGTAAGAGGCGGGTGTAAATATAAATACTATAAATTAACATGGCGCAACGTTCGTGTATGATTTAACGATTTTACGTTTCGTTTTACGCTTAGTTTTAAATTTTGTGAGTTAACATGACGCAGCGTGTGTGTGGTTCAATGTTTTTACGTCGTATATTTTTTTCCGTTTGAAAGGTTCCACATAACGTGCGAGTCATAGATCGGCTTAGTTATTATTTTCTATGTTTTGTGTTTCGGTCTATTTTCTTAACATCAATACGCAACAACTTCAGTATTGGTGGCCGTTTGCGCTAGTGTGGCATTGATGCTATTTATTACGGTTTTACGCCCTGCCACAATGCGAAGGTGCTTAATTCTAGTTTTAACTATTTAGCCAAAAAAAAGGAACGGGTAGAACGGTTTAAAACTAAGAAAAGCATAGCCAAGCATTTACAACCTACAAATTATCCATATATATAAATTCATAACATTATAGTGCCTCTTTTGTTTTATAGAACGGTTTAAGACTTTTTTTTTTTTTTTTTTTTTTGCATAATAGATTTTAGGAATTTTCATTTTTTATTAAAATGCTTTGGGTTTTTTTGGTCATTACAGTTAAATAAGTTTAGTTTTTTTTTATTATTTTTTTTTTACATTTTTCCTGATTTTTGTTGTCGCTCGTTTGCTACTTAGCACAAGGTTTTTTTCGTTTAGTTACTATTTAGTATGGTTGAGTAGTCAAGTAGAAGTTTGTATTTATGACCACTCGGTTAAGTTGGGTTGATTTGGTTGGCCAAAGATCATACGGGTTGGCATTGATTATTAAAATGACCATACAAGTCAATTGAGTCGTTATTAATAAATAAAATGACCACACGAGTAAAATGGATTGGTTTTATAATAATGGTATGGGTAATAGAGATCACAAGGATCACAAATGATATTAACATGTTGCAATAAGGATCATTTATGTTGATCCATAGACCCAACGGGTCTAACATGTTGGAAATAATGATCTCAAGGATCAAACATGTCGTTATAGAATCATAAGAGTCAATAAAATTGGGGAAAAATTCACAACCTGGTGATGGTTGGTTAAAGGATTTATGTGTGTTTGTTAAACATGAGGGATTAACGTGTACAATATGGGAAGCAAATTGGGTTAGTAAATAAGAAAGTTTAGTAAGTGAACGACCTGATGCTTTGAGTTGGGTGTTCGTAATGGCCATGACGCTTACTGTTATGGCCATAGCATCATCAGGTTTTGCAATAATGATTTTAATCCGTCTTTGGGGTAATCTAACATACCTTTGGAGTATTTGGAAGCAAATCATAAGATTCACCCGAGTTTAATAGACGGGTAATTTATTAAGGGTATTAAGACTAGTTTGTTAAAAAAAATTGACTGATGTCATTGTTAACTTTTTTTTTTTTTGGAAAATCTTCGTCTTGTGAGTGCATTTTGTATGTCCATAGTTAGAAATCTGTCAGTATTTGTAACATTTAAAGTCTTGAGTCTGTATAATACCGGACAGAGGTTTCGCTAGGTGTCGTTAGGCAATGTCAAGTCAGTATACAGTACGACACGATGCGAAGAAACTGAACAAGATTAGAGGTGATATCATTAAATAATTAAATAATGATGACATCATAGAATATAACAACTCATATTATATGGTTTCTGCATGGTATAATCAACTAATTACAGATGAAGACATGCAATCGTACGAATCAGGTTTGGTATTTCACACGGATTGGGATTCTAGGTTCGTACGAACCGGAGCTTGCATGGAAGTTTGTACGAACCGGAGTATACATGTTGGTACAAACCCACAACACCTATAAATAGTCAACATGCTCATTCGTAACTCACACATCCCAGAGACACATCAGAGAGTGCATTCGTACATAACACACATCAACTGTTCTTAACAGATCTTCATCAACATCATACAAGACACGCCCGGTTTCATTATGATTATTAGATTGAGTATTCTTGTGTTAGATCGAGTCGAAACTCTGTCCGGTTGTCGTTTGGTCGGTAATAAAACTACGTTTATTTACGTTTTCACACACGATTACGATTCGATTTAACGGATTTCGCACGTTAAATCGAATTCATCGCAGAACTAGTGATCATTTACGATCCGATCCTGAACTCACACATCTTGAAGGCAGAAGCTTAATCACATCATGGAGTTTCACAACCAAAACACATTCTTAACTTTCGTAGTTGCCTATTGTAAAGTTAGTAAACTTTTGGGTCATGTCGTTTGTAAATCAAATGGATTGTGTAGGAAACTTTTAACAAACATTGTAATAGATTTTAAACATTGGTCAACTTACCAAATTCAAATTATTATTTCAAATAAACTTACTAAATTCAGTATCTTCAAAGATGGGCATTGGGATAGAAGATGAATAATCGAACTTGTAGTTGTCGTCACATCATCCGCAAGCAGGTTTGTTAGGCTCGGAAACCCATTGAACTAGGGTTTCCAAATAAGCTCACAACATATGAGACGTAAGTCAGTCAACTTCTCCGGCTGAAAGACGCATGAAAGTAGCTTAAACTCCATCATCATTATTTGTCAGTTTCTTTAAAGTGTTTTTTTGGCGAGGTATGATAGTATCTGGTCAATCTTCACACACGTCACATCAGCATCCACCTTAATAGTAAACTCCATGACTGGCCCTTCGTGGTTTAGGAGTGTTTGATAGATAGCAGAAAAGAATCTGCTTCGACGTGTCATCAGTCTACGATCACTTTGGACATCATTATAGGTCTGCTCCAGAGCAGTTAGCTCGCCATCCCCTGCAACCTGAAACTTATTCTCATCAGATTTGGTATTTTGGTCCAGTGATGCATCCACTCCTTGGACAGGATGCTGGTCCTTGCCGCCTCATCAATCAGAAAAAGACACAAAATATTTTGTATTATGGCTGGAGGAAGTTGCTTGAACCTGTCCTGCTCCATCTAGTATAACAACTGCAAAATTAGCAAGCTCTGTTAGTTACATAAAGAAAAAGAAGAATAGGTAAGATTTGAACTGTCGATGTTTTACAATACAAAATCATCACATAGTGAAGTGGAATTGACACAAAATTAATCATATTGAGTTCGATATGTTACAACAACTTTCTTAATTTCATTTTGCACACAGTATTGACAATATCATGGGGATATTAAGTGGAATTGATACTAATTTAACTCTAATCAGGCTACAAGAACTTCATGCGATTTTATTTTGCACTAATTTTGACAAACTTTGATACGAAATTAACCCTAATCAGGTAGTTAGGTTACAACAACTTCGTTTAATTTCATTAAGCACATAGTATCTTTTCCGGTTTAAATGTCTACACATGCTGTGTAAGATTGTAATCCAAGTGGTAACAACTTTTAATTTTGAAAACACTCTAGAGCTCTAAAGATGCTATCAGAACTCGAAAACATATCATCGATATCTAATTGAATATACAATTAAGATGATTGAATATAGACTGTGTTATCATCAATAATATCTCTCGAACAATAAAACAAAGGATTGAACCAAATTTGAATATGGACTGTGTTATCATCAGTAGTATCTATGCCTCCGCATCGGCAGCGCCGCCACCACCTCCACCTCCGGCAAACTGAAATGAAATGAAATCAAATGAAAATTGAATGTAACATAAGGCATTTAAAATGAATTACGAGACGTACCTCATCCTTCACGCCATCACCGACCTCACCGGAAACCTCACACTCCCTTGAGCAGCCTCGAAATCAGAAACTTCTGATCCTCAGTGCAGTTACCATACAGATAGAGATACAGCAGAAACATGCGCTTGTTCTAAAGAAACGCAAATTATATCAACATGCAATCAACAACCTAGATCTGATATCCTCTTCTGGATGATCACGAGGACCGCTGCAATAGATGCACTCAGTTCATACTACGAAAACTCTGATATGCTCCTTCTCCATATCCGCTACCAATCTTGTGGAACAATTCTTCTTATGATCAACAATCATACTTTTCCCCTCTAAATAATTTCTACGCACCATTTACAGCGGTACTTTTTGTCCACATGAGTATTACGAACATTGTCAACGATCTCCATTGTCGAATTACGATTTGCAGAAGAGGAAAGACGATTTAATTGCAAAATATTATAGATATTCAATGTGTAGTTTCATATTTGTATGTATTTTTTGTTGCTTTTAATAACTTTTGTTGTTATATATGTTGTTAGAAATATTGTTGGTTATAGAACATATAAAAATAATCGCAAAATTCCATTACTAAATTGGGCCATGTATGCAAAATAGATCCTGGCGATAGAAAGAGTACTCATCTGGGTTTGTTCAAATATAGAAAAAAAAAAGAAAAAAAAATGAATTTAATGAAACATGGAAGAAGAAAATGAGATTTTTCCTCTAGAACTCATGAGCCCACTAACTTTTTGATAAAACTGGAGTTGTTAACCGGAAGAGATATGGGCCAAATAAGCAACGCCTTCTTTCAAATTATAATAGTAAAATTGGAGTTGATGAGTTGAAAAACAACTCATGAGCTCAGGCTCGACTAGTTTACACCCAAACAATAATAATACAAATCAGGACCTCTCCATTCTCTCTCAACTCAGTCGTTTAATTTATGTAGACCTATTAACAAACAAATAATGTAGGTTAAGTAACCTGTAACCCAATCCAAATGTTTGATGTAAGCAAACTCTTTTACCCCAAATAAGCTTATTTATTCGGGGCTATAGGTCCAATCATGTAATGAATTGAATTTGTAGTTCAATGTCCAATTAGGTTTATACAGTCAATTGTATCTAATATGAACATTATAGGTGATTGATCGACGAAACAATTGGTTACATAGTTAGGGAATTTCCTTTCAGTATTCGGTTATTAGAAATAACCGGTTTTGACTGTTTGACCAATAAAAAACAATTTTAAATCAAAATTTGAATACTCCAAAGTCATAAATCAATTAGTAAATTGCCAAAAAAATTAAATCAAAACAAAAAACATTAAAGAGATTGAATGAATACTTGTTATGCGGATCTTATTAGTGAGATCCGTCAGCTATAAATGATAATATTAGGTACAAATGGATGTAAAAACCTAATTGGACATTTAAATACAACTATCACACTTCAAATCAACATCTAACAGGACCTAAAACCCTAATTGGACATGAAATCACAATTACGACACTTCAAATCAAATCAGCATCCAGTCAGACCTTAACACCTAATTAGACATGAAAATATAGTTACCATTCAGATCTACATCTAGTTGGACCTAAAATCATAATTAGACATGAAAATACAGTCATCCTTCAGCTATTTACACCTAAAACCCTAATTGAACATGAAATTACAATTACCGCACTTCAAATCTGGACCTAAAAAACTAATTAGACATGAATATACAGTTATCCTTCAAATCTGCATCTAACGAGACCTAAAAACCTAATTGAACATTGAAATACAACTATGGTACTTCCAATCGGCATCTAAAACCCTAATTGAACATGAAATTACAATTACGACACTTCAAATCAACATCCAATTAGCTCAAGCTTTCTCAAAACAACACACGCCTAGAGCGTTTGCTCATTTAAGGCGAGTAACAAACAAGTTATAAATATAAATAAGTTGCATACCTAGAGCGTTTGCTCATTTCCGGTACTTCCACATTTAAAGCTTAGAAACACGTCATATGTGCTACCATTATCCTCGACGTACACAAGGAAGAAGTGGAAGCAACTGAAGAACCAAATAGGAAGAAAATCAAACGTCATGAAGGTTTATATGTTCTATCTCTAATAAAAGAGGCGTGGTGGTTTAAATTTATTACAAAGATAAAGCAACTCAATTATGGGGTTTTATTGAATATATAATTCAACTTAGCGGTGATCAAGATCAGATTATCCAAATTTCGGAGGTTATCCGAAAACTTCGAATAATGGATTTCAATATCCGAATCCAAATATGATATTTCGAATATCCAAATTAAAAAAAATAATAAAATGATGTTGATTGTTAACTTTATCATAATTAAAGAAGATGTTGACAATGTAAATTGCATATTCAAAGATGATGTTGCTTCCTAAATCAAAGAATAGTGTCGCTTAACCCCACCACAACCACAAATTAAAAATAAATGAACACTGGGCAAAAGCATGCAATTGACATCGAATCGTAGAAAAACTTACGGTATTAAAAGCGTGACCCAAATTCCCTCTTCGCTCCCAAACTCACAACACTTTTACTTAAAAGAAAAATCACAAAGACAACATGCAATTGACATCGAATCGTAGAAAAACTTATGGTATCAAAAGCGTGACCCAAATTCCCTCTTCGCTCCCAAACTCACAACACTTTTTCTTAAAAGAAAAACAAATTAAACATTAACAAATGGAGGAGGAAACAGATGTAGCTCTTCTCTTTCTCTCTAAAGCAAAATTTATGGTCAAAGGTCAAGCCTGAAAAAACAAACAACAAGAATTGTACACACCAAATCGTATAAATAGCAAAAGTACTGGTAGGGTCTAATAAGCATGGGATGTACCCCTGAAAAAGCACTCTCATTCATTATTTGCCTCCTGGTCAAACTTTCATTTTCAGCCATTGGATCAGTTTAATAATTCAAAAACTCTAAGACGTGTTTAAATAAAAACAACAAAATTTTGAGAAACCATTTGAAGTAAATGAGAACCACATTATTGTAGTTTAATACAATGTTTTAAAAACCGGTAAATACCGGCCGGTTATAACGGTATTACCATTTCCAGATTTAAATCCGGTACGAAACACCCCTGTAGATAAGTGAAATGACATAAGGTTTGTACCGGTGGTAAAATCCGGTATACCAGTTTGAAACGTAATACTGATACCGGCCCAGGGTTATTTTAGTTTGGGTTGTTATTTATTTTTATTATATATGTTACTTATCTTAATTTTTATATATTATGATTATTCGTAACTAAAAGTTCTTATTTAATATTGTATGAAACGAAAATAATTATCCTCTGGTTGATGAGGATGACGATAATAGTGAATTTCATCTTTTATGCGATCGTGAACTTGATGTATACAACACTCAAATGGCTTAAACATATGGTACACTTTCATTTAAAAGTGCTTGTTGGAATATTGATCAGTGATTTTCGATTATCTTTTGGATTATTTTTTATAATGGATTTACTTTTGGATCATCTTTTAATATGTAATTAGGGCTGGCAATTTTACACGAATACACGACACGAACCTACACGAAGTTAACAAGTATTGTGTACCAAACAGGTAGACACGAGATTACCTGTTAATTTTCGTGTATAAACATGTTAAATACCTGTTTACCTGTTAATACCCGTTAGTACACGATAAGAAATTAAATTAAATAAAACTCATCAGCCATGTACGTGTGGTTCCTTAATTATTTTCTATTTTCATTCCTCATTCAATTCAAAAAAATAAAACCCTAAACTCCCTCTGTAACTCTTAGATAGCATGTCGTGTTCGTGTTTTTGTTCATGTTAACAAGTATTAACAAGTAATTTTCGTGTATATCGTGTCGTGTTCGTATTCGTGTTTGAAAAAAAGGACACGAAAAGTTATCGTGTCGTGTTCGTGTATGAGATCTCGTGTATCGTGTCTTATCGTGTATGGGTATACACCATATGCCAACCCTATATGTATCATGCATTTTTGGATTAACTTTTGAGCTGATGTTGTAATTTATGAAATTATAGAGTTAGCTAGACAACCCGGTTGAACCGCTCGGTACAACCTGGTTCAACTGGTAGAACCATTTTTTAGCCTAGTCTGGTTTGATTTGAAAACCGGTTTTTAAAACATTGGTTTAATATGCTTTATTAAAAACTTTTAGCAATTATATTTTCTTAATTATGGTTAAACTTCATCTCACAACTTAATTTAATGCAAAATACACTACATGTATACATATATTGAAGAGTAAAAGGCTCGGATGCTCCCCCTTGTGGTTTGGTAAAATAACATCTATAGTTCTCAACTTTTAAAAATTACATGTATGCTCCTTGTGGTTTGTTTATTTGTTACTCGGATAGTCCCCAAAGTGAATTGAGGTTAGTTTTTCCTGTTAAGTATATGTAAAATGACTAAGATACCGTTAATGAAAAAAAAAACTAATTAAGTATGTAATAAATATATTATATATTATGGGCCCCACTTATCATGGATATAAATATAGGGTCATGATTTAGAGAAAACGATGGAAAGTGTGAGAACAGTGAGAACGCTTATAGATCGTCCGATCAAAACAATCTATCGACTAGATTGGCGCGGTGGCG
The DNA here is from genome assembly GCF_002127325.2 of Helianthus annuus. Lineage (NCBI taxonomy): Eukaryota > Viridiplantae > Streptophyta > Magnoliopsida > Asterales > Asteraceae > Helianthus > Helianthus annuus. The sequence goes on along the minus strand of NC_035433.2, from coordinate 140,273,445 downwards.
TTTTCGTAAATAAAACGAATTCTATTAAGTGGACGCGCTTCATTAAGGGTAAAAGGGTCTTTACACTTCTATAACAAAATACCAAACTAATGAATAAAACGCCATTACGGGCCAAAACACATCCCTATATAAACAAAACATCCCAGACATAAAAACACCCCCCCCCCCAACCTGAAACGCCATATTTTCTACTATATACCATTCATCTTACGAACGCCAAATCCCCAAAACATCAAAGACACCTACTCAAAAACGCCATATTTTACTATATACCAATCATCTTAGAAAACGCCAAAACACTCAAACATCAAAGATTCCAAAAAATCGACGTTTCTTGATACAATATTTCCTCACTAAAACACCAAAAATGGCAAATATCGTTTCTTGTATATTCAATATTGTTCTACGCGAAGTTTCGGAGAATGCATTCTTCCCTGGGGTGCTGTGACTCAAATAACATTTTGCTGCATGAGATGGACAAATCATAAACAAAAACAAAAAGATGTTGGTTTCAGACTTATGTCATTATTTGTGTTTTTTGTTATTGATGAATATTATAATGGCCATCGAGCCGGTTAATAGGCCATTAAACCCATCAAGAAGCATTAAAACTTTGGCTCTTTATGCTCGAATCGTGTTCAATGACTTCAAATCTGGAAATCTGTTTATCACCAACACGGGCGCAGATTTCAAATCTAAATATAGCCTGGTATAAACGTCCTGTATACATAGATCTAAAAGTGTTCATCATCACAATTATACTGCTTCTGGATGTTTTACCACCCTATCTTCAATTTTATTTCTTTTCTCTTTTGAATGTTAATTGATCGAAGCTGGTGTCATCCATATATTTTTTTACAATTGTATGCTGAAACGAACATTGTATTTCAATACCAACTAAGTAAATCTGAATATAAATCCCCAAGTTGATGGGCATCTATTATTATGCAAAGAGTGGCAAAATATATGTATATTTTGGTTCCTAAATTATGATAGATTGTCAAAGGTTCTTAACTTCAGTTGAAGTACTTAAACAGAGTCATGTATCTGTAAGGAGAATGAGTTTCACAAGAATAATGCGGGAAAAACGAGGGGGCAAGCGGTGCCGGTTAACAATCGGTGATGAGATTGGGGTGGAGGGGATGAAAAAAATCAACATGGAGATGGTGGTTAGAAGCGGTGGCTCGCATAAATTGAGTATATAGGTCATCAGTTTGCAAGTTGACATATTTTGCACATATTTTGATTAAAGTGTCACATGATTAACCATTTCAAACATATGAACATGTATAAAGCGTGTATAACATGAATGTAAGAAAAATACGAATTTCATTATGATTCAAGTCTCGGATTTTACAACGATTACAATGAAACGACGAATACAAGAATACAAAGTTTTCAAAAATAGAAATACAAGCAACGGTTTCTAATTATGGAAATTACGAAATAGTAGGGCGTTACATACAAAACCACTAACATTGACACGTATAACTGGAGATGTCACCAACTACCACCGCACACCAGCCCTATTATTTTTACTAGTTTGCTTTATTTGAGAAACTGTATCACTTTTCCAGTTTCATTTCAGTAAACATTTTCATATCATATTTGGTCTTTATGATAATAAAAAAGTGTTGGCAAGTGACAATATCAACCCTCAAAATTGACCTGCTCTTACCCAACCCACAACCAATATGTCAAGGGATCCATATCTTTTCTCAAGCTTAGAAATGACATTGCATATATGATAACCAAGGCGGAGGCGGCCAAAGTAGCTAAGCACGAAAAAGCTTGCATCGAGAATCTGCACGTGTTCGTCCCGTTCGCTTTCGATACCTTTGGCGCTCTCACCCCTGACACGGTGCGGTTCCTCAAGCGGGTTCAACAGGTGGTAAGTAGTAACACCGCGCATGTTAAGGGGCAGAATTTTGTGTTTAGCAGGGTAGGATTTGCTATTCAGAAAGGGGTAGCGGCACAGCTTGTTGCCCGTCTACCTGCCATTAGTGTGTAATCGTCTCTGTTTCATGTGAATGACAAGTTGAAAAATATTAATGTAATATAAGAGATCCAAATCTTTTCTCAAGCTTAGAAATGACATTGCAGATGTCACTACCTAACCCTATCATTTATCTACAATATCAATATCATATCCATTTACCACAGTATCCATTTCCCAACTATGGTCAATTTATGCAAGGGTTCTACTTCCCCTGAGTTACAGAAGACTAAAAGAATCAAATTCAAAGTTCAAAGCAATGAATTAGAACCAAACTTCCGTGTATGAGTGAGCATATATGCATATAAAACTACCGATTATTCAGATTGAGCCATATAATCGATCTTTTGTCATGATTAAGAGCTTCATTCCATTGTATCAAACCAATGCCTTTTCATTCTTCAAAGATCCTAAACCAAAAAGAATATGTATCAGAGACCAGCAGCAAAATTAGAAAACCTTTGTTTTACTCTTATTGCAGAAATGAATTTCTTTCTTTTTTTTTTAACTGCAAACACACGCACACCCATAATCTACTCCTTAAATTCCACCAAATGACCTACCATTTTATGGGGAGGGGTAACAGGTAAGAACATATCACTTCAGGGAACAGAGAAACAAGAAGGTTTAACTATGGAGCCGTTTCAGTTTTTTCTAGTCTTACTCCTTTTAAGCTAACTGTGGTTAAAAACGATCAAACTTAAATCCGACTCCGCTTTCAACAGTGATTTCCACCACAGGCGATGCATGTGCGTATGCCGAGTAGCGTCGTACCATATCGGACTCTTCATCCTTAGAAACCTTGTAGCGAAGCAATATCTTCACCATCTTCAGCACAGGTGACTTGGCCAACATATGCGGCAACAAATTCATCATAAAATGCCTCCTGGCCCAAAATTCAATCTCTAATTCATTCAAATGTGCGAACCACATATCTGAATGATTTGTCCATGACCTGAAGCGTAGACTGTGATAGATCTGCAAGAAGTGCAAGTATTAATTGCGTCAGTTTATATGTATTTGTAAACAAACAAGAGGATACATTTATTTTATTTACTTTTAACTTAAGTTTCTCAAGATTCGGGCAGCTTCTCATCAAGAAAAGAAGGCAAGGGATTCTGTCTCCCTGATTTGGAGCACACGCGTCTCTAATACACAAGCATTTAAGGTGGACTAATGCGATTGGAAGCTTGTTTGGAACTCTACCTTGAGCAAAATCCTTGAACCATAGCAAACACAAGATTAACCAACCATAAGCAAATTTAATCAATTATAGTATATATGAGTGAATAATATTACCGTCATCATTCTAAGACAAATAGACAGATTTTCAATCACGGGTAAACAACCAAATAGCTCAATAAGAGTAAAATCACCAGCAGTTGGCAGACTTCCAACATTAGCATTCTGCAACAACTTACAATAGTCATATTAGATAAAGCCCACAAGGATCGATTTTATATCGTAGTAAGAACTTACCAGAGTGACGATCGTAAGCAACGGGCAACTAGATAGGAAAAGTATAAGCATCCTTTTAGAGATGATTACATTTCCCATGTATAAGTAGGTAAGGCTACCAAATCCATTGAATGTTGGTTGAACATCAAGACGACAACAATAAAGATACAAGTGCGTTAATTGATGCAAGGAGAAAAGAGATTCGGGTAACGGACAGTACCGGCCATAACACATGTCAAGTGTTAATTTCGTGAGGGTATTGTTGTTTCTTGACAAAAAATTATCCATTATATGGTCAAATTCAACACAAGGTGGGTCCTTTGCATGCATTGATAGAGAAAACTCATGTATTGGACCCTGATGCATTGAAATAACTTGGTTAAGCTTTTCTATACTTAACCGTTCCTTGAGCCCATCATCATCCCTTGATGCTTTAACCGCATCTTCAATAAACGCAAGTTTGGGAATTGTGGTCCAGTGGTACTTCCATTCCCTAGAAAGGATACTTGTTCTTACTGCCTCTTTTGTTGGTAGAAGACATAAGATAATTTCTATTATGGGTTGAGGAAGATTGCTGATCATATCAAACTATTCTTTGTGAATAAGTGCTAAATGCTGCAGAAAAATGTAATATCAATTTAAGACATTAAATACGTCTGGCCTAATACATTTATTTATGGTTTAAAAAAACGGTTGAAGTGTGCGAAGCGCCCAAAAAACGAGTCTCTATTTTGTATGTGCGCCTCATAAAAGTTGCGCCTCAGGGAGTTATGATGTTTGTTTTTTACCTTTTGTGTCAATTTCAAACAATTCATGTCTTTTTATATGTGTTTTTGATAAAATTAGTTAGCATTTTATTTTTTATAAGATATATAATTTTTATATTTATTTTTTAATTCCGCCCCGGGCTTACGCCTCTTACTTGATCTCGAGGAGGCATTTTAAACCTTTAACAATTCAAAGAAAAAAGTTGTAGCCTTTCTCATGGTAACTAAATCTTAAATCCAAGTCTTTTGCATAGCAGTGGGCTTGGATTTCGGTAATAAAATACAATACCATAATGAAGTAATCAAGATTCAAGTTTCATTGTCCGACTACCTGCCATTGCTTTGTAATTGTCATTTTTCGTGTGAAATGATATTGTTAAGGTGTACCAGTTAAAAAAAAATTCCTATCTAACTTGAAAAAAAAAAACTAGCAACTTCCTTATGTACAAACTCCTCGTTAGAAGGCCTCCAAGTAAACAATTCTTTCTTACAAACTGGACCTTTGGGTTTTTTTTTTTTTCAATGATGATGATTCAGAATTGACGCAAACCCTAACCTAAAAATCGAAGAAGATAATCTAAAAGTTGCGATGTTAGTTCCGTATATCAGTTATTTACTTATTTTACCAAACAATTCTTCCTTGAGAACGATGATTTCGTTTAATTCAGAATTTACGCGAACTTAGAAACCCTAACCAAAAAAATCGAAAGACAAACCTACCTGATAATCTTCAGCAGATTGACAGTCAGATGCTTAGCCTTCACCGTTTACGCGTTGCTATGATATTTATTAGGGCTTCTTGTCAAAGTTTCACTAGTGGTCTCTATGTTTGAGAAAGTACAGATCAGTCCTCATACCGTGGTCCCTCACACTAACGGTGAGTTATGTAAAATACCTATCAATACATCTATAATAAGAGTGAGAATCAAATACAAAGTTTATTTTGGTTAGAAAATATAGAAAGCAATAAGATTAGAATATGTGGCAATAATTTAAAATAAAGAGAAAGGGTATTTTAGTCAATCTTATTCTTTTTTTCTTCCTTCTTCTTCCCAGTAACATCAAAACCCATCATTTTCAAAACCCGCCATCTTCAGCCATTTCTTCACTTTCTATCTCAATCATCACTACATAATAGTGCAATTTTCGTCTCCAGTCAATGATTCAAACACCCAATCAACGTGTTCTTTAGCTTTTTTGAAAAAAAAAAAAAAAAAAAACCAATTCAATTTCATACAAAATCTCTGTGATTTTGAAGATAATAACTCGATCCAATCGATTCGATCTTTGATAAGTGTTTCAATCATTCAAATTTCGTCAATCGTTGAAGAAACCGACTTCGATCCATGTAAGAAATTCTTTAATTTCATTTTTATTATCTGGGTTTTTGATTTAGCCATTGCGTTTTACGATCTTGGCGGGGGTCCGGGGGCAGCGCCCAGCCCCTGGCGGGGTCCAAGTGGCAGAGCCCCTGGCTAGAAAACTACATTCGTAGACAGTCTTTTGATCTCCTACTTCCTGGTTCAGACAATTCACAGACAAAACTATTGTCCTGGTTCAATGCGTTTTAGAGATAAAACACTTTCTTTGGTGTTTTTAGGCCATTGCGTTTTAGAACTAAGACATTTTTATGTGTTTTCTGGCCATTGCATTTTAGAAAAACACATTTTTGAAGTGTTTTTAGTCATTGCGTTTTAGGTAAAACACATTTTTAGGTGTTTTCAGTCCATTGCGTTTTAGAGATAACACTTTCTTTTATTTTTTTAGGCCATTGCGTTTTAGAAATGAGACATTTTTAAGTGTTTTCTGGCCATTGCGTTTTATAAATAAGATATTTCTTTGTGTTTTTGGTGCATTGCGTTTTAGGTAAAACGCATTTTTATATGTTTTCAGTCCATTGCGTTTTAGAAAACAAACATTTTAACTGTTTTCTGGCGATTGCGTTTTAGAAATAAAACATTTCTTTGTGTTTTTTGTGCATTGCGTTTTAGGTAAAACACATTTTTATGTGTTTTCAGTCCATTGCGTTTTAGAAAGTACACTTTCTTTTGTGTTTTTAGGCTATTGCGTTTTAGAAATAAGACATTTCTTTGTGTTTTCTGGTTATTGCGTTTTACAAATAAGACATTTCTTTGTGTTTTTGGTGCATTGCGTTTTAGAAAAATGTCATTTTTTAGGTTTTTTTTTCATTGCGTTTTACACAACTGGGTTTTTTCCATTGCGTTTTACAACTGGGTTTTAATTTTTTTTTTCAAAAATATAGCAATAGTATACTCGTTTTAAAGATAGAAAACGCTCATTTTTTTGGTGCAATTTTTATAAAAAAAATAATGTCGTATGAAAGAGTTATTAACGTTTAAAAAATAAGAGGAATTGTAGGAGAGAGAAACTATTGTCTTGGATTGACTAGAATGCCCCTAACAAACCCACGCGCCTCTTTTCTTCCCTTCAATTTCCCTCATTTAATCTTAGCTCTTGATTAACTAAATTGATGGTCAAGATTACTTCCTAGCCAAATAAACTTCCTATTATATCCTAACCCTCTATAATAAATAAAAGGCAAATTGGCCTGTAATAATCCCACCTACACCTTTTTAGCCAATAATAATCCCACCTCAGAATATTCCCCACACCAGTCCCACCTTTCAGATATTTTTCCCACACCGGTCCCCCGTTAAAAATCCCTAACTCAGTTAGTAAAATGGCTGATGTGGCAGCTGACTAGGGATGATGTGTCAAAAAAGATTATGTGGCAGCTGATTAGTATTCCCCTGGTCCCTTTTAAATACCTAGACTCTTTTTATCAATCAATTGAAACCCAAAAAAAAAAACCCTAGTTCACAAGAATTCTCCCTCGCGATTCAATTAGGGGATATTGATGAGTTCTTCTTCGTCTTCTTCATGCTCTCGAAACAATAAACCAAGAATTTATAGGATTAGGACCGATGGGAATGTTTATTGTAATCATGAGATGGTAGCAGTGAAGCGAGTTGCTGGTTCTCGAAGTTCTAGACAAGGGAAGGAGTTTTATGGATGCCCTTTATGGCCTGTAAGTAAAATAAGTTTGCATGTTGATAATTATGCCTTGAAAGCTTCCTCATTTTGTGATTTAATTTGTTAGAATTCAGATTGCAAGTTCTTTGTTTGGAAAGAAGATGTTGATGGCACCAATAATCTGGTTGAAATAAACAAGGCACTACAAATGAAGATTGCAAACTTAGAAATTGACAAGATGGTTCTTATGGAAGAGAACAAAAATTTGAGGAAAAAGGATGGTCAGAATGTTAAAAGCAGAAGATGTTTGATTGCAGCACTAGTTTTAGGTTTTGTTTTTTGGTTTTTGGTTTGACTGCAGCACTAGTTTTTAGGTTGTGTACTGTTTTGTATGGCAATATGGAATGAAATAGATTGTGTAGTGTTTTGTATGTTATGACTTGGAATGGCAGTTTGGAATGAAATCCGATTAAAGAAGATTGTTGATGTTTGTCAAACCATTAGCTACACATGCACTTTATGCACTTTCGCTTTTACGTAATGACCATTACAAGTTAACCATTACATAACATTTCGCTTTTACATAATGACCATTACAAGTTAACCATTAGCTATATATGCACTTTATGCACTTTCGCTTTTACATAATGACCATTACATACTAACCATTACATAATACCCATTACTAACCATTACATAATAACCATAACCAAGTTAACCATTACATAAAGTTTGAACCCAACAAAAGACGATTACAAAAGTCAACATAAAGCCCTACAAAAGACAACCAATTTAAGCTTAACAAAAGATGGCATAAATCCTAACAAAAGACAACCAGTTTAAAGCATAAGAGTTTCATAATCCTAACAAAAGACACATCAGCAGGTTTAAGCTTCTAGGGTTGTTTTTGCAGCCTTCCTTGGTCTTCCCCTGGATTTTTTAGTTGCACGTGAATGCTGAGACTGTTGTTGACTGCCAGTTTCAACTGTTGTGACCGACGATGAAGCAAGTTGATTCTTTTTGGGCCTCCCCCTTTTCTTTGTTTGCTTACTTGATTCTGCTGAGGCTTTAGTACAAGCTTTCCTAGTATGCCCCTTGGCCTTGCAGTTGCCACATCTCATAAACATACCATGCCTACTAAGTTTACCTTTTTTGGGGACTTCATGAGGATCTTTCTTCCTGTTTTTCTTAGGTCTGCCAGGACCAACTTTGACTGGTGGAGGTTCTAGGGGTGATTCAACAGATGGCCAGTACTTATCTGAAGGTACTGGTGGGATTGTAAACTGATAGGACTTGAGATAGATGTCCTTGGTGTAGGAAGGATGAACAAACTCCTCAACATTTCTATGAAGAAAACCTGCAACTGCACATACATGTTGACATGGTATACCAGTTAAGTCCCATTTTCTGCAGCTACATCTTTTGTGCTTGATATCAACAGAAACAGCATCAATGTACTTGACTTGAAATAGTGTATTGCTTGAAGGGTATACAGTGCATTTGTAAGCCCAATCCTTCTCTTTGTCAAGTTTCTTCTGTATCCTAGGGCAAACAACGACACTTTTTGCAGACATTTCATTGTGCTTTGTAACTAACCTGCTCATGATTGCAACCCTTATATCCTCTAACATATTGATGATCTGCTTTGATCTAGTCTGCAGAATATAACCATTGAAGGTCTCTACCATGTTGTTCACAATAACATCTGACTTGACTTCAGTACTAACATAACATCTGCAAAAACATTTAGGGTTTTGACTCATGAATGCTTCTGTTGCTTCTTCATCCATTTCCTTCATATCAGCAATTGCCATCTTGTAATCAGGTATGTTGTAGGATCTAGCAGCTCTCCAAAACAATTCCTTTAAGTCGTCACCCTTGAATTTCTTATGCCAATTTGCATAGATGTGCCTAGCACAGTTCCTATGCTCAGCATTGGCCCAAACCAAAGCAACAGCATTTAGTAAACCCTGTTATAACACACCATCTATCAGATTCAAAATAACATATACATGACAAAATATAACAGATATTAGAACATAACATACCTTTTGTTGGCCAGAAACAAGTGTCCACCCCTTCCCTTCTTCAAGTACTTCTAAACACTTCTTCAACTCAGTCATGAACCATGTCCAACTGTCATTGTTCTCACCCTCTACCACAGCCCATGCTACTGGATACATTTGATTATTTGCATCCCTACCCACTGCAACCAGTAGCATACCTCCTAGAAATGTTTTTAGAAAACAACCATCAAGACATAAAAGTCTTCTACACCCTGCTAAAAAAACCTTTCTTCAAAGCATCAAAACAAATAAAGAGCCTAAAGAAGACTTCTGCATCACTTTGCATATCATAGTATTCTGGTGGGACAGTTACAAGTTCAAAAGTTGACTCAGGATTTGCTTCCTTAAGGGCTTCCAAATATGATCCCAGTTTACTGTAATGTTCTTTCATTGACCCATGCAGTTTCCCAGAAGCTTTGCATTTTGCCTTATAGGCCAACCATTTTGTAATGATAACCTTGTACTTCTCTTTCACTGCATCTTGGATATCTTTTGCACTCCAATTTGGGTTTGCTTTAAATAATGTCAAGAACTGGTCAGATATGAAGTCAGCTGTGAGTTGCCTATTCTTTGACATATTTCTTTGACAAGTGTGTTCCTTCTTTATAGATTTAACCATATAACATCCCTTCCTAGGGTGATAGGAACAATACACATTAAATGGACACCCTGTTACACAGCTAACACCTATTCTGCCATGTTTGTTCTTGTTACTAACTGATATCCACAAATCCCTCCCATTAGTAACTGCATAATTTGTAACTGCTTTTTTGAAAGCTTCCCTTGAAGGGAACCTAGTACCAACCACCCAATTCCACTTGCTCCAATCTATATATGAAGTAACAACTGGGACAGTAACCTTGTTCTTTTTCCCCCTTATGTCATCTTCCTCACTCTCTCCTGGTGAAAGAACATCCCCCTCAGAATCTTCATAGCTACTTGCACCACTATGTTCTTCCTCCTCTTCAGTATTATGTTGACCAACTGGTTTCACTTCAAGTTCCTTCAATAACTTTAAAAGCAAGTCTTTCTTTGACAACTGACTGTTATGCTTAATAGCTTTCCTTGATGCTACCCATTCATCATCATCCCTGTCTGACTCAGAAGCATTTAAATCATCTGCTATCCAGTCTTCATCAGATTCATCCTCAGCTTCATTCCCAGCATCAGATCCATCTTCACCATCAGATCCTGTTTGGGGTTCATGAATGATAGCTAAGTCTTCAACAGGTTCAGGACTGTTAACAATTGGTGTACTAGTTGGTGGTTCAGATATTGTAACTGTTTTGGTAGGTGTGGGAATTCTTGCAGCAGATGATTTTGTAAAACCAGAAGGTTTGTTTGGTGTTGTAAGGAGTGTACTTGAAGATGGTTTACCAAAACATGGAGGCTTAATAAAACTAGCAACTGTTATCAGGTCTTGTGAGGGTGTAGGGTTTTGCTGAGCTTCTGTGTTAGTGGGTTGGGCTTCTGTGTTAGTGGGCTGGGCTTCTGTGTTGGTGGGCTGGGCTTCTGTGTTGGTGGGCTGGGCTTTTGTGTTATGGGTTGGGACTTTTTTTTCCTCAGAATAGGCTTAATATGTGGCTTTTGGCAGTAAAGATGGAGAATATGCCTGACATCATCCCCCAATTTCACCATCATCTCGTTAACATCGTTGTCATTATTCAACTTCACAAGACCATCTTCAAAATTCATTCCGGGAACTAAGTAGTACATTTCAAAATCCTTACTTTTGTATGAACCATGCTCCATTACAAAATCCAAAAGCTCAAAATATGACATTTTATCAACTTCAACTTGGAACATATCAGATTCACCCCCTTCATAGTGCAATTTTGGTTGTTTGTTAAGCTTGCCACCATGCCAAGCTTTCACAAGCACCGATTCAGCCATCCCACTACATTTTTTTATGAAATCTTTAACTACAAATTTAGGGTTTTAAAGCTTGAAATTCGATAATCATAAAATCAGTCACATACCTGCTTTTGCTCTTGAACGGTGGTTGATGATCGCCTATGGATTTGCTGATGTTGCTCTTGAACGGTGGTTGATGATCGCCTATGATCGCCTGTAGTTGATGATCGCTTGTGCTTGTGCTTGGTGAAAGGGATAATAATTTAGGGGTTGGTAAAGAGTAAATGTGGGTTATAAATGATTTAAGTTGTAAAAGACCAGGGGAATACTAATCAGCTGCCACATAATCTTTTTTGACACATCATCCCTAGTCAGCTGCCACATCAGCCATTTTACTAACTGAGTTAGGGATTTTTAACGGGGACCAGTGTGGGAAAAATATCTGAAAGGTGGGACTGGTGTGGGGAATATTCTGAGGTGGGATTATTATTGGCCAAAAAGGTGTAGGTGGGATTATTACAGGCCAATTTGCCTAAATAAAAACCAATTTTGGTCACTTGTCAATCACTTATTGCCACATGACAACCTATTAATCGATTATTATTGTGTTTAGAGGGAAAAGTTGAATAACGATATATGATATGATTCGAAGTTTGCATAACGAATCTTGAATATATATATCTATCTATACTATATAATAAAAGAAACCTATGAGAGGACACGTGTCGAATTCCCCCTTTTTTTTCTCTAATTTAGTTGATATCCTTTAGGTTTAAATATAATTTATATAAACAATAATTATAGATAAGTTTTATTTTTTATTTTACCTATTCTTTAGGTCTAATTATTATTTATATATTTTCTAACTGATAAGTGATAAGCCATAATTATAGATATTGTTTATATATTTTCTAACTAAATTCATTTTATTAGTTTACAAATTTCATAATGTTATTAAAATTCTTAAAGTTATGTTTTTCTTTTATATTCATACTAAAGAAAATTCAATTCATTCATGATTTTATTATTATTATTATTATTATTATTATTATTATTATTATTATTATTATTATTATTATTATTATTATTATTATTATTACCTCCGTGGTAAATATATTATTAGTAATATGTAGTTCTAAAATCAACAAATGAAACTACATAAAAAGATAACCGGCTTATAATCAAACACTATCATGAAGTGTGATAAATGTGTTCTTAGAAATTATCTACCAAACTGTATAAAATACTTTTATTATTGTTGTTGTTAATATTATTATCATTTTGCATCATATGTTATAAGTTGCATCATATGTTAATTATATTTATTTTTTTCAACCCGTGTAATACACGGGGTTGTAATCTAATGTGTGTATATATATATATATATATATATATATATATATATATATATATATATATATATATATATATATATATATATATATATATATATATATTTAAATCTTTCTTTAATTATGAACTAATATTAAAAGCAAATATAATAAATATTTTTTTCCTTAACTACCGATTAGCTTGAAATTAAAAATTAAAGTAAATTGCGGTTTTAGTCCATGTGGCGTAGTGGTTATTGCTATATTTTACAAAATCCAAATGTAATGCAATTTGCATTTCAAGGTTTCTATTTTATTGCGGTTTTGGTCCATCACACTAACTCTCTCCAACTTATAGTTAACTAGTTGCAAGTTGTTGTAACCGTTGTCATAGTTTGATTTAAGAAACTATTGACTTAATTGACCCTAATTAACCAGATTTGCTTTGCTGCTGATTAAAAATAATTAACTGCAGTTATAAAAAGTTGAACTACACCCATATTCGATGGATGATTTGCAACCTTTACGTGAATAAAAATGGGACTACCTTTTTTGAAGTAAAGGAGCATTTTTAGGGTTTGATGGCAAATGTTAATCAACAACTTGAATGCAAACATTTCAAAAATCATATCGTAATATCAAAAAGGTAATGAAATTCATCTATATTGAGGCAAAATTTGCAATTCAGTTGAAGAGATATGGGCAGTAGTTTATGTTTGTTGCTTCTGTTATACACTTAGCACGTTTCCTATATAGAGGAGGCCATGTACTGTGAACATATTATTATAGTAACATTTTACTCACACATATACAGTGGCGAAGCTTGCCCTCGAAAACCGGGGGGGGGTTGCGAAAACATATATACCCAAAAATTTCTATAGAACCGGGGGGCAAAAACGTATATACCAAAAAATTTCTATACGAAACCCACACTTATCCTGCGCCCCTGCACATACACATAGTTTTCTTTGCTTATGGGGCTAAATTGAGTCACACTTTGCATTGTTTCATTGTCTTTGAAATTTTGCGTACAAGGTGCTCGATGAAAGAGGTCTCCTGAGTATCAGCAGTGGCAGCCAGAGCCAGTGCAGGCAGGGGCGGACTTACCCCTAGCCCAAGGTGGGTGGGCTATAATAATTAAAATAACCCCAATAGTCTCTTAGAATTCCTCCCGCCCTCCCTCTCTTGGGTCGTCTCCTGCCAGCGATCATCGAACACAACAGCAACCACAACAGCACGTCATCAGCAGCCGCGAACCACCGCCGTCCGACACCAAAGGGTAACAAAATTCTTAAATAGGTTTGAAATTTCATGTGTTTTGACGTTGTTTATGGTTGTTTAGATGATTTTTAGGGTGATTGTGTTGTTTAGATGATTTTTAGGGTGATTGCACACGATTTCTAGGGTTGAAAATTAAAATTGAAACATTATGTTATGCAGCGATGAACTTATGGATCAATTTGTTTGTGATAGGAACCATGAGTATGGACGTTATGGCGCAATTTTTTTTGTTTTACATGACCTGACACGACCCGAACCGACCCGATACGAACCGATTTTTTTTACTTATATAACAGTGGCCTAAAATTTTTAAAAATGTTCTGCACCCCCATGAAAAAATTCATGGGTCCGCCACTGAGTGCAGGAGATGTAGCCGGAGTGGCAGCAGAAGAACCGAAAGGTGCATGTTGTTTATTGTCTCTGTAAAAGTCGACAGCTTGAACATCCACACTTCATCCAAGTCGTTCTCGCATCTTCAGCAAGGGCGTAGCTTTGTGGGGGCGGGAGGGGCGGCCGACCCCCCGAACTTTTCGCTCAATAGTAGAGAGTATGTAGTTCTCGTACAGAAATTTTTGGGTATATACGTTTTTTACCCCACGGTTTTATAGAAATTTTTGGTATATACGTTTTCGACCCTCCGGTCGGAAATCTCAAGCTTCGCCACTGACCTTCAGAAGGTCTTTTTTAAGAGGTATACTTAATACAAAATATTTTGCAAATGAATCCAGCATTGCGAGTTTTGATGAGATAGTTAACCGTTAAATTTGATTTTGCAATGATCTTAAGGCGCGTTAAATTTGATTTTGTAGTGATCTTACGACATTTTATTTTGTTCAGATCAATATGTCTTTTTATATATCATTGTGTTTTGTGTTTATTTTCGTCATAGTGTCTTTTTTCTCGACATTGTGTCTTTTTTCCACAACATTGTGTTACATTTTGCGATCCGGTGTGGCTTTGTTCACTTCCTAGATTTAGGGTCTGTTTGGTATGGGGTAATGGAATAGATGAGAGAATGGAATGGACGAGGTAATGGAATGGACAATGGAATGAAATGGATCATTCCATTCCATTGTGATGTTTGGTTACTCATAAGTGAATAGAATGAATCATTACTTTGTACAATTTGATAAACAAAAAAAGATGAAGTAACGAAACACAACTGTATTATAAACGACAAAAATATAATTGCCTCAATAATAATAATAATAATATATTAATGATAAAAAATTAATAATAGATTTTTGATAAATATTAGTATTAGTATGAATATTAATAAATATAAATATAAATACAAATAAAAGTATAATAATAATAATAAGAAGAAGAAGAAGAAGAAGAAGAAGAACATATTTCTTTTCATTCCATGAACGAATGGAAAAAAAACACCTACATACCAAGGAATGGAAATTATTATATTTGGAAGGAGTTACATTCCTTTGGAATGCTCTATTCCATTACCACATGATAACCAAACATGTTTTCTTTCATTCCATCAGAATGATCCATTCCTTTCCACCTTCCATTCCTTCATACCAAACGCTACCTTAGGAGATGGGTCATCATTAATCTTTAATATGTGATTGAGAACTACTTCTTTGTTATGTACGGAAGCCCAAGTCACCCTCCGAGTCCATTACCGAGTCCAAAAGATGCATTTCAAGTGAAGCCCATGCATATGTGCATGAGTAAAGCACGTGTAGTCCGGTCACTTTATTTTGAATGTTCAAGTTGATTACTTTTTATTAGGCATGTGTTAAAATAAAGGAAAATAAGGGAATGCCTATGTTTTCCATGTAACTATTTTTTCATATTGTTAGGAGTAGTTGGTAGCTAATTTGTGAGTAGTGGGTACATCGTATTAGGGATAGTGGCATGAATGTTAACTATATATATAGTCTGATACGTTTCCATTTTGGATTATGAATGAAAAATATTAGTCTTGAATTCTCTCTTTAAATTGCTTTCTGGTTTCCTTTCTATTTTCTTTGGCCAACGAAATAGTTGGAACCACATCATTCTTCAGTGGAATAGTCAGCCAACAACACTTCATATGAATTAATCCCCACAGCTCAATATTTTGGCTCTTGCTTAGGAGTTAGGATGCATTCTGCTTGATGAGCCAAAACTCATGGTCTGTCATCATCATAAAGAAACAACCATTTAAGTATAAATTTAAACAATATATTATTGAATGGGAAAATTACGAAAAATGTCTGTTGACCAAACCTGCTTTCAAATTTGTCACCTTTATGCGTCTTTGGAGGGACTCATCTGGCTTGAATGCGTCCATATGCAGACCCTTTGAACACTCAATAAAAATCTGACACGTGGCATTTTGCATGTGGGCCCAGACGCATCCCACTTCTAATTCTAATGCGTCTGTTTCTCTCTCCTCTCTCTTTCTCTGTTCTCTTTCTCTCTCTTCTCTCTCTTCTCTTTCTCTCTCTTCTCGAACAGCAACAACAACTTTCTCTCTCCCCTTTCTCTCACTCCTCTCTCTCTCTCTTTCCCCTCTCTCCCTCTTCTCTTTCTCTCTCCTCTCTCTCTTCTAACCTTCTAGTGGAGAAGATGTAGTTTGACCACCAAATCATACCAAAGTTCCATTTTTTGCTTCTAAGCAACCAAAACATGGTTGTTGTATTCAACAAAGAACTCTTAAGCTGGTACCTAATCACTCTCAAACTCAAAGAAACAGTAGATGCCGGAATCCCAAGCTCCAGCTGTTCGACCCAGTACCCGACCCAACAGGCGTCGGATGCACTGCATATCGAGATCAACGGTGAGCCCGAGAGCTAGAAACACGGCCCAAATCACTGGAATCCGATTGGATGATCGCGGTACGAGAAAAGCTAGAGCTTGCCAAAAAGGATGATGTGGCTGGAACATGGGGAAAACTATGCATATACAAAGTCCCTGAGTATCTAAAAAAAGATGGTGAAGACAAAGCATACATCCCAAACATCGTCTCATTAGGCCATACCATCACGCCAAAAAACGTTTACGTAACATGGACCGACATAAATGGCGAGCGTTTTACCAGGAGAGAGAGAGGAGAGAGAGAAAGTGAATAGAGAGAAAGAGGAGAGAGAAAGAGACGCATTAGAAACTTGCCCGACTCATCCCGTGCTCCAAGGACGCATCCCGTGTTTGAAGGACACATCCCGTGCTTGAAGGAAGCATCCCGTGCTTGAAGGACGCATCCTGTGGCCACATGTCCATTTTTTATTGGGTTTCGCTCCAAGGACGCATCCCGTGCTTGAAGGACGCATCCCGCGCATAATGCACCGCTCCAAGGACGCATGAGCGTGACAAATTTGAAAACAGGTTTGGTCAATAGACATTTTCGTAATTTTCCCTTATTGAATAAAAGATGTCAAAGTCAACTGTCAGAAGTTGACTTGTGGTAGTATTAGTTACCAGCTTGTAGTGGGCAGAACGGTGTTAACATAAACAATGTATAACATTAAAGAGACAGTGAAGCACCTGATCAGTAAAAGAAAAGGGTTGGTAGATGATGATGAATCAGAAAAGACAATGGTGATTGGCGAAGGGTTGGGTACAAAGTAACCCTAAGTATTAGTAATAGAGCAAGATGAACCATAAGCATTTGAAGAGTCACATTGACGGCGAGGATGAACGGTTCACGTTCATTCGTCTCATTCAATCGCCGCCATTCACATTTATCGCCGCCGGTGAGAGATGGCATCTTAATGAAACAGTGACTACAAATCAAATATAACACTGAACTTCTTGCAAGACCATAAGTAAGTACATTGAAGCCAAGCCATTTCCTCTAAAAGAGCATTAAACTTTTTTAATCACATCTGCATTAACAGTTTCCAAAATCAAACTTAACAGTTAACTATCTCATCAAAACTCACAATGCTAGATTCATTTGCAAAATAATTTGTATTTTGTATACCTCTGAAAAAGGACCTTCTGAAGATGCGAGAGCGACTTCGATGAAGTATGGATGTTCAAGCTGTCGACTTTTACTCAGACATTTCATCGAGCACCTTATACATAAAATTTCAAAGACAATGAAACAATGCAAAGTGTGACTCAATTTAGCCCCATAAGCATAAGTTTATACAACAAATCACTAAATACCAACCTAGATATGATGGTTAAAAAGCAGACACGATTGAAAAACGCAGCTTTTATTATTGATTTAAATACTTTTTTTATAAACTACATTATTCTGTATAAAAGATTATACAAAAAATGAAGCCTTACCTTACAAAGTATAGATCCGGCAGCTTCTGTATGCTCCTGCTTGACAATCCAAGAGGCATGAAATCAAAATAAAAAAGTGAGAATTACACCCACATTAAAGGGAGACAGAGGAATAAGCTTCGAACCTGATAAGACGAGATGCAGGTGCAAACGTGTGCGGCTGATTTCCATGGCCGACTTCTCAAAAGATGGGGTTGTTTGGGATTCTTAACTAACCCTCATTCGCGTCAGGGACTATCCGGGAACGAAATTGTAAAAGTTGGGGACTATAGCTATAATTTTAGAAAGTTAAGGAGTAAAGGTAAAAGATGGACAAACCACAGGGACTATCTGGGCATTTTTCTCTACCCAATTTATACCCGGCTTTTATGTATACCCGGGTTTAATAATACCCGCACCAGGTTTACGAATACCTAATACTGGATTTTAAGGAATGTATGCACTTTGATTATTTTAGTTCCTAGTAACATGTAATCTTGTTAAATTAAAGCTTTATATTATTTAAGTTCATATTTATAAACACAAAAATCAAGTTTGAAAAGAAAAAAAAAAGAAAACTACAAAGTTCATGTTTATACCCGTCCGGATTTTTTCATACCCGAACCTGAAAATAAGGTATTTTAATACCCGGATATAGGAAACCCGAACTCTGGTATGCCAGATATGGTTTTCCTGGCTAATACCGAACCTGATCCGGGTATTGAAAATACTTGGAAAACCAATATCCGATAATACCCATACCCGGGTATATACCCGAACCCGAGTATTAAAAAAAAACCAGTTTTGTGCACCTCTACCGTGTAGAATCCAATCCATCTAGCCGAGATGAAACATTTTTGACTAAGCCCCTGTTCAATGGGCCGATTGCTGCTGGGCCGCTTAACCGAAGTGGTCACTATGAAAGGGATGACGCAAATTCTAAGTTCTCCTCTACCATTGACACCGTCACCGTCACCGCCAACACAAGACACGGATGCAGCAGCAACAGCAGGTAAGATTTTTTCTTTGGCAGATTAGGGTTTGCCATTCAGAAAGGGGTGGCGGCACAGCTTGTTGCCCGTCTACCTTTTGTTTTGATGTAACTTGACAAATATGAATGAAAAATATTTTGATAAAAAAAAAAAAAATTCTTGTTTAATTTTAATTTATTTTGTTTATGTCTGTTAGTTATTTGTCCTCTGGAAAAGTTGTAAGCCGCATTGTAATTCGGAAAAAAAAAAACTTAATTCTGTTAATAAGCTATTTATTTTAACGGCGGACTGTTTAAAAAAAAATGACCAATTCGGATTATTATCGGCCAAATTGAGTTAGGTGAGATTATTTATTTCCAATTTGTCTTGAAAGTATGTAAAGTGATGCATCTGATTGATGTTAGTCTATAATATTATCAGATGGAGCAAAAGTCGATAGCTTGTGGTAATCGATTGCTTTGTCTATCCGCAAACTACCCATGGTTGGTTGCTCAAAATCAGGACGGAACCG
This sequence comes from Helianthus annuus, assembly GCF_002127325.2. Lineage (NCBI taxonomy): Eukaryota > Viridiplantae > Streptophyta > Magnoliopsida > Asterales > Asteraceae > Helianthus > Helianthus annuus. The sequence goes on along the minus strand of NC_035433.2, from coordinate 140,253,977 downwards.
GAGACCAGACCTTTTACACCTTACACGACCACTTGTGTCACTATAAATGCCGAATACCCAAGCTACTCGGGAACCATATCCGAGGGTATTTTCATGGGTGGGTGATCCTCTCCAACAACAAGATGTGGTCTGTTTGGAATCCACTTACTTCTAAGATTATAAATCTCCCTCCCTTGATCACTTTGAACAATTCTGAATCTGTTGGACAATGTTGTCTGTCGTCCCCTCTTGATGATCCAGTTCCAGTTCTCCTATTGACCATAACCGAAACACCTACCTTTCTTTTTTGTCGGCTAGGCGTTAAAAGTGATAGGTTAAGCTGGACAAGAATGCCATATAATAGGCAACTTAAGAAAATAATTGGCCATTATAATGGTTTCTTACAATGCCCAACTTTTTACAATGGTAAAGTATATGCCATGTGTAATGACGGGGATCATGTCATACAAGTTGATATAATAGTTAACGGTGGGGAAGTGTTGATAAAACTATTGCTATATGGGAGACGCCCCACTTACGCTTCGCGCACGTGTTTTCCGATATCGATTCCGTTACTGAAAGGAACTTGCTCAGAATTGTTCTATATTGTAGTAGCTTTTAATGAGGTCACTAAGAAAACACTTGGTGATGTGTATTTGTTTAAATGGGTCACGAGTCGTATGAGATGGGAAAAAATGGTAGACATCAAAGACGCCGTACTTTTTGTTGATCTTGCTCGTGGCAACTCTGTATATTACAGGCGTGCTATTTCGTCCGAGTTAGGGGGTTATATACACATCCATGACGAAATGGGCAAAATGTACTCGTATAATGTTGAAGATAAAACTATTTCTCTCTCTTTTATGGCTTATCCAACAAGTCATGTGTCATTGTGGGAGTGCAGGTATTGTTTTTGTTTTAAAGTGTTTTATTGCTAGCTTTTAATACAACACTTTTTTTTTGGCAAATTGGAAATAAATAATCCCAACTCACTGTTGTTGGCCAATAATAATCCCAACTAATTTAATCACCAATAATAATCCGAACTATTCACTTTTGTTTGTAAAATACTCCCACGTTAAAAAAACACTCATTAGGTTAAAATATTGCTGATGTGGCTTAACAAGTGTGGACTGACGTGGCTGGTTAACATCTTACCTGTGTATAAAATGATTATCAGCCTCATTTGCGCACACAATCGCACGCTCCTTCAAAACCCTATTTCTACAAATTGGGTAAATTCAGTCGATTGTGTGTGCAAATGAGGCTGATAATCATTTTATGCACAGGTAAGATGTTAACAAGCCACGTCAGTCCACACATGTTAAGCCACATCAGCAATATTTTAACCTAGTTAGTGTTTTTTTTTAACGTGGGAGTATTTTACAAACAAAAGTGAATAGTTCGGATTATTATTGGTGATTAAATAAGTTGGGATTATTATTGGCCAATAACAGTGAGTTGGGATAATTTATTTCCAATTTACCTTTTTTTTTCTAAAATCACATTTTAATTTTTGGTGTAGGTTAAAAGGTGATCATGAGCTAACAACACTTTATTATGGGAAAGAAGAGGACAAGAATAATAAGATAGATGTAAGATCAGCTACAGATGATGAGGTTGAATCACCATTGCTTAATCTCCCGTTTCATCTCTTGGAGACGATAATGGACCGTTGCATTGGTGTTGAATACATGCGCTTTCGTGCTACATGCAAACGTTGTCATGTAGCAGCACCTTTGATACAATGGAGCGACAAAACAGCGTTAAGGAGATTGCACAGCTATTCAGTAGTTTCACCATGGCTAATGGTGGTAGACAAGAATCGAAAGATTATCACTTTTACAGATCCGATGTTTGGTGACAAGTACTTTATGAAAAGATCACAGGTATCAATTCATGATGAGAGAATACGTTGTTCTAGGTTCGGTTGGTTGTTGTATTGTACCGGCTATTCCACATTAACGTTCTTAAATCCCTTCACGGGCGATATTTGCAAGCTTCCTTACTGCCAGTGGTTTTTAGGCAGCGTGTGTTTCTCTGCGCCTCCTACTTCTCCTGATTGCATGGTTGTTGGGTTTACGAACGGAGGTGATGGATATATTTGCATACACTTTGTTGCTCGGGAACAATGTTGGGTTAGGATCCGTTTGGATATTAGTGGTGCCCCTCCTGGCCGTTTTTGTTTTCCAACGTTTTGCCGCAGAGATCTTTATGTTCTATGTGGCAAGGGTGAAGTTCATGTTTTTAAAAGCTTGTTCAAACTACAAGGTTACTACAGTAAGAAAGTTGTAGGTGAAAGAAGTTCTGAAGGAGAACTAGTTATAGTTGGCAAGCTTGGAGAATATGTTGAGGTATACAAGTCTAATGAAGATACACAAGAGTGGGAGGAAATAGAGTGTTTAGGAAGTTACATGATTTATATTTGTGGCGACACATGTATGTGCATTGAAGCTAAAGCACCAGAGATGGAGAACAAGATATTTTTTCCACGATTGGGTTCCAAGAACGGAAATGTGGTGTTTTATTCGCTTGAAACACACATGTATCATACGTTCCATGACAAACACGTTGAAGAAATTGTTGGGATTGGAATAAAACATCTCTTCCCTCACGCATGGATTGAACCAACTTGGTCCTAGCTAAATTTATTTATTTATGTTTGTGATTCGCCATCATTTGTTCAGTTTTATATATATTTATATTGCTAGGCAAAAGATCAAATACAAATAATCTTAACCAAAAAGACAAGGTGGCATTTTTGTAATTACCACCAACTATCAAAGTTACAACAAAAAATACCTAAAAAAACACAAATTTTTTTTTAACATTTTTTATTAAAAAATCGCTACATTTCGTTAGCAAAAAAAAAATTGTTTTTTTTTTGGCTGCTACTAAAAGTAGCGATTTTTTAATAAAAAATGTTAAAAAAATAAAATAAAATAATTTGTGTGTTTTTTTTATTTTTTTAGGTTTTTTGAGGGGTTTAGTTTTTAGCATTTTAGCTTGGGTGGGGGGTTAGGTTTTTTTTAGGTTTTTGGGGGTGGGGGGTTAGGTTTTTTTAGGTTTTTGGGGGTGGGGGGGGGTGGGGGGTTAGGTTTTTTTTTAGGTTTTTGGGGGTGGGGGGGGGGTTAGGTTTTTTTAGGTTTTTGGGGGGTGGGGGTAGGTTTTTTTAGGTTTTTGGGGGGTGAGAGGGGGTGGGGGTTTAGGTTTTTTTTGGTGGTGGGGGGAGTGGTTAGGTTTTTTTAGGTATATTTGTAGAGTAACTTTGATAGTTATTGATAATTACAAAAATGCCACCTTGTCTTTTTGAGTTTTCCTTCAATTTGTATGTTTAGTATGTAAAAATTATTTGTACAAGAACTTTACCCTATATTGCTATTGCTATTACAAAAAGATAAATTGTATTGGCTAGATTTAACTTGGTTGTTTCGAACTTATTTATTTCATTGGAATTTTTATGTTTGTGTTTTGCATCATTTTTAAGCTTTGTCTCCAATGTTTCAATATGGCAACTACACTTGAAAAAGTTTCTTTGATGGAAAAAAAAAAAATTAATTAGGCCCCTCTGATAATTTCTGCAGGCATTCTGCAATGTTTCAATAGTTAATTCTTTTAATCTTGTAAGTTATAATTAAATCCTATTGTTTTGTAGGTTTCTAACAAAGATAGAACTCATTGAAGTTATATTTCTTAGATTATGTTAAATTGTTAATTTTAATCAATTTTCCCGAACCATGTATTCAACTTATCGAGTCGTTGGTTATGAATTTGGGCTAGCTGGTGTTTGGCATTACCTTTTGAAAGTAATATGTCATATGGAACAATGCATGTGTGATTTTAAAGTGAAATTAATGATCTTTAATTCATTGGTCTAACACAACAAGGTCTTAATTTGTCTTTAAGTTTGCTTAAAATGAAAAGATGAGACACGATGGCCTTGAGTCATATTATCATAGCATGCCCCTTCAAAGCTCTGTTACTCATGTAAAAACATTGAAATATTATGGAAGTCTCATGTTGTATTCATATTTTGATTAACAAGTACATTGTTATCCGTAGATTAGAAGTGTTTTAGAAATATGTTAAATGTTGATTGTATTATCGAGCGAGTCTTTGATGTCGGTCCTTTTGTAGGTCTTCTTTTGATCGTTATCTGTTCTTTTCCCAGCGAGACATTGGGTTGTTTTAATGAAAGTTTAAGCATAGCCTGTAAAAAACATAGTTCCCTTTAGTTTCAATGTTTCGCATTCAGTGCCCTCTAAACAAAGTCTAGATGTTTTAGAAACACGTCTTCCTTCTTCCTTCATGTACGCGTATAAGCTAACATTCTTGCCACTTAAAATATTTAAACCACTAACTCAAAATTAACAAACTTATATAAAACAATACAACGTGTTTAAAATATTTAAACTATTCATATGACAATCAGTGGCGAAGCTTGACGTTTTCGATTGGAGGGGGGGGGGGGGGGTAGAAAACATATATACCCAAAAAATTCTATAGACCCGCAGGTCGAAAACGTATATACCTAAAAATTTCTATACGAAAACTACATATATAACACTACTGAGCGAAAAGTTCGGGGGGTCGGACGCCCACCCCCCGGGCCCCTTCAAAGCTGCGGTCCTGATGACAATAAACTATTTAATAGACAACATCGTATACTTTACAACCATTACTGTTTAAACTATATCAAGCATAAACCATTTACATCACCATAAGGCCAGGGGGTGTGGCTTAACGCCACCCCGCCATCTCAGTGATTTTAGCGCCTCGGGGCGCCATGGACCACACCACGGTGGTTGGGGGGGCGTCTAGATGAATCTGACGTGGCGTGATACCACACCCTCTAGCCTAATTAAACTATTTTAAGTTCTAATATTAATCAAATTTTTTATCAACTCAATTCAGCAATAGTTCATGTCCTCAACATAATATATGAAAATAATCTATTAATAATATGAATTACTATTACATTTACCTTAATAAGTACTAATTCTAAATACAATATTGTATTTCTTTTTAACGTACTATGCAATTTCAATTAAAAACCATATTTACAAAAATCACTTCGATTTCATCAAAACTCTTCTATTTTCACTCAAACTTCATCTTTTTCATCTTTTTCATCTTTTTACAAGGAACTTCATCTTTTTCATAAAACTCTTCATTTTTTATTCATCAAATCCTTATATTGTACTTCGGATCTACACATAACTGAGTGTATTGGGCCTAGCTACGACTTCCCAAATTAGAAATCAGGTGATTTCATTCTCACCAAGTGTTAGATCCAAGTAAAAACCTCTTTAAAACCTTTTCAACTTTGATTTTACACTTAAACGGACCTAAAACGACATGTATTTCGTTCACTGGATAGTGAGACGAGGTAGTGTCGAAACCGTCATGAATAGGACTCGAAAATATATCTGATTCATGCGAAAACACAGCTCCGGACGCTCAAACTCGCTGAACAGAAGCTTGTGCGAAGCCAGACTGGCTTATATGAAGCCATGGCTTCGTACGAAGGCACCCTTCGTACATACCAGTCCAGTTTTTCTCACACGCGACTTGAACCAAGACCTCTCCGACTCTATGTTTAATCAGTAGCTTAAGGCTGGAGGGATGCACACTCGAATTCTCGAAGAAAGATGCGAAGAACACTCGATTTTGGACAACGGAAGCAACACGTGTACGAAGCCTCTGTTTCCCACCCGACACTTCGATTTCCACCGTTTCAGCACTTTGGAAGACTTACGCATTATGTCCCCGTACGCAGGCTGATCCGGCGCTCCCTTCAATCCACTTCAGATCGTGTTTACTTGTTAGACACGCACAGTGAGTATACTCGAACCCTTTTTCGCCGAACGCACTTTTGGGTGTTACGTACGTTCTATATCAAAACACACCACACTTAAATGCTTTATGAACGTTGACTTCACTCGCATGTTATACGTGATTAGTTGAATATTTGTTGCTATGTTACACAGTGATGACTTGTCCGACCGCCCTTAGCAACAATAGTACTATAGTTTGGACTCAGCACCTGTTTATTCAGGGGTTGCTAGGGTTACTTCACGTGTTCACAGTGGTGAACATGTGTCGCACATACTCTACTCGCAGTCATGTGGTTAGCTTGTATCATTGTTGATAGCTTCGCCCGTTACGTGTTACATGCTGGTTATGCGTAAACATTTTTTATACTATATTTATTCAAACTTGTGTACTCACCTTTACATTATTGTATTGACTTTATTTTAACGTATGTGACAGGTTGATGGTTTGTTTACTGCAAATGGATAGGATGTCTAGAAACCCGCAATAAAAATCTAGGTTGTCGGATTGGATTTTGTTTGAGAGATGTAAACTCCGTTATGACTGTTTGATGAAATATTTGTTTATTAGTATGGGATAATGAACTTGTTAAATATTGTCACTAAATAGTTGTTATGGATTCTCTTGAGCAATCTGGTTCGCCTAGTGTCGTGCCCCGATGATTTCGCCATCGGTTGGGGTGTGACACTCTGAAGGACTTCATATGAGACTAATGGATGTCGTCACCACATACTTATACGGGACACTTGAAAATGACATCTACATGAAAATCTCTAAAGGATTAAAATTTCCTGAAGCATTAAAATCAACACCCCGATATATGTGTTCTGTGAAGCTCCAGAGATCTTTATATGGTCTCAAACAATATGGTCGTATGTGGTACAATCGACTTAGTGAATATCTCGAAAAAGAAGGATACAAGTCTGATGTAATCTGTCCATGTGTCTTTACAAAAAGATCACTCTCAAATTTCACTACAATAGCAGTCTATGTTGATGATATCAACATCATCGGATCTCCTGAAAAGATAGAGAAAACTGCTCAGTTGTTAAAGAAGGAATTTGAAATGAAAGATCTTGGTTTGAAAAAATTATGCATCGAACTACAATTTGAGTGCAATGGCACATTTGTCCATCAATCAAACTACATCCAGAAGATGTTAGTACGTTTCAGTATGGATAAAGCACATCCTTTTAGCATACCTATGGTTTTCCGACCGCTAGATCCACACAAGGATTCTCATCGCCCTCAAGAAGAAGGCGAAGAAGTACTTGGTCCAGAAGTACCGTACTTGAGCACGATCGGTGCCCTTATGTATCTCGCAAATAACACAAGACCTGACATTGCATTTACAGTTCATGTACTAGCGAGATACAGTTCGAATCCAACACGTAGACACTGGAATGGTTCTGGTATATTTGCGGGACACGAGACTTAGGTCTTTTCTATCAAAAGGATCAAAAGTCCCACCTTGTTGGGTATGATGATGCCGGATATCTATCAGATCCTCACAAAGCAAAATCTCAGATAGGTTATATATTCACATACGGTGGCACAACAATTTCTTGGAAGTCAACTAAGCAAACACTTACAGCAACATCATCAAATCATGCCGAATTAATAGCACTATATGAAGCTGGTCGAGAATGTGTGTGGTTGAGATCAATGATTAATCACATACAAGAAGCATACGAATTAGAACAGGTCAAGAAGGAGCCGACAATTATTTATGAAGACAATGCTGCTTGCATAGCTCAGATCAGAGAAGGTTACATCAAGGGTGATCGAACAAATCACATCTCACCAAAGTTCTTCTCAACATATGACTTGCAGAAAGAAGGGGAAATTGATGTTCGCCAGATCAAGTCAAGTGAAAATTTAGCTGACCTGTTCACAAAATCTTTACCTAGAAGTAGTTTCGAGCAGTTATCACATAAGATCGGGCTTCGTAGGTTAATAGACGTTAGTTAAATTGGGGGGGGGGGGGGCATTATACACGTTGTACTCTTTTCCTTTACTAAGTTTTGTCCCATTGGGTTTTCTTAGCAAGGTTTTTAATGAGGCAACATAACTGGTCCTACAGTATCAATTCATCACTTAGGTCCTGAAGTATGGATTTAACATCATCCTGAAGAATGTTGTTAATAGTGTATAATGAACAGTATGTATATCTGAGGGAGAGTGTTATAAAACCAGATATACAACCCACCCCCCCCAATAATTGTTTGGCAGTTCTCGAATAACCATCTGGCAGTTAGTGTCTATATGTATGGTTATATTTGTAATATATGGGTGAAGATGATTGCAAATTGAATACAATTCCATTTTGTTTCTTATCAATTTTCAATTTTTGTACATTTGGGTTTTTTTTTTTTTTTTTTTTCTAAATGTACATCTGAGTCCCACATTCCATGTGTCTTATTTTTCTAGATAATTTCGTTGCATTTGGGGTACATGTTACGGGTTTCTCAGAAATTTGCATACGCAAAATTTGGATTATTGTTTTTCACAGTCAATTTGGCTCATTGGTTCTCAATTTCCATAATCAATAAACTTTGGTTCTCAATATCCAAATGGACCAGAACGTGTGATTAACTTCCTACAATTACGATTATTGTTGTATGGCTCATCTTCTATATTTGCACATTGGTTCTAATTGCTAAACCCATTGGTTTTCGTATAAGCAATTGTCTATGCCGCGTGTTAATTTCAAAAGCGATTTGAGGAATCATGGTATGATTTCGCGGTTGATTTTTCTATAACTTGGTTGGTCAGTTTGAAAATTTTAAAACCACATTGAACATTTTGGGTTACGGTTTACAGGGTTAACCACCGTGGGTTCTGACCTTCTAGGCTTTATATTTTAGTTGGCATCTATACTATATACTAAAAGAAACCAATGAAGGGACACTTGTCATTATTCTAGACCATCCTTAATTGTAGATAATTTTTATTTAAGTTAAACTATTAAATACTAATTAAATTAATATAAATCTTATCAACTCCAAAATAATTGGCATAAACTTAACTTCAAATAGTAAAGTCTTACTCTTATCTAAACTAAAACTTCAAGTCCTAAAGTCTTATCTAAACTAAAAAGCATTGTTTCACTCAACAGTAGATAGCTCAACAACTCTCACTTCATATTTATCTTCTATCTTCTATTATTTCTCCTTTGAACACAATATTTCTTTTGGTTTAAATGCTTCTATGTAAAGATCCCAGGTTACGTTTCATGGCGTAGCTAGCTGTGAAATAGGCTCTATGTTTAAATTAAAAAGAAAAAGAGAAAATACGAGGAATTATGGATTTGGTATATATTTCGTTTAGTGTTTGATCTTTACATCAACTATAATTATCATATCTGAAAACCAAATACATCCCAAAAGTTGATATTTTATATTGTCTAAACTGAAAACTAAACCGGACCCAAACCGTTTGATTAACAGGTTTGGTATAATCGAATGAATTTGGAATGCCAACATGAAATGGATGTATACAATATTTTTTGGATGTGATAATGTATAAGTACTACGTTTTCTTATGTACAAATTAAGTTGATTTGCTTTTGGAAATAAATGTTTTGCATAATCAACATCACGCCGTAACGCGCGTGTTAACGTTAACTTGTTAAACACATTTGATAAATCCATTATTTTACGCGTCAAATTATCTATTAATAATGCAAATCCTCTTAGCTTCATCACCCCTAATTTAGGTTGAATTCATTCAACCCTTAAATTATAGGTTGAATGAGTGTGTGAAAAAAAAAACTTTTAAACTAACTTCTCTCCACGATTTTAACGATCGTATTTTTTCATTACATTAATATTTTAAAAAAAATACACATTAAAACGAGCACTCTGTTTTCTTTAATTTAAGTATGCGTTGCTATGTTTTTTAATATAACTTTTTAACGTGTTACGTAATTAACAACTTCTTTTGGCCGTATCGCCCGAAAACTCACTAGTAAAATTATTATTATTATTATTATTATTATTATTATTATTATAAATAATAAATAACTAAATAAATAAAAATTCGAAAATCCTTAAATTTATTATAATAATAATAATAATAATAAAAAAATCGATTACTCCAAATAAGAGAAGAAAACCAAACCAACGGTGTTGATAAATCAGAGCTTCGCATCTCAATCGTCTCCTTTCTCCTTCGTTCTCCAGCGTCGGATCTCTCATCGCCCTCTTCATCCACCCTTGGCGCCCAAATTTCTCCCTCCATAACAGGCAACACCTTTAATTACATATTAAATCTTAACACATTCATTCTTTATAGCTTTCTTAGATCTACATGTTGTCTAAACACGAATGTGTATATGAATTAATGCCATGTAGGGGTTTTGAATGGTGTCTTGTTGCTGTATTTGTTGAAAAGTTTTGATCTTGATGATGGGTTTGGTGTTAATTTTGTGGGTTTTGAAATTTAGGGTTTTGGGTTTTTGATGGTGTAGTCTAGACATGAATAAGTATATGAATTAATGTCATTTATGTGTTTTAAATGGTGTCTTGTTGCTGTATTTGTTGAAAAGTTTTGATTTTGATGATTGGTTTGGTGTTGATTTTGTGGGTTTTGAAATTTAGGGTTTTTGATGGTGTAGTCTAAACACGAATGGGTATGTGAATTAATCTCATGTAGGGGTTTTGAATAGCGTCATTGTTGCTGTATTTGTTGAAAATTTTGATCTTGATGATGGGTTTGGTGTTGATTTTGTGGGTTTTTGAAATTTAGGGTTTTGGGTTTTCGATGGTGTAGTCTAAACACGAATTTGTACCGGAATGAATCTCATTTAGGGGTTTTGAATAGCGTCTTTGTTGCTGTATTTGTTGAAAAGTTTTGATCTTGATGATGGGTTTGGTGTTGATTTTGTGGGTTTTGAAATTTAGGGTTTTGGGTTTCTGATGATGTAGGCAAAACACGAATGTGTACCGGAATGAATCTCATTTAGGGGTTTTGAATGGTATCTTGCTGCTGTATTTGTTGAAAAGTTTTGATCTTGATGATGGGTTTGGTGTTGATTTTGTGGGTTTTGAAGTTTAGGGTTTTGGGTTTTCGATGGTGTAGTCTAAACACAAATGTGTATCGAAAAATTAATCTCATCTAGGTAGTTTCGAATGGTGTCTTGTTGCTGTATTTGTTGAAAAGTTTTGATCTTGATGATGGGTTTGGTGTTAATTTTGTGGGTTTTGAAATTTAGGGTTTTGGGTTTTGATAGTGTAATCTAAACGCGAATGTGTATCGAAATATTTATCTCATCGAGGTGGTTTCGAATGGTATCTTGTTGCTGTATTTGTTGAAAAGTTTTGATTTTGATGATGGGTTTGGTCAGGGTTTTGGGTTTTCAATGGTGTACTCTAAACACGAATGTGTATTGAAAAATTAATCTCATGTAGGTGGTTTTGAATGGTGTCTTGTTGCTGTATATGTCAAAAATTTTTGATTTTGATGATGGGTTTGGTGTTGATTTTGTGGTTTTGAAAATTAGGGTTTTGGTGTTTGGATGGCGGAGGGTCCAGCTAGTCCAGGTGGCGGTGGGAGTCACGAGAGTGGGGGGGACCTGAGCCCGAGGTCGTCAAATGTTCGAGAACAGGATCGGTTTTTGCCAATTGCGAATATCAGTCGGATTATGAAGAAAGGGTTACCGGCTAATGGCAAAATGTCAAAGGATGCAAAGGAGACTGTTCAGGAGTGTGTTTCTGAGTTTATCAGCTTTGTCACTAGTGAGTAAGTATATCGTTCTCACTTCTCAACACTTGTTTTAATAGACTGTTTTTGAACTCTTAAGTTTATTAGTGGTTTTAGTTTATTTTTTTTTTCATTTTTTTTTTCATAATTGTGTTGTTTGGATGTGTGTTAAACTGTTAGTTTTTTTGGTTTTATGATTATTTACGGTGGAAATAAACAAACTTGGGTAAAAAACTTTGTAAGAGAACTGGCTATTAAAGCACTCTGTTTTAAACCGTTACATATTATGAAAACGCATATTTAAACACCCCTTTGAACATAAAAGGAGTAAGCACGGTACATACCGAAAGCACCGGTACCGAAAAAGGGGGAAAGTGGTACCGGTACGGTTCGGTACCGGTTTGTTACCCGGTACCAAATGTTCATCCCTAATCTGCGCTACACTGTAGGAAGAAGAAGGTATGTTAAAAATGTTTTTGTTTTAAAAGATTTGGCAGCAGGTAATAAAAAAATTTCTTCCCATGAAAGGCTTCGAACCCGAGACACTCACTATATTTGAATGTTCATACAATCAACTGAATTGCGAAAGTTTTGCGCAATAATAACTATAATATATACATAGGGAGAAGATCATGCGAGAACCACCTCTTATTGCGAGAACCGTGAGAACCAATGTGAACACAACCAAAAATGCCTAAAAATAGCTAAAAATCACACAATTTTTTTTTTAATATTTTTATATAAAAATCGCTACTTTTCGAAGCCAAAAAAAAAAAAAAATTTTTGGCCACTGAAAGTAGCGATTTGAGCATAAAAATATTAAAAAAAAAAGTTTAGATTTTTTTTTATTTTTTCAGATTTTTTAGGTTATTTAGGGGTTTTAGTTTTTAGCATTTAGCTCGGGGGGGGGGGGTAGGTTTTTTTAGGTTTTTTTAGCTATTTTAGGTTGTGTTCACATTGGTTCTCGCAATAAATGGAGTTCTCGCATGAGCCCCTCCCTATATACATAAAGCGGAAAATGACAAAAAAACGTAAATTTAAAAGGGTAAAAAGCGTAATTTTTAACCGAGGGCAAAATTGTAATTTATTTTTGTGGGCAAAAGCATAATTTTATTTTGAACTGGGGTAAAAACGTAATTTTGAACTGATGGCAAAATCGTAATTTTAAAGCGGTGATAAAATCGTAAATTGGTTGGGCCAATGGGGGAGTTCCAGGCAGTTGCTTGACACTACTCCTCCATCTTGTGCCTGTAGTTATATACTGGGGGCAAAAGCGTAATTTGTCTGGGAAAGCAAACAAAAACGATAACAAAAATGTAAATTTAAATTAAGGGTAAAATCGTTATTTACCTGAGAGGAAGAAAACAAAACTAATGGCGAAACTGTAAATTTAAACGGTGTAAATTCGTAATTTTGAACCGAGGGCAAAATTGTAATTTTTCACCGGGTAAGGGTAAAATCGTAATTTACCTGAGAGGAAGAAAACAAAACTAATGGCGAAACTGTAAATTTAAACGATGTAAATGCGTAGTTTTTTCATTAAGAATGGAGGGCAATAGTCAATTTCATGTTAACTCATTGAACGGTTGAAGTGTTGTGATATACTAGCATTTTTTCCAGCGAGTACATGTTAATTCGTTAAATGGTTTGAAGTGTGTGATATACTAGCGAGTACGTATATGCTTGATTTTGTTCCGCTTCTTTGGTTTATAGTTTTTTTTTTTTCAGTTAGCTGGCACGTTGTTGTCATCTTCATATGTTTGGATGCATGTATAAACTGTTAAATTTTTTTCAATACAAGCTATTGATTATGATTTTATGATTATTTAGGGTGTAAAGAAACAAATATGGGTAAAAATCGTTTGTAAAAAACTGATTATCGAAACCTAATGCGTATCACTAGATACTTATTTTTTTGTATATATTGACCTTTTTTGTAAATAATATTAATTATGTGTTTTGGTGTTGAATGTGTAGGGCGAGTGATAAGTGTCAAAGGGAAAAGAGGAAAACTATCAACGGTGATGATCTTCTATGGGCAATGGCTACCTTAGGGTTCGAAGATTATATCGAACCACTCAAGTTATACTTGACTAGATACAGAGAGGTTTACGTTTTTCCTTTGCTAACTTAAATTATTATTACTTTAGTAGTTCATACATGATCTCTTTTTTTACTAACGGATTGATGTTTGTGTTTTCCTATGCTCGTGTCTGGATTAATTTGCAGATGGAGGTTAGTGAAGTTCGTTTGTTTCTCTCGACGTTATTATTATTGTTTGAGCGTTTTTGTGTGTGATTTTTGAATAATGTTTTCTTAAGGGTGACACCAAGGGATCTGCAAAAGGCCACGAAGGACTGGTTAGGAGAGACGGGGGGCAACCTGATCATAACGCACATGTGAGTAATTCGATATCACCAATTGCTTGTACTAAATCTCATAAATTTATATATTTTTTTCTAGATAATGAACGGTGGTGTAACTATATAAAATGTGAACGGTGGCTGTCCCGAGTTGTTTCATGTTATCTAAAGATTGTTGTTTTATATCTTTGACTCATTATTTATAGGAATAATAGATTTAAATAATCTCAACTATTGTTAATTGGCCGCCACATGTGCCAACTCAAAAATCACCACTTGCAGTCCTAACTATTAACATACTGGTCTTCAATGGACCCTGACTAACATAACCCTAACGTCGTTAGTTTCCGGAAAAAGAAACATTTGTGGACGGAAAAGGTTCCTAAAGGTTCGATCTAACGTTACAAAGAGGATTGGGACGAAAATGTTGAGTTTTCCGGCGACCTCAATAATGGGGGCATTTACTAGAAAAAGGTTCCTAAAGGTCTTATCTAAGGTTACAAAGAGGTTTGGGACGAAAGGGTTGAGTTTTCTAGCCAAAAAGAGTGTTCCGACCAAAAAAAAAATGTTTTTTCGGGCACCCTTGATAATTGGGACTTTTACTAGAAAAAAGGTTTCTAAAGGTCCAATCTAAGGTTACAAAGAGGTTGGGGACGAAAAGGTTGAGTTTTTCGGCCAAAAACGTTTTTCTGGCGACCGGCGTTAGGGTTCTGTTAGTCCATTGGAGGCCAGTATGTTAATCAAGGTTTAAAAGAACGGAAACGAGTTTCGAGGCGTTTTCCCTTCGCCTCACGAGGCGTAAGGCCGAGGCGGTATTAATAAAAAATATAAAAATTATATATATTATAAAAATAATAATACTAACTAATTTCGTCATCAGGTTCATCAAAATCATCAAAAACACACTTAAAAAAGACATGAAATGCTTGAAATTTACACAAAAAGTCAAAAACATCAAAAACAACTATCAAAATCCCTTGAGGCGCAGCTTTTTTAGCGCCTCAGTCCCTCTGAGGCGCATAGACATTAAAAACACCATGAGGCGCGCCTCAGACTCGTTTTTTGGCCGTTTCGCCTCGAGGCGTACGCCTCAAACGTTTTTTAAAACCATGATGTTAATAGTTGAGACTGCAGTGGTGACTTTGTAGTTAAGACCGGTGTAAATCCATTATTCCTTATTAACAATATTCAACGTAAGACGCCCGATTTTTGCATAAGAGTGTTGAAATCTATTCATGTAGCCATGCATTCTAAATGCACTAATATCTAATCATCATTTATTGTGCGTTTTTGCAGCTTGCTCATCAAGGTTCGTACTTGCAGGGTCTGGATTACGGGAGCTCACAGGTACCTTAATCATACGTATGTATACATGTGTGTATTTCGCATAATAAAATACCGATTTTATGGGTTATGTGATACTTGACATTTGCAGGGTCAACATGTGGTTCCAATGCAAGGCAGAGATTAACATTAACGGGTTCAAGATCTGTTACGATTTAAAGCTAAAACGCAGCCGTCACATCAACAGGTCTTGTTTTAAACTTGAGCATCTACTTAGCGTGCTTACGATTCGTTGGACTATGTATTCTCATATCTTATTGTAATTTAAACTATTCCGTAGATTTTATAGAAAAACGTTTCTACCTCACGAGTTGATGGTGTTAGGTATTCAAGTGTCATTTTCGAGTGTGTTTCGTTGTAACTTTTATAGTTGCTGAACTGATAAATTGCCGAAAATGACTTCAAATGCTTGTGTGAATATGCATCAATAGGGTGCCCAAATGCAAGTATTTGGTTTACCTATAAATGTATTTCATTCTCCTTATTTTTCAAGTGCAAGTTGCTTAAATAGAATGCGCGAGAAACTTGGGACTCAACCGGACACTTGGTTGAATCGTGCATCGGCTGTGCTTGTTGAACTTTTAGTCGTTACGATCAAAACAAAATATGTAGCCTTTTTTCATCTGTGAAGTATTAATAAAAACCTCTTGAAAGTAACGATGAACGTTTATTACCAAGTGTCGGTACCATAACAAATTGATACCAACTATGCTGTCTATACGTCGTAGTTTATATTTATGGTTTTGGACTTCAATATTTTTGGTAAGGTAAATTATGCGTTTTATTCTTTATGTTAATGTTAATACCCTGTTTCAGGGGGTGTTCTTTGGCGTGAAAATTGATGAGTTTTGTACTTAATATTTCAAAATCTTGCACGTTACCTCTTTTGACCCTAACCTAGTTAAATATTTTTTTTTTGTTAAATTTGGTCAAACAAGGGTATTTTAGTCTTCTTACTCGTCTATTTAATATTATTAAAAAATAAATCAATATATTTTTAAAAATTGTTATTATTATTTTTTTATTATTATTATTATTAGTATTATTAATATTAGTGGAAGTGGTAGTGGTAGTGGGTGGCGGCTGCAGTAGCTTGACATAACTAAGGGAAGAGATCTTCAACAATAGCTTTAGTTCTGTCAATGCTTTTGAGGCTCACAATTACTCTACTTGCGCCGAGGGTATTTTCACTTCCGATTGGATCAAAAGATGACGATTTTTCGTTTTATCTTCAGGATTGTTGAACCTTCAAGTGGAAACAGTTGCTTGCGTGAGTTGAATTTTGAATTTGTGTTATAGTTGTGTGAGTTTAGGTTTTGTTGGATGAGTATGTTTTGAGATGTGGATGAAGATTGATTAGTACTTTGATTTTGTTGGAGAGTTGCGAGTGTTGATGTTTGGTATGTGATTTAATTTAATGGGGATTATGGTTTATCTGATTTTATGATTGTATATCATTTTAGAATTTTTATGATTTTTTAGAATTTTTATTATTTTTTAGAATTTTTTGGAATTTTTTTGATTTTTTGAATTTTTTTTGATTTTTTGGAATTGGATCAAAATGGCAATTGAAAACATTTAAAATGAAAATCCCCAAAATACGCCTGGTTAAAGATGGACTTTTTGGATGGAATTAGTGTATGTGATCAAAATGGCAACAAAAGGGAAAAGTCAGGGACCCAGATGCAAAAAAAAACTATTTGGACTAAAATGATAAATTTGGACAAAACTCAGAGACTAAAATGGCAATTTACTCTTTTGTTATTTGAGTGTTGATGATCTTGTAAACAATTGTGAATCTAGGTTATTGGATAATATGTATATGAGGTGTGGATGAAGGTCGATTTAGGTGAACATGAGGGGAGAAGGTGGTGGTGGTGGCGGGCGGCGGTTGAGGGAGAGAGAGTGTGTGTTTTTGTGTTTAGAGAGAGAAATACGGTAGGGTGAGTTTTTTTTGTTTTATATATAAAAAATTTATGAACTAAGATGCGAAAAGACTGGAAACCCCTCATGTGGGGTTCACATGAACTAATTTTATACCTACTACGGTGATTATTTCTGTTGGT
Source organism: Helianthus annuus (assembly GCF_002127325.2). Lineage (NCBI taxonomy): Eukaryota > Viridiplantae > Streptophyta > Magnoliopsida > Asterales > Asteraceae > Helianthus > Helianthus annuus. Next base: position 140,236,687 of record NC_035433.2, on the reverse strand, counting down.
TGGCATGTAGATTTAATAAAAAAGAGAAATCATTTTTTTTAGAAAAAGCTCACAACCTCGTCTAGGTTGCAATCCAACATGATGCCAAATCTCCAAATTTAACTGGCACACTAATTTTAACTTTTTTTAATTTCTTTTCTTAACTACTAATTCTCCAATAATTTAAATACTCAATTAACTTATAATATTTAAACTTAAAAACAAAATTAAATACACTATATTTTTTAGTATTTTTTTTGAACGCCTAGATATAAATTTAGTATGAAATGATAAAGTAGACGACCAACAAGTAGGTAAACCAAACCTAACTCTTTATAAAATAAGTCCACTCCTTATCAATCTCACAACTTTCAATTCGAAACACCCGCCCCCTACACACAAACTCAAAAAGTGGAGGTGCTCTTCAAGAAATTCTCAACGAAGAATTGTCTATATATTAAAAAGAAACTCAAAAAACTAGAGGTGCTCTTCAAGAAACACCCGCCCCCTACACACAAACTCAAAAACTAGAATGTTTTGAATTCTATTCATGTAGCCATGCATTCTAAATGCACTAATATCTAATCTAATCATTTATTTTGCGTTTTTGCAGCTTGCTCATCAAGGTTCGTACTTGCAGGGTCTGGATTACGGGAGCTCACAGGTACCTTAATCATACATATGTATACGTGTGTGTATTTCGCATAATAAAATACTGATTTTATGGGTTATGTGATACTTGACATTTGCAGGGTCAACATGTGGTTCCAATGCAAGGCAGAGATTAACATTAATGGCTTCAAGATCTGTTACGATTTAAAGCTAAAACGCAGCCGCCACATCAACAGGTCTTGTTTTAAACTCGAGCATCTACTTAGCGTGCTTACGATTCGTTGGACTATGTATTCTCATATCTTATTGTAATTTAAACTATTCCGTAGATTTTATAGAAAAATGTTTCTACCTCACGAGTTGATGGTGTTAGGTATTCAAGTTTCATTTTCGAGAGTGTTTCGTTGTAACTTTTATAGTTGCTGAACTGATAAATTGTCGAAAATGACTTCAAATGCTTGTGTGAATATGCATCAATAGGTGCCCAAATGCAAGTATTTGGTTTACCTATAAATGTATTTCATTCTCCTTATTTTTCAAGTGCAAGTTGCTTAAATAGAATGCGCGAGAAACTTGGGACTCAACCGGACACTTGGTTGAATCGTGCGTCGGCTGTGCTTGTTGAACTTTTAGTCGTTACGATCAAAACAAAATATGTAGCCTTTTTTTCATCTGTGAAGTTTTAATAAAAACCTCTTGAAAGTAACGATGAACGTTTATTACCAAGTGTCGGTACCATAACAAATTGATACCAACTATGCTGTCTATACGTCGTAGTTTATATTTATGGTTTCATTATTTTTGGTAAGGTAAATTATGTGTTTTATTCTTTATGTTAATACCCTGTTTCAGGTGGTGTTCTTTGGTGTGAAAATTGATGAGTTTTGTACTTAATATTTCAAAATCTTGCACGTTACCTCTTTTGACCCTAACCTAATTAATTTTTTTTTGTTAAATCTGGTCAAATAAGGGTATTTTAGTCTTTTTACTCGTCTATTTAATATTATTGAAAAATAAATCAATATATTTTTAAAAATTATTATTATTTTTATTATTATTAGTATTATTAATATTAGTGGTAGTGGTAATGGGTGGCGGCTGCAGTAGCAACAGTAGCAGTAGCTCGACATAACTAAGGGAAGAGATCTTCAACAATAGCTTTAGTTCTGTCAATGCTTTTGAAGCTCACAATTACTCTACTTGCGCCTCTTGCGCCGAGGGTATTTTTACTTCCGATTGGATTAAAAGATGACGATTTTTCGTTTTATCTTCAGGATTGTTGAACCTTCAAGTGGAAACAGTTGCTTGCGTGAGTTGAATTTTGAATTTGTGTTATAGTTGTGTGAGTTTAGGTTTTGTTGGATGAATATGTTTTGAGATGTGGATGAAGATTGATTAGTACTTTGATTTTGTTGGAGAGTTGCGAGTGTTGATGTTTGGTATGTGATTTAATTTAATGGGGATTATGGTTTATCTGATTTTATGATTGTATATCATTTTGTTATTTGAGTGTTGATGATGTTGTAAACAATTGTGAATCTAGGTTATTGGATAATATGTATATGAGGTGTGGATGAAGGTCGATTTAGGTGAACATGAGGGGAGAAGGTGGTGGTGGCGGCGGTTGAGGGAGAGAGAGTGTGTTTTGTGTTTAGAGAGAGAAATACGGTAGGGTGAGGTTTTTTTTTTTTTTTTTATATAAAAAAAAATTTATGAACTAAGATGCGAAAAGACTGGAAAACCCTTATGTGGGGTCCACATGAAATAATTTTAGAATACCTACTACGGTGATCATTTCTTTGGGTTGGTTGACATGTAGATTTAATAAAAAAGAGTAATCAATTTTTTTTTTAGAAAAAACTCACAACCTCGTCTAGGTTGCAATCCAACATGATGCCAAATCTCCAAATTTAACTAGCGCACTAATTTTAACTTTTTTTTAATTTCTTTTCTTAACTACTAATTCTCCAATAATTTAAATACTCAATTAACTTATAATATTTAAACTTAAAAACAAAATTAAATACACTATATTTTTTAGTATTTTTTTTTGAATGTCTAGATATAAACTTAGTATGAAATGGTAAAGTAGACGACCAACAAGTAGGTAAACCAAACCTAACTCTTTATAAAATAAGTCCACTTCTTATCAATCTCACAACTTTCAGTTCGAAACACCCGCCCCCTACACACAAACTCAAAAACTGGAGGTGCTCTTCAAGAAATTCTCAACGAAGAATTGTCTATATATTAAAAAGAAACTCAAAAACTGGAGGTGCTCTTCAAGAAACACCCGCCCCCTACACACAAACTCAAAAACTAGAATGTTTTGAATTGTATTCATGTAGCCATGCATTTTAAATGCACTAATATCTAATCATCATTTATTGTGCGTTTTTGCAGCTTGCTCATCAAGGTTCGTACTTGCAGGGTCTGGATTACGGGAACTCACAGGTACCTTAATCATACGTATGTATACATGTGTGTATTTCGCATAATAAAATACCGATTTTATGGGTTATGTGATACTTGACATTTGCAGGGTCAACATGTGGTTCCAATGCAAGGCAGAGATTAACATTAATGGCTTCAAGATCTGTTACGATTTAAAGCTAAAACGCAGCCGCCACATCAACAGGTCTTGTTTTAAACTCGAGCATCTACTTAGCGTGCTTACGATTCGTTGGACTATGTATTCTCATATCTTATTGTAATTTAAACTATTCCGTAGATTTTATAGAAAAATGTTTCTACCTCATGAGTTGATGGTGTTAGGTATTCAAGTGTCATTTTCGAGTGTGTTTCGTTGTAACTTTTATAGTTGCTGAACTGATAAATTGTCGAAAATGACCTCAAATGCTTGTGTGAATATGCATCAATAGGTGCCCAAATTCAAGTATTTGGTTTACCTATAAATGTATTTCATTCTACTTATTTTTCAAGTGCAAGTTGCTTAAATAGAATGCGCGAGAAACTTGGGACTCAACCGGACACTTGGTTGAATCGTGCATCGGCTGTGCTTGTTGAACTTTTAGTCGTTACGATCAAAACAAAATATGTAGCCTTTTTTCATCTGTGAAGTATTAATAAAAACCTCTTGAAAGTAACGATGAACGTTTATTACCAAGTGTCGGTACCATAACAAATTGATACCAACTATGCTGTCTATACGTCGTAGTTTATATTTATGGTTTTGGACTTCAATATTTTTGGTAAGGTAAATTATGCGTTTTATTCTTTATGTTAATACCCTGTTTCAGGTGGTGTTCTTTGGCGTGAAAATTGATGAGTTTTGTACTTAATATTTCAAAATCTTGCATATTTCAAAATCTTGCATGTTACCTCTTTTGACCCTAACCTAGTTAAATATTTTTTTGTTAAATCTGGTCAAACAAGGGTGGTCAAACAAGGGTATTTTAGTCTTTTTACTCGTCTATTTAATATTATTGAAAAATAAATCAATATATTTTTAAAAATTATTATTATTATTAGTATTATTAATATTAGTGGTAGTGGTAGTGGGTGGCGGCTGCAGTAGCAACAGTAGCAGTAGCTCGACATAACTAAGGGAAGAGATCTTCAACAATAGCTTTAGTTCTGTCAATGCTTTTGAAGCTCACGATTACTCTACTTGAGCCAAGGGTATTTTCACTTCCGATTGGATCAAAAGATGACGATTTTTCGTTTTATCTTCACGATTGTTGAACCTTCAAGTGGAAACAGTTGCTTGCGTGAGTTGAATTTTGAATTTGTGTTATAGTTGTGTGAGTTTAGGTTTTGTTGGATGAATATGTTTTGAGATGTGGATGAAGATTGATTAGCACTTTGATTTTTGTTGGAGAGTTGCGAGTGTTGATGTTTGGTATGTGATTTAATTTAATGGGGATTATGGTTTATCTGATTTTATGATTGTATATCATTTTGTTATTTGAGTGTTGATGATGTTGTAAACAATTGTGAATCTAGGTTATTGGATAATATGTATATGAGGTGTGGATGAAGGTCGATTTAGGTGAACATGAGGGGAGAAGGTGGTGGTGGTGGTGGTGGGCGACGGTTGAGGGAGATAGAGAGTGTGTTTTGTGTTTAGAGAGAAATACGGTAGGGTGAGTTTTTTTTATATAAAAAAGAATTTATGAACTAAGATGCGAAAAGACTGGAAAACCCTCATGTGGGGTCCACATGAACTAATTTTAGACTACCTACTATGGTGATCATTTCTTTGGGTTGGTTGTCATGTAGATTTAATAAAAAAGAGAAATAATTTTTTTTAGAAAAAGCTCACAACCTCGTCTAGGTTGCAATCCAATCAGTGGTTATGGAAATGAATGAAGACTCATGACCGAAAGGTCTCGAGTTCGATCCTCGATCCACCCAGGTTTTACCGGCTCTGCATTGTCGTTCCTTCGGGCGGGTGCAGGGTTGGGTTTTCCCCGGAACTGGTGGCATGGTGGGCTAGGGGCTCCGTGCGTGCAGGTTGGGCTGCCGCGGGGTACCTTTCGGCCAATGGGTGCCGCGTACGAAGTACCCGACGATTCTTACGTTGGACGTTAAAGAAAAAAGGTTGCAATCCAACATGATGCCAGATCTCTAAATTTAACTGGCGCACTAATTTTAACTTTTTTTTAATTTCTTTTCTTAACTACTAATTCTCCAATAATTTAAATACTCAATTAACTTATAATATTTAAACTTAAAAACAAAATTAAATACACTATATTTTTTAGTATTTTTTTGGACGTCTAGATATAAATTTAGTATGAAATGGTAAAGTAGACGACCAATAAGTAGGTAAACCAAACCTAACTCTCTATAAAATAAGTCCACTCCTTATCAATCTCACAACTTTCAATTCGAAACACCCGCCTCCTACACACAAACTCAAAAACTGGAGGTGCTCTTCAAGAAATTCTCAATGAAGAATTGTCTATATATTAAAAAGAAAACGCAATTAACAGTGTTTTTAAAATCTTATAATATAATAAAACATTTGATGCAGTTTTTTTTTATTTTATTATTTTAATATTATAAAATTGTTATTTTCTTTACTTTTTAAGCTTATAAGTTTGATGTCAACCGGTACTTGTATCGAAAATACCAGTTCGTTATCGATAATTGTCTATATATTAAAAAGAAAATGCAATGAACAATGTTTTTAAAATCTTATAATATGATAAAACATTAATATAATAAAACATTTGATGCAGATTTTTTATAGTTTTATTATTTTAATATTATAAACTTGTTATTTTCTTTACTTTTTAAGCTTATAAGTTTGATGTCGACTGGTACTTGTATCGAAAATACCAGTTCGTTATCGGTACATGAAGGTAAAAACCAGCACCAGCCTGATACATAAAACGCCAAAAGTCGGTACCGGATTGAGTTTGATAATCTTTTAGTTCGATAAGTTTGGTACTGTTACCCAGTACCATTTTCTCCTCCTTGATCACATGTACCGTACGAACAACGGTATTGTACAACTTTTTTTTAGTTTCAGGGGTAGGGATGAGTTCGGTGGCAACTGATACCCCGGTTACGGTATCGGTATATGAAGATAAAAACCGGCAGCGAACCGGTACTAGGAACGCCAAACGTCAGTACCGAACTGGTACTTAGGATCTTTCGGTTCAGGAAATTCGGTACCGGTACCCATTACTATTTGCTTATCTCTGACTACGGGTTTCTACCGAACAACATCATTACCATACAACTTTTTTATTTGATTTTCTTTCGGTTATTTTTTAGTGTTTTTTTCTACATTTTCTTTTTATTCTTATCAGCGGTTTCGTGTGCAACGCGCTCGTAGTGATTTCAAACACATATAAACACAGACTAAATAACAAAAGAAGTTCGCCGTAACGCGGCAACTGTTTTTATAACTAGCTTTCATTAAAAATAGAGTTGTTTCAGAAAAATATTATTTTATAAACTAAATATTAATGTTTTAACTTTTTTATATTTAATATAAATAGTTTATCAGTTTCAAAATAAAATTATTATTTTTTTGTTTTTAATATTTTATATAATAAACAATAATAATAAATTATATTTATTTAATAAAATATTGGTTTAGGTTGGGTTGGGTTGGGTTGGGTTGCGAATGGGAGTGAAAAATTGAATTGGGTTGAGTTGTGTAGGTGGAAAAGAAAGAAATTAGTTTTTTTTTTTTTTTTATGAAATGTTGGGTTGGGTTTTTTTAAATTGGTATGTGGTTGTTTACTATTTAAAAAAAGTAACATATACATATCGGATTTTTTAAATCGCGTGCCTCTCGAAATCACGGGCCTTGTGCGGAGGTCCTCCCGCACACTATCATAGCCGCCCATGGATATAAACGTGTTTACGAACACACCTAAAATCACCGTAGACGATGTATGCTAAAAATGGATGGCAGAGGGAGCAACGCTAGTGTTTGAATAACTAACAGTGGAACAGAGGTCAATGTATTCATTGGTGTGAATATTGAGGAAGAAGTGGAAACAGTGCAAAAACAAGGTGGGAATATTGTTAGGGTATTAAATTAAAGAATATAAATGTTTAAATAAAATAAATAAATGTACAAAAATCATTTATGAATCATGAACAACATAAACAAACAGACATGAATGATTGTAAATGAATGAACGCTCGTGAACACCTTACCGAACGTTCACATGGGACCTTTGTTCGTGTTCGTTCATTTAACTAATCGAAGGAAATTTCCTATTCATGTTCGTTCATTTATTAAACGAACTTCCTGACGAACAGTTCACGAACTGTTTGCTAAACGTTCAGTTCGTCTACAACCCTAGTTTAACATATGTAATTCCATGATCTACTTCTGGATTTGTAACAGCCACAAGTTCTTGTTAGAAATACTCAAATCAACTTTGATAAAGTCAATATTTAGTTATAAGAATAACTTGATTAGGATTCACACTATCAAAACTTCATATTCTTTATTAAATAATCCGTTGTTAGGATTTGTCTCCTAGATTATCCCTTTGCTAGGCAAGTAATCAACCAAATAGTTAAAGTAAGATTCCATAGTAGGGATGTTCACGAGTCGAACAGAACCGAACGGAGGTATGCTCGTGCTCGGTTCGGTTCGGATTTAGGAAATCGAGCGGAAATCTTATGCTCGTGCTCGGTTTAGAACCGAGCCGCTTGGTTCGGTTTGTTTTTGCTCAGTTTTATTTAGGATTCCTACACAGCCATTTATTCTCCAAAATTCATGGTTATGCATAAACACTTAAATAATTCAATACGTCCATTAAAAACAAAATCAAAGGTACCAAAATTATCAAAACTAGAAAAAAAAAGAAACTGTGATGAACCTCCAACAGAATAATATTCTACAAAATAAGAATCAAATTGGGGATATATACAAAAAATACGAATGAATTAAAGAAGAGGTGTTTAGTGTGGGTACTTCAAACCGTGGAGTGGCTGTGCGTTTTGATTGACCGGTGGCTGACGAACGGTGGAGTGGTGGATGGCCGGCGGTGGAGCGGTTGTACGGTGGAGTGGAGGTTGTACGGCGGACGGTGGATGGCCGGCGGACGATGATGCCTGCGGACGAGGGATGTGGACGGTGGAACTGGATCTGGATGGATGTCAGCTGGATGTGTGACTCGAGAGTTGAGAGAGATTAGGGTTTTTTTTGAACTGTAGAAGGATTCTAGTATATGAGGATTCTAGGGTAGTTTTGGATGTCGGCTGGATATGTCAAATGTTTATATTTAATAAATATAATATATATATATATAATAATAAAAATAAATTTGATCGAAACCGAACGAGCGACGAGCGAGCGTACCTATGCTCGTGCTCGGTTCGTTTTTAAACCGAACAGAGCTGCTCGGCTCGGTTTTAACCGAGCAAGGAATCGAACGAGCAAATTTCCGAGCTTTTTTGAACGATCATCGAACGATCTTCGAGCACCGAGCAGTTTGGACAGCCCTATTCCATAGTGTATTTCATCATTTACAAAGTAGAAGATGCAAATTGAATACCCAAAAAAAAAACTTCTTGATCTTCATATTATGTTACCTCTAGCAACTCTATCACTCTAGATCTTGTAGAAAATATAAGTATAAGGTGTACGCTAATACGAAGCCTTGCATTTATAATCTTCATGATCCAGCATGGTGTGTGTATGCACAAAGGGTTCATAACTTCATATGCATGTATTCTTTGATCAAAAGTTTTAGCCGAAAATTGGCGCAAGACATTCACATATACTTGCATACATCTACATGTTTTTGCTCGGCATGCTTAGTAAACTCGCTCATCACACGTGGTTGTTTCTTTGGTTTTACCATTTTGTTTAGAGTAAAGTACAATTTGCCTCCTTGTGGTTTGGTCCAGATTGCCATCTGTCTCCCTCTCTTTCGGTTTTTGTCCTCTAAAACCCTGACATGGTTATTTCAGTACTATTTGCCCCCGACCGTTAGTCAACGGTTACTTTGACCGTTAGATTTAGGGGCAATATGGTCTTTTCACCTACGAATATTCCTAGCCACACTTCAAACCTCCCTTATTTTTTCACTATAACCCTCTGACACCCAAGTCTTCACTACCCTTTTCCCATTCTTCTTCTTCTTCACTGACAATTCATCAGCTTTGGCGAAACCAGCTTCGGCGACCAACAACAACCGACGATCGACCCAAGAATACATAATGGAATTCACTGTCGATTTCACAATGAGCACGTCCTTGGTATGTATATCAAGCACATTGTATTGCACAATTGTTGATTTCAGTCCACTGTAAGTTAGGGATTACTACCGTCGTTTTGATTAAGAAAAACCCCTTCATAGATATTGTGGTCGTTTGTTTGTGTTTATTCGATTAACTGGAGTAATGGTCACGGAGACCAACAACCAACACACAGTGGTTCTGGTCAGGGTGGTCTTGTGGTGCTCGAGCAACATCTCTATTAACTTTGGAATGGTGTTATGTATAATTATGGTAAGGATGATGATGTATTTCATTGGATGTTTTAATATATAAATTTATTAGGATGATGATGCTATATGATGATAATTTATGATATATGAGTAAGTTTATGATGAGGTTGTATGATGATTTATGTTTAAATTGTAAGATGATGCTTTATAACCATACATATGATCCTGATAACCATACATCATGTGCATAGTGTGATGTATGATGATGATCATCATATGTATGACTTCATTAGTCAACCGTATGATGATGATCATCATCATAATCATACATATGATCCTGATAATGTGTATAGTGTGCTTTGTGTGATGTATGATGATGATGATGATCATATGTATCACTTCATTGGTCAACTATATGATGATCATCATCCCGATAATGTGCATAGTATGAGCTTGTGTATTAGTGAGTCTGCGTGTGTACAGTTACGTGTGAGTCTGTGTATTAGTGATCCTGATAATATGCATAGTGTGAGTCGGTGCAGGTTGGTTCACAGTTTCATATAATTTGATTAGTCACTTTGATGTTGTGCATAAGTGTAGTTTGTAACCCAATTAAGTGGATTTGCATAAGTGCAATCACATTGTAGGTTTGAATTTGCATAGGTGCAGTTACATTGCCTAATTAAGTACAGCTTGTTAGCCAATTAGGTGGATTAATAACAGTGATGAACTAGGTGCATGTTAGTTGACCAATTAAGTGCATATCATTAGGTGCAACTTTGTTGTAGTTTACCCACTAAAGTCAAAGCTTGAATGCCATGCCCAAGATGCAAGTTTAGTACAATTTACCTAGGTAGATGGGTTTCAAATAAAGTTAAAACGACGAAATGGGTTTCAATATTTCAGTCCTAAGCTTATAAAGTCAAAACGAGGTGATGAGGCTTCAATATTTTGACTTTATAAAGTCAAACCTGCACCTAATGTGAAAATTGAGGGAATCTATCTATTATACTAAATGAATTCTCTTAAGCCACAAGGTTTATTCTTAGCCAATCATTTTGATGATGTGGACACCCTCTTAGGCTAGAGAATTCAGAATAAGCGGGAATACCTTTTCTCCTCTTTTCTTTCACGCGGCCCTATTTCTTCTCACGTACGCTTCTCTTTTTCTTTTATCCCACACATTAACCCTAATTTCCTCCCATTTTCTTTCATCAGCCACATTCACAAACCCTAATACTACAAGTTCTTCCCAGCAAATCGGCGATTCAGTCTCACAAATCCAAGAACGAGATATGTTTCTCATGTCCACCAGTGATATTCTGAGGTATGTTTACTTGATCTTTCAATCCGAGATTCCTTTGTTTATTTAGCTTTACATTCCATCGAATTTGTTGGTGTTTTGCAATAATCGGTGTTCACGATTTCACCTTTTTGGGGTTTTAAGTATTTTGGTTCTTGACTTGATAGAAGCTAATTCTTTATTGATTGCTACCCAAGTTCTAGGGTTCAGTTGACTGATTCAGGCTGCAATTGTTCAGCCGTGGTTTAACCTTGGCGATTTGTTCTGAATATAAACAACTATGAGCATTCAGCATCTTCTCCGCTACAAGGTTCTTCATTCTCTAATTGCATCAATGTATGTTTTTTATGAGTAGTGTTTCAGATGTGTATAATCTTAATTTGAATCAATCATTAATCGAAACACGTGTATTTCATATCTTTGATATTCGGATTCTGATTTTGATTTGAAATGGATATTTTTTATGACTCTAATTTAGAATTTTGAAATCGGAGTTCCATTGCATTATAGTTATGATTCAAACCAGGGTTTTTCATAAGAAATTTTTGAGAAATTCATGTTCGTTTTTGTGTTGTGTAAATGAATTAGACTTGTGGTAGTTTAATATATTCTTTATAAAATCAATATGTATTTTTTATGCATCTCTGACTTATATGCTAACGTATTTTTTATTTTTCTGTATGATAATTCTTTTGATGTTGGCGGTTTTGTTGGGTAAAGGGTCAAATGGGTTCGGATCAGAATAGGCTAACTAATTATTGTTTCAATTTTTGGTTCAGGTCAAAACAGGTTCCTTTCTAAACGGGTTGATTAAAAAAACCACAACTGATCATATTTAATAACAACAAGCTGTCAAGGATTTTATCACAAATTGTCTAAAAACCTATTTGTTTATGTTGTATGTTTTGTGATATCTTGATTTTTTTTTCCTGTTTTAAGTGCTCATTTTTTTTCTTATGAGTAATGCAATTTATGCCAGTTCAGGTGTGTATATCAGTGTTAGGAAATCATATATCATCTCAATGTGTGTATATGTTTGAAGATAAATTCTAAGTAAAGGATAGTCTTTTTAGTAAATATATATGGTATATATGTTTGTATGCAGTCATATGAACAATGTTAGAATTGAAATGTCATCTTAACCACATATCCTTATGGAAGCATTTTTTATTTTTCTCTATTATAATTCTTTTGATATTGGCGAGTTGGGTTGAGTAACGGGTCAAAATGGATAGGTTTTTGATATTTACCATTGATGTGTTCGTTGATAATGGGTTTTACATTTGATCGGATATACTTTTGTTCTGTGTTATTATTGTCTTTGACATGGGGTTTGTTAATTTGACTAAATATAAACTTGTGTTTCGATTTTCTCTAATCTGTAGCTTTAAATAATATTGTAATAGCTGGTAACATGCTTTTATTTTCAAACATCTATTATTTTCCAAATGTTGGATCTAAAGTTTGGCTTGAAGGAATGAAAGGAAGGGCTACCCATATTCTATTTTGCACTACCGTCATTTTTCTTAGATGATTACTTCTAGATAGCAGCTTGCAAGGCGTAACTCATGTTATCGCTGATGAGATCTATGAACGAGGGATGAATGAAGGTAACGGGAAGAAATATGTAAAAGTTAATGTCAAGATGGGTTGGCTGGGCGACATGTCAAAATGGGTTCAGATTGAATCGGGTCTTTTCTATAATGGGTCTGGTCAGGTCCAATTGACCTTTAAAACACTTTTTCTTTCTAATTTGTTGAAACTAAGTTAATAAATAGTTAATGCATTAGCTATAGTTACCATGTACAATTTTATTACGGCAATGCAAATCTTTGACGTCGCCTCTTGGCAACTTCCAACCTTTTTCACCAGTTTCAAATAGTTTACTACCGAGTTTAAAGGTTTCATAACTTGATTTAAGTTTCTTACATTTGTGTAATATACTAGGGTGCAAGAATAGTTGATATGAAGGCTGAGCGATACATGCGGGTTTGTTGTGTGGTGTCTTTGTCAATTCATTTTGTATATGTTCCGAAAAAACTATTGCGGATTTACTGTTTAAAACCATTATCTTCAATGCCTAATGTTTTTGTGTTCACAGTGGCCGTTTTCCGTTTACTCCCATGAATCCGCGATACCTAATCTGCTATTCTTCCCACACACCGGCCCACTTCGGCGACTCTCCAGCATAGAGGTAACTTTTCATTTGTTTAGTTGCTTTATTTATTATATTATTTGGTTATATATTGGTGTGACCTATGCATAATGTTGTTTGGGTCCCTCGACGGTGCAATGACCAGACCCACATAGACTAACAATATGTATCGATGGGCAATTGTCAGTCTTTATTTTGGTAATTTCACTGATGAAGTGTCTGTTTTCATGATATTTCTTATCAATACTTTTTACGTTACGGAAAAATGTACCAGGTAATAAATAAAAATCATGTATATATGTAACCAATAACCAAACATTAAAGGACGAAAAGGAGAATATGAAAAACTAAATTGACAAACTCAACATGAAATCAATGAATAAAGATTTAGATTGTTGGTCTTTTTTCTCAACAGGTGCTTTTTACAAGTGTAATCAGTTCTTTACCTCTTTAAGCCTTTCCGGTATGATTTACTTATTACTATTTTCGTACCAAACCTCATGTAAGCAACCATCAAGAATTTTGAATTTAGCTACCTAATTTTAAACAATTAACATGTCGTTTATATTACTTATTTTATCCTCCATCGATACAACGAGTAATGCATGAATGCGACAATCACTAATGCAACAGTGACGTTTGGTATGTAACCTGTAACGGTGTATGTGTGTGTTGACGATGCCTGTATGCGTGTGTTGACAATGTTGGTGTCACGCTTCTTAGGCTTCACGACCGCTACCGCCTCTCATCGCCAAAATCAGCCCTCACACGTTTAAGGTAAGTGTTTTATTCCGTCTTCATAACTTTCCTTCCGATTATCGATATGTGATATTTTTGCTGGTTAGTTTGTCAAAAGTTATTCAGAAACCTTAGGTTCCATCTCAAATGGTTCACTCCTATAGCTGAGTTTGGTTGAAGCCTTCTAGCATAGTTCGAACTGAGGACGTGAAATTTGCCGTCTAAAGGCAATGACTTTCATGATATGTTAATGCAATTGTTTACCTGCAAGCTAAATTTACTATCAACTTAAAGCTTAAAGCTGAACAAATACTCTTCTTAGTGCTCCTTCCCAAAAACTGTCCACCTTATAATTTGGTACGAATTTTGAAGGGAAAAAAGTTGGAGAGACAGAATTTAAGACTATTTGTCCGGTTTTTGAAAGATTAATGTGCATACTAATAAGTTTGAAATAATTAAAAGTAAACTGCCATTTTAGTCCCTGAGTTTTTGTCCAAATAGTTTTTTTTTCTCCAAATTGCATAGTGTTGTTTGGGTCCCTCGACAGTGCAATGACCAGACCCACATAGACTAACAATATGTATCAATGAGCAATTGCCGGTCTTTATTTTGGTAATTTCACTGATGAAGTGTCTATTTTCATGATATTTCTTATCAATACTTTTTACGTTACGGAAAAATGTACTAGGTAATAAACTAAAATCATGTATATATGTAACCAATAACCAAACATTAAAGGACGAAAGGGAGAATAAATATTTAAATATTTAAATAGTTGGTCTTCTTTCTCAACAGGTGCTTTATACAAGTGTAATCAGTTCTTTACCTCTTTAAGCGTTTCCGGTATGATTTACTTACTACTATTTTCGTACCAAACCTCATGTAAGCAACCACCAATAATTTTGAATTTAGCTACCTAATTTTAAACAATTAATATGTGATAGAGATTGAATCGGATGATGGATGATGATGAAATCAGATACACAATTTATTGAATTGAAGAAGATGATCCAAAGGATCTACAATGGATAACTAACCACTAAAGTGGTCCAGGGCTATGCCATTCTCATGCTGATGCAATGAGCCTAACAAACTGAATAATATCTCTCATACCCTTCTAAATGACTATTTATCCTTATTTATAGAAATAACAATTACACTTTAACCCCTCCTAGAATAGACAAATGACAATTAACTATAAACCAGATTATGATTCCTATCAATATGTCGTTTATATTAATTATTTCATCCTCCATCGATACAACGAGTAATGCATGAATGCGACAATCACTGATGCAACAGGGACGTCAGGTATGTAACCTGTAACGGTGTATGTGTCGACGGTGTGTGTATGCGTGTGTTGACAATGTCACGCTTCTTAGACTTCACGACCGCTACCGCCTCTCACCGCCAAAAATAGCCCTCACACGTTTAAGGTAAGTGTTTTATCCCGTCTTCATAATTTTCCTTCTGATTATCGATTATTGATATTTGATATTTTTGCTGGTTAGTTTGTCAAAAGTTATTCAGAAACCCTAGGTTCCATCTCAAATGGTTCACTCCTATAGCTAAGGTTGGTTGAAGCCTTCTAGCATAGTGCGAACTGAGGACGTGAAATTAGCCGTCTAAAGGTAATGACTTTCATGATATGTTAATGCAATTGTTTACCTACAAGCTAAACTTAATATCAACTTAAAGCTGAACAAATACTCTTCTTAATGTTCCTTCCCAAAAACTGCCCACCTTATAATTTGGTACGAATTTTGAAGGGAAAAAAGTTGGAGAGACAGAATTTAAGACTATTTGTCCGATTTTTGAAAGATTAAAATGCAGTTTAATCTATAAGTCAAAAATGCACTTTACTATAAGTCGACCCATTATGTATGTATGATGTTGTTGAATGCTGACCAGGTTACTTTCATTTTTTGTTCTTTTGTAAATTTATTTAAAAGCTTTGATTTTCTCCCCGATCATATTTTAATTTATACCTGAAATATATTATAATTTATCAAAAGAAGGGATTATAGCAACTAAGTAGCAGTCAAAATGAAGATTAGAAAGTTTGTGCTTGAAGCGGTTGTCTCAAAATTTTGACACATTTTGATATGCACATGGTCACTTAATTATATTGCCAAAGGGTTATATAGGTAAATTGAAAGTTTTAGCTTAAGTTGGTACAGGTTGGGCCGTTGGGAGCCGTCTAAGGTGAAATTAGTTTTGTAATCATATTTGACATAATGACACCAACTATTTATAAAGTTAATAAGTGATGTGGAGTTTGCACAAAATATGTTTTGATAAGCTTATAATTTGCTTAATAATTAACAAATCCATAAGCTTTTGCCTTGAATTCACTTTCTTGGTTCTCTTAACTTTCTTTTGTTTGTTATCTTCAATAATTATTGGTGAAATGTCGCATAAACTCTACCATCTATCTCTATATTTCTATTAAATAACAATTTAGCACCACTAAAACGGCTTTTCTTAAATCTCTGGATGGAGTTCTTGATGCATTAAAATCCAAGAACATTACTGATGCTGGCCCTTTAAATCTGATTGATGACAATTATAGATGATGGTGTAGACAAAAAAACACGGGTCAAGTCATCGTAAGGTCTACCAGGTTCAATGCCTAACTGTGGCAAATGCCTAAATGTGGCAGACTGATAGTTAGAACAAAATGTTTAATTGCACCTACGGGCCGCATTGGGCTACTCCAACCGAAGGGGTTTTGCTTTATTTAATGGATGATAATTTCATATTTAATCCCACAGATATTAATATTGACGTTACACCCGAGGTAAGAAAGTCAATTATCGTAGCGTTTGGTAATAATTAGATATTGTGATTAAAAATGATTATCTGATTATTGGGATTCCAAGTCGTAGTACTAAGTTTTTAATTGTATGCGGTTGCAAATGATATTGCGACAACCCATTTGATTACAACGAATTGTGTGATTTTACTAATTCAATATCACGTAATCACGTTCAAAACACTCATACAAGCACCCCATAGAACAATATTTTTGATGGTGATTGACTCCACTAATCATGTTTTCACCATCTTTCACTTGCAGGGAATTGAAGCAGCTCTGGGTGAAGATCAACCCACCCATATTGATGGATTCACCTTTTTACTCTTTTGTCCTTTGGTCAACTGCAAATCAATGGTGATACTGTAATAGCAGCTCTAATGTATTTGCATTTTTTGTTCTAGCAAGTGTTAAGATTATCAACATGTAGCATGCTAACTACACGGGTACGATAATTTACAAGTTACAATACGGTTATATAGACACCAAAATTGTGTGAATTTCTAATGCAATATTACTCTTGATTTTGTAGGCAGTTTCATATGTTAAGACCTTATATGCTTTTACCAATAGCAAAATATGCTTACGCAACTTCACCACAAGCTACACTAAAATGTGGTGCATCAATAAGTCTTGTGCAAGAACTTGGGCTTTGATAAACCCATGTAGAAATGGATCCGGCAAAAGTAGCATTATACCCCTTATGGAATGGTTCTACAACCCTACTTTAGGTATTAAACTGCTTCATTTTTCATTATATCTTTATTAAAACCATTCTTACCTTAATCTTCTTCTTTTTTTAAATAATTCAGGCGAAGCTCATTTGGATGGGAAGAATATAAAAAACCTAAGGCTTTCATGAGGCTTCTTTCATTTTTTTAAGTTAAAAAATATTCTACCTTATTATGGTATTAAGTAAAACGGCTATTTTGTTATTTTCAGGTAGGCAGGGTTGGTTTATCATTGACATAAGAGAAGTAAATAAGGCTTTCATGTATCTCATATATTAATTTCTACCATTTGTTTAAATCAAGTCCCATTTAATCCTTATGTTTCCAAATTCAAGTCCAAATGATTTAAAAGAATGTGATATGTATGCTATTACTAAAAGAATGACCGCAATAAAAGAAATGGCGGGAATGGATGTACTTCGCAGTGATAAGACATGACCACTAGCTATTAACAACCTTACAACTGATAAATTTGATAGAGTTTATAGAGAAAGCTGATGGATTTGCTGTAGTTTTCCCAAGGTTAGTGATTATTTTATCCTTTTAAAGTCAGTGTAATGGCATTATTGATTACTCTTCTTGCGCTTACTCTTTTGATCTGAATATGCAGAACACAAGTATGAGATTGTGAAGAAGTTACAAGAGTGTGCATGTGTGGAATCGCTCGCATAGGACTTGATGTAGCTCATGCTATGTAAGGTGTGCTTCTGATATCATGCTTATTGAGTCTGGGTTTAGCCTCAATTTTAGTGCAGTACTTACAAGTCGTGCAATTTTGTAGGTTCTTTTTTTTGTAAATTGTGTTTGTAATTTAATTCCCCATATAATATATATTTTAGTAAGCTTGTAATTTTCCCTTTTGCTAACATGGACTCAAGGTTCAATTTTGCGTAGATTCTTGATCAACATGTCAACTTCTAAGTGCTTGATTCCCTGCTTAATTTGCTTTCTTCTTTAGTAGATGTTCTATGGTTGCTAAATTTAGAATCTTGAGCTCTATTCAGATGACTTTTATAAATTTAATAATTCTATTGCAGATGACTTTGTAAATTTAATAAGAATTCTATTGCAGATGACTTTTGTAAATTTAATAATTTAAATAATACTTTATATTTTTTGTCATCTTATAATTAGTTGAAGTTTAAGGACTCAATCATAATTTTGGGTGTGCTTCAACAAGTTGGGTGTACTAACAAGTGTACAAATAAACTTTCAATTTCGTGTACCAAGTAGTATTTCTTTTTGTATTTGTTCTATGTAATAATATTTTACAAAATTGTTGTGTTATCAAAAGTAGATCCTTCCAAAATTAATTACTGAATTAGGTAGTTTATATGAGTTTTCTGAAATGAAGATCAAAGTTCTTGATGGAAATACTTGGCTTATGAAGCTCCGTAGAGAGAATATTGATGATCAAACAAGGTTTGTCAATGCATTCTGACATTATTGATTAACTTTATTTTAGTTTTTACTACATTTTTCAATTTGTCACTAATATATTTTCTTTCGTATACATTGTTTACAGTAGATTTAGTGTTATTGGATGGTATGATATGATTTAAGTCGAATGTTAGGTGATGGTGATGATTGTTTTTTTTTTCAGTTGGTCAACAACGAATGCGAGGTTATTGGTTACGAAGTTTCAAAAGACAGAAGTATTAGATTAATAGGCTTTCTATCGATATTTTGGACTACGGAAACGTAATTTCATCATTTATTTATCTTTTCGTTTTATTTATACGAATCAATACTACGTTGGTTGTTTTATTTACTTTATGAACCAAAGAGTTCCATAATAATTTCATTCAGAGAAGTTCCTTATGGGCATCATAAATGTATACTGTTTTATGTCAATACCTCCTCGAAAACATATTTTTTTTTTCTTCTAAAAATAAGAAACATATCATTTCTCACCGCTAAATTCGCGGGTATTTTGTTGCGGCAGTCTATGAACGTTGTGTTGTAATTCGGGTCGTGATCAAACCGTGCGTACATGTTTGGTCTACTTTGTACACATATTGTATACTAGTGGGAAACCCGCGCGTTGCGGCGGGGTCAGAAAGTTAGTTTGTTTATCAATCATTTCGTTTTATATTACGTATCAACTTAACAGTTACGGATCTGGTTCCAGGATCTGATACAGTTTAGATACGCACAGAATCTGTTTTTCAGTAATTGCAGCGAATCAACACTTATTGATCGTAATTCAGGCGGATCTGAAATTCTACATTTGAACAGATCAAGAAGTGTTTTGATGACAGATGTTGCACAGGTTTTGAAAATTCATTCTGCACAGATCTGCACGTTCAAACACAAATCAGCAGACCTGTTTTATGTTTATACGCTGCAGAATCAGTTTGTATTAGCTGAATCATCTCAGTACATCCACCGTTATACACACACATATTTCGGATCCGCACATATATTCGCGCAAGTCTGAAAATGGTGTTCATCTGCAGAGTTATACATTTGTAGAATTCCGTTCGTTTATCCGCAGATTCTGGTTCATTTGTTAGAAGCTGTTAATACGAGAACAAATTAAATCAGTTTGCACAGATTATAGTTGGAAGTTGTTTCACGAATCCGCAAGACTGAAGCAAGTCTGAATAATAACGGATCTGATTTTGGATTATTCGTAAATCAGTGAGTTGATTCATTTGCTGAAAGTTTGACCATTCGCTAAAAGTTAGTTCAGTCGAAACTCAAAAATTCATTCGCTGGGAATTGCGCTAAAACAAGCTGAAAGTTTGTCCATTCGGTCGAGTGTACTGCAGATTCAAACTTTATCCGCTGAGTTAGATCTGTAGTATTTGTTCGTTCGGAACTGTTTCGTTTGCGCAGAAATATCCATCGCAGAAGTGTTAATTCGCATAACTTGGTTTATAGTTCATTCGCTGTTTATCCGCTGAAACAGTTTCTTTTCGCTAAGTTCGTTCACTGAAAACACTCATTTCTACGCGAACCATTTCTACTCGAACGATTTCGACCCGCACCATTTCAACTCATACCGTTTCGATCCGAACCGTTTCTATGCGAATCATTTCAACTCGTACCGTTACGACCCGTACCATTTTGACGCGAACCATTTTGACGCCCGTTTCGACGCGAACGGTTTCGACCGTACCGTTTCAAATCGAACCGTTTCGACCCGTACCGTTTTGCCGGGAACCGTTTCGATGCGAACCGTCTTGGTATGCAACGTTACAACCCGAACCGTTTCGAACCGTATTGTTTCCACCCGTACAGTTTTGACTCGAACCAGGGGTTGTGGGTGTCGGGGTGATGGATTCCAATTCATTTGACAACCAAACACAACAAAAATGGAATTGAGATTCCAATTCCAACAAAAAAAAAATCCAATTGGAATGTTTAAATTTTAATTCCGCGAACCAAACGCCGCCCCCTAAGTTGATGCCACTCAAACTTAATTGTTCAACACATCTGCATGTTTTTAAAACCACCTGCAGGAGTAGTTGACGATTCACAAAACTTACACATGATAATTCATATAGATTACATATAGCACATATACACATGTAACTGTGATGAGGATATTGATACAATAGGCTTCTTTTGGATTGTTTTTAAGGTTTAAAGATAGAAAGTAACAAATCTTATATCTAAAATGAGTAAAAAAGAGAACTTTTGTGGCTGCCTCTTTAAAATAACACGCCATCTTTCCACCAATACTTTATAGAAATACAAGGACGCTGAGGGACCTGAGCTCTTGAAGAAGCAAGAAATTTATTCAGACACCGAGTACATATATAAAAAAATCAATCAGACCTCTTAAAAAACAAAATCTTTCTAAATAAGTTATAAATCCCTTTGCTAACTGAAAGTGAAAAAACCGACACCCACGTATTCTTGGTGTATATTTCAATAGCATCTGTATATGAGAATCGAGTCCGGCTCCCAAAACTTTATTGAGAAATCTTCGACTAACCAATATCAACAACGGCTCCACTCACCACCAGTTGCAGTGGTGGTTCTTGTTAAGAAAGAACATGCCATCAGAGAACTTGAGTAAGAAATTATATACATAAATTAAAAAAAATCAAAATCCTAAACAAAAATGAAATTGCTATTATTCAATCTAAAATTTTATTACACACTTTCGTTTCACATTCTTCTGTAAAAAAATGTTGCAAATCAAGAACATAACCGCTAGCAAAAAAATAGAATCGAACCACCATTCTTCCACTACCGTCTAGGTTGGTAAATGGGGCTGAAATCAGCGAGGTCCAGCAGCTTAATGCGTTGCTGGGACAGCCGCGGTTGTCGAATAAACCGGACACGTGGTCGGGGGTTTTGGGCGGGGTAGTTTCACAGTTAAAAGTGTTAAAGACGGGATTATGAGGATGCAGCATGTTCCCCCTCCGTATGTGGTTAAGCGAAATAATAAGGTGCCGAAAAAGGTTGAAATTGATTAATACCCAGAACAAAATTATTAAAATATAAATCGGGTTTAAGTAATTGGGGGAAAATGGTACCAAAATCCCTATCTATTTCGCAATTGACAAGTATTACCTTTGACTTAGAAGTCAAACTGTGGCACATCTATTATACTCCATATCATATTCTCAATAACAAAATCAATAGACGCAGTTCAATTTAATATTTGTTCAATCGATGGATATATAAATCAGATAATCATCTAGAATAAAATGCCTAAAAAATTATCAACGAATAAACCTAAAGAACCTAATTTCATGTAATTATCATGATTAAAATCAAAATAAAAAGTTTTAAAAGAAAAGACTCACTGGTTTTGGGGCCAGCAGGGTGATTCCAGAGAGGCGGCTGTAGCTTCGACATCGCCATTGAAAACTTTAGTTTCTCTCTATAGAATCTTTAAAAGAGTTTGATTAACACCAATGGTAGGTGAGCCTTTGTTTCTTCTAGTCTGAACAACCCTTTAAGAAATAAAAGTAATATGAAATTGAACCAAAATTGAATCAATAAGCATGAAATTGAAGGCACCTGTGACCTTTTGGCGTTTATGAGACGGGGGATTATCTACAACAGTTATAAATCTGCCAATTGCATATTGTAACCTAACAACACGATTAACAACAAACAGATAATAATTGAATCGTAAAATCTGGATTAATATTCAAACAGTTGAGATCGGTGTACCTTGTGGATCCACTGACGAAAATCGTAAAATCTGGATTAATCATCAGCTCCAAGATCTTTTTCGGGGCGGCCTCTGCATTCATATAAATTCAAGAACACAAAGGACTAATTAGTAAATGTGCACGAACAACACAAGTTAACAATTGAAAATGAGTGAAGAATTTTCATACCATCTATTCCATGCTGATTAAGCTCTTCTACAAACTGTTGATGGAATTCCGACAAACAACTCGAGGCTTCTTCAACGAAAATCATTCCTTTCTTGCGCTTCATCTTCCTCATTATCCCTCCCTTTTGTGTTTTTATAGAGCAGAGGGGGCGATGGAAACTGCTGGAAGTCCAGACGCTTCATCTGCAATTGAAGAGTGAAGACACGTCGTAGGGTTTTCATAAGGGAAAAGAAGAGGCCGGTGTGTTAAAGGGGAGGGGCAATAATGAGAGAAAATGAGAAAAAATTAGGAATTTTAATTGGCTTTTCATATGCCATCTTAAAAAAGTTGCTTGAAATTACTATTATGTCCATGGAAGATGCTTTATATAGTTATATAGATAACACACGTACAGTGGGGTTATGGGTTCCGAGCCAAGGTGGTTGTGGTCTATAAACACCGATCTGTGGCAAATGGGCTTGGTCATGTAATGGGTCATAAAAAGAAACAAACCCGATGAGCCGAAGCCATAATGTCCAAGTCACATTTCATATTCATTTATTTTAATTAAGTGTAATTTTATATTTACTTTAGTACTAATACTGAAACAAATCTTTCATTAAAAGATTTATGAAAACACCGTTAAATAATAATTTTTTTTGAGGCCACCCGTGTAACACACGGGGTCTTAAGCTAGTTTTGAATATAAATATAAAGTGAGGGGCAATATAGTCTTTTTACATGATCCAGTAAGGGCAAAAGGGTCTTTTTATAACATGTATTAACAACCTTTAATGTTTCAGGGGCAGATGGCAATGAAATAACCATGTTAGGGTCTTAGAGAGCAAAAACTAAAGAGGGGGAGGCAAACAACAATCTGGACCAAACCTCAAGGAGACAAATTACACTTTACTCTTTTGTTTAATTTCAGTCCGCTCACTGTCTTTCCCATGTGATCCTTTGATTTCAGCATGTAAAGCAAATACGAATCCTCTATATTTGCTTCAATATTAGCTATAAAGAGACAAAACATGTACAAAGCATGCAACGTGACTTGTATTTTTTAATTAACAATATTGATAGGATAAATAGGGGATTAGGGGAAGGTTCATTTGGGAACACTAAAAAAGTGGGGAATAGCGGGGAACCGGCTCAAACGAACTTCGATTGGATTCATTCCAGCGGCGTTGGAACCGGCTCGTCGAACCCTAACTAAGATCTCTTAACCCTAAATCCTAACTCCTAAACTCTAAACCCTAAAGTTAAAAAATAAGGCTAAAACCTAAGCTAAACCGTAAAATCTAAACTATAAACCCTAAAAAACCCTAAAGGCTAAACCTAAAGCTAAACCCTATAGCTAAACCCTAAAGCTAAACCCTAAACCCTAAAGCTAAACTCTAAACCCTAAAGCTAAACCCTAAAGCTAAACCCAAAGGCTAAACCCTAAAGCTAAACCCTAAAAGCCAAACCCTAATATATTTAGGGTTTAGGGGTTATGATTTAGGGTTTAGGGTTAAGAGATCCTAGTTAGGGTTCGACGAGATGGTTCCAACGCCGCTGGAACGAGTCCAATCGGAGTTCGTTTGAGTCGGTTCCCCACTGTTCCCCACTTTTTTAGTGTTCCCCAATGAACCTTACACTAGGGGATTATAACATTTTTATAGTAAAATATGATAGTACTTTTCTTTCATCCTTTTTTCTTTCGTCTTTCTCACATGTCTAAATCGTCTTAATCTCTCCTATAAAGTTTACAGTTAAAAAAAAGGGGTTATTGGATTTTATCACCCTTAACTATTGGTCATTGGCCGCTGCCACCCCTAACTATCACTTTGACTCTCGCCACCCCCAACTTAACACTTAGTGCGTTCTGTCACCAGATCACTAAAATTTTATTAATCATGTTACTATACTTTTGGGGGTGTCCTAAGATCCCTAAAACCTTCCCAAGATCCCTATGACACCCCAAAAAGTGTAGTAACAGGATTAAAAATTAGTGATCAGTTAACGACGTGGTGACAAAACACACTAAGTGTTAAGTTGGGGGGTGACAGACGTTAAAGTGATAGTTAGCGGTGACAGCGGCCATTAGCCAATAGTTGAGGGTGATAAAATCTAATAACCCTAAAAGAAAAATCCTAATCTCTCCTTCTTTATCTTATTTGAAATACTAGTCACTCAAAATATTTCCTTAATAATCTCACATGCCCACAACCCAAACCATCTCAATCTTCCCTAATATGAAAATATCAAAACGGATCTAAACTGAAATGGTTTGTTTTTTTTTTTTTTGGTTTATCTACATTTAGGAATAGAACATTTTTTAGTGAGTACCAGTACCGTATTAAACCGATAACAACCGAACAATATTGGTACGGTACCGGTAATTATTTGTATGGTTTGCGGTTTCAATATTTTTGTACTACTTGTACCAAGTAATCAAAGAGGTACCGTACAATATTCATCTGTGTTTTTACTCATTTTCCGTTTAGACTTTTTGAGTACCTGTACCGGTAGAATACCAATTTCATCCGTACTCCACACACTTTTCACTTTTGTGTTCAATTTTTATTTCTTGAAGTAACTAATATGTTTACCATGATAAAAAAAAAAACATCATTTGAGAAGTATACATTAAAAGACTTTATACTTGTTATATAGTTATCCTTTTAGCAAGTCTTTTAGATTTAATAACATAACACAAACCCTTAGATGTTTATTATTTATGGATGATAAAATCATGGCCGATGAGCCGATCTCTTGTAAGTGTTAGATAAAACTATATAAAAATGTGTTGTTATTTTATACATTAGTTAATCATATAAAGCAGTAAATTACATACAAATTTAACAGTACGTAAAATAATTGTCACATAAGCTTATAAATAGAAACATTCAAATTATCATTTTCTTTACTTAAAAAAGTTACAATGAATAAAGAGAACGTGTGGTAATTTTCACAACTCTAAATTAATTAAGAGAACCTGTAGTGACTACGCCTAATGATCTTAAGCCTTGAAAATACTTTTACAAGGATTATCAGAGTATTTAGAATTTGTACCGTTTTTAGTTTTTTGATAGTGAAACTATTTTCAAGTTTTTTTTGGGTATGTATAAAATTCAAACTAAAATTTAAAAAAAAAAACCAAAATTAATTATGTTTTTTCCTTCCTTTTAAGTGAATTGATTGCTTTATTTTTCAATTTATTGTATCTTCCTCGCTCTCACTCCAGCTATATATGGGCGGGCACCCTATAGTTGTCTGGTTGATCATACTAGTATACATTCCGAAGATTCTTAAACCCCATAGTTGAGCTATATATTTCCCTTAAAAAAGTTATATACATCCACTAAAAACTCATAGCTAAGACGCTTTATCTAATTATCTCTATAATAAATTCAAACCATCAAGTTTGATTTTCTTTCTATTTGGGTCTTCAGTTACTTCCACTTCTTCCTTAAGTGTATCATAATGTTAGTATGCATGACGGATTTTTAAGCTTTAAATTGGGAGTTACACAAATGAACAAACACTCCATGTGACAGGTATGCAACTTGTTTATGTTTATAACTTGTTTGTTATTTCATCTTACATGAATCTCATCATAATCTAATACATCAATTTAAAAGCATACCATAGAAAGGTGTCCAACTTATGTAGAACCAAAGTAAACATGTCAAGCACAGTGCGATAATTTTTTCTAGCATTCATTTGTTGGTTTTTCATAAATCTAAACCTATGTATATAGAGGGTAAGGATACTGTAAAAAGGGCATAAAGTGTGAGAAGTGTGAGAAGTGTATTATAACACTATATATAATACTATATAACACCATATAAACACCGTATAACAATATGTAACACCATATAATACCATATAACACTATGTAACACTATATAACGTTATATAACAAATATAACACTATACATCTATCATAGATATGCTATCAGACAACCTATAGTGTTATATTTGTTATATAATGATATATAGTGTTACATAGTGTTATATGGTATTATATGGTGTTACATATTGTTATACGGTGTTTATATGGTGTTATATAATATTATATATAGTGTTATAATACACTTCTCACACTTCTCACACTTTGAGCACTTTTTACAGTATCCTTTACCTGTATATAGAATTGTTGTCGCGAACTAAGCATTATAATATTTAAAAATAAACTAGAAGAATCCCCCGAGTGTTGTGACAGCAATTTGGTCTGCATGTATTCAGTTTATTAGTTTATTACGTTACCGACATTCGATGTAGGAACCGAAAGAGAAACCCTAAAACCTAAAGTCATGATATGTCCAAAAGACAAAGATACATGTTTTACATTGATTGAAAACCATGAAAAGAAAATTGGATAGTATTGGACCGATGTTGCTCGATCGTAATCGGTTCAGTGCGTTACGAGACACAGACGTTACCGACACTCGCTAGAGCTTAAGATTTAAAAAAAACAATATATTTTTTATTGTTCAACACGAATCATCTTCGTTATGGGAATTCCATCGGTTTCAATCAACTACATCAATTTAGAATTAAAAACTAATCAAAAACAATATATTTTGATTGTTCGGCAAGAATCATCTTCGTGCGGCAATACAGGCATTCAGTTCATGCGGCGACTGAGTGGAGGTACTCCTTGGATGATTTCCATTTTCCATATCAGTGGTGGGGTGTTGGGTTGCCGCGCGGGCAAGGACCGCCAGCCTCTATTAGGTGAGCGGGGAGTGGTTGTTACGGTAACTACTCACCGATGCAGGAAGAGAAGAGAGAGAGGGGGTGTTAATGGTGGGCTCCAACCCCTTTCAATCAATCACACATTTTTTTTTAAATTGTTTACCACTCTCCATGTGTTTGAGCACCCATAGTGATTGAGTGTAAAATGGGGAGTGAAGTGTTAGGACGAGAACACGAATCACACGAACAACGTAACAATCTGCAGCCAGCACACACACTCACACACTCTAAATCACAAGAACAAGAACACAAGATTTATAGTGGTTCGGTCTAATCTGACCTACATCCACTCTCCACAACTAGTTCTTCTTTGTATTAGGTGCTCAAAAGTGAAGTACATGAATGAGAAGTATTTATAGGGGATACAATTAGGGTTGTTGACTTTAAGCTACAGTAACAAATAAACCTCAGCTCTAGACAAAAAACTTCACAACTCACATCTGGGTTATCAGTTTCCACAACCCAGACGAGTTATCTAGGCATCTGGGTTATCAGTAGCTTTGACACTCTCTAGTCAAATCCTCCACAACCCAACAATCTCCCACTTGGAGGCTTTGACAACTTCAAACTGCACTCCATGCAACTTCATATTCATAAGTACCTCTGTAAACTCTTCATCTTTACTAGTTGTGGGCTGCTTTCTCAACAATTAACCTGAAGGCTCGTTGAAGCTCCCACTGAGCTTCAACTCATCAGTCACTACTCATGACTCGTTTTCTGTCCCTGTCGGCTCCCATTGACACGAACTGCCCGATCCTGGAACATTCTGAGAACAAACACTCTCCGAATAAAGCAGATAATCAACTGGAGAGACTTTGACAGCTAGAATACTGGTTCTCTTAAGTCTTAACCCACTGTCGTCTGGTAACTTTGACTGAAGCACGACCCGTGCTCCTACTGCCACGAATGCCCCTGACTGGTTTTACTGAACCTTTTCTAGCACGTCTGGTAAATTTCACAAGCGGGTTTGCCATCTACAAAGCAAACCTTCTTCTGCCCACGAGATTCTGTGAACCGGATCTTGGTCTTCTTCTGAACTGGGAGAACCTCTCCTTCAGGCGGTACACTGACTATGTATAATGAGCCTCTCTTCTTGCCACGTGCAACTACTAAATTTCCCTTAGTTAACTTCCACTGTCCACTACCGAACTTAACCTCGTGACCCTGAAATAAGCCTTTTCTTCAAGCCTGGAATAACTCTCACGTCTCTCAAAGTCCAAGTAGATCCGACTGAAGTAACTAAGTCAATATCACCCATGCCTGTGACATCTAAGACTTCATCATTTGCAAGTCGTACCTTACCAAAATCCCCAATGTTAAGATTCCTTAATGCTTCACTACTGTGGGTAGCGTGAAATGAAGCACCAGAATCCATAACCCAGGAATCTACACTGCTCTCCACATTACAGATCAAAACTTCATCATCTGAGTGGTCTACTGCAGCGTTAACTTCTCTCTTATCGTTTGGACATTGATTCCTGAAATGTCCAACCTCTTTACAGTTCCAACAGGTCACATCATTTAGAGCCCTAGACTGACTCCTCTTTCTGTTCTTGCTGCCACTACATCTGTTATTCTTCCTTCCTCTGCCAACATGCATTAAATCACCCGATGATCCAGCTGAATTTCTTCTTCTGACATCTTCGCCCAGAATAAGATCCCATATCCTCAAGCACTACATCTATGTCTTTCTGACAAAGTAATGCTTCAATCTGCATCTTCCACCAACCAAACTTTTTCCCGTCAAACTTTTCGATTTGCACCTTCCCGTCTTCTACCATGATAACACAAGCACGACTAAACGAAACTGAAATCGAAATAAGCTGTAATCAACACTGAAACAAACAGAAACAGAAAACGCCTGATTTACATTTCTTTGATCTTCAAACAGACGGACTAAACACCTGCTGGTTCACCGGTAGAAAAAAAATTGATCTTGACAAAGGTTGAGGGGTCTTTTTGCAAATAAGGGAAACTTGATTCCCTTAAAAGGAACACAAAAAAAGAACTCCTGGTTCTTCTTCTTCCTGTGCGCTCTGCTCTCTGCACTCCACAAAATCAGTCACCAAAGTGCAAAATCAAAAACCCTAATCTTCGATTTTTGAACCCCAGATGCTATATCTAGCAACAATGGTCTTCAATTTTGTAACCCTAGGCGGCGGCTACTGGTTTATCGAAACCCTAGTCGCAATCTGCAACAGAGTCTTCAATCGGAGCCCTAATCAGAGTTAGGAACTGACGGCGGTGGTGGCGGCTGTGCTAGTAGCGGCTGGTTTAGAAACCCTAGACGCTATGTCTGTGACTGTGACTGAAACCCGAGACCACGGCTTGTTCTTCGACAGGTAAGTGTTCTTCTTCACCTCTTACCTAGTTTGTGTGAATCAATTAAGAGCCTGAGCTCTGATACCAGTTGTTAGGACCAGAACACGAATCACACGAACAATGTAACAATCTACAGCAAGCACACACACTCACACACTCTAAATCACAAGAACAAGAACACAAGATTTATAGTGGTTCGGTCTAATCTGACCTACTTCCACTCTTCAAAACTAGTTCTTCTTTGTATTAGGTGCTCAAAAGTTACAGTACATGAATGAGAAGTATTTTATAGGGGATACAATAGGGTTGTTGACTTTAAGCTACAGTAACAAATAAACCTCAGCTCTAGACAAAAAACTTCACAACCCACATCTGGGTTATCAGTTTCCACAACCTAGACGAGTTATCTAGGCATCTGGGTTATCAGTTGTAGCTAAGGCATAACCCAGACAAGTTAACTTGGTCATCTGGGTTATCAGTAGCTTTGACACTCTCTAGTCAAATCCTCCATAACCCAACATAAAGTGTAGAGTTTATATGACATGACATTATTGGCTACAGAAATTGTTTACCACTCCCCATTTGGGGAGCACTCCTTCCACCCTTAGGTACGACAACCAGAAATTTCACAAGCGGGTTTTTACCGAAAATGTATTTTTTTTTATTATTGTTTATGACGAGTTTTAAAAAGAAAAAAAAGGCTTAAAAGTCCAGGTTGAAACACGTTCGCTCGCCAGGGGACTCCGCCGTGCTCATGTTTGTTAAGAGACTCGTCGCAACATGCAGGAGGTTAAACGGTTTTACAAAAAGAATTTAATTATGTAAATCGGAAACTTAACATTGATATCACACGAATTGAAAAGCCTTATGGAAACCCTAATATTCTTGCAGAATTTATAGCCGTACAATTAAAAAATAGAGTTTCTTTTCGCAAAGCAATGAAAAAGGCTATAAAATCAACTGAACAAGCAGATAGAAAAGGAATTCAAGTGCAAATTGCAGGACGTATCGACAGAAAAGAAATTGCGCGTGTTGAATGTATCAACGTGAATAAGTAAACCAACACATCATATCAAAATCTAGCATATGTAAAGAACATGAAAATACTGTGCATCTGAACTGTTTCAAAATGACCCAGGTACTACTTTTTAGGAGTAAAGAACATGAAAATAATGTGCATCTGAACTGTTTCAAAATGAACCAGGTACTACTTTTTATGAAAATTAACCTGAGCTTGTTCTTGGTTTTCTCGTGTGGTTGCTTCTTACCCGCGGACCCGGGAGGAACCAGCTGCACCCCGAGGAAGCTTGCCTGACCCAGAAGAAGAAGAAGAACCAGTTTTAGCTGGTTTAGGACATAATTCCACGAGTTCAGTCTCCACATCAGTAATCACACCTATAGCAAGCAGCCTTTGTTATCTTTATAGCATATGGTAATACGCCCCATTGAAGGGTAGTTGCACCCTTTTTCAATCACAGCTTCCTCTAAAACCGCAAAATAAACAATCCCTAAGTCGCCAGGTTTTAAGATGTTCGAAGAATGCCTGTTCCCCCTTCCTGTTTTGCGGTTCAACGAATTTTCTATTGAAGACAACACAACACGGAATTCAGGCTCGTGAACTGTACATATATATTGCTCTGCCCCTTCGGTGAAATTAGAGGTGGGGTCTACGACTAGGATTTCAGCAGTGAAAGCGAGCACCTCTTTAACCGGGTGACGAGAAGCTTATAGCACACATCCGCGCTTAACAGTATCATCAAGTGGACCTTTAACCACTAGCTCCACCCGTTCTCCTATTGTGACTTTTGCGACTTCTCTTCCGTTCAATCGAATCGCCTCCACCTTAGTTGACCACGAGCCTGGGTAACAAAACAGATCCAAATTTGTTACAACACAACCGGAGATAACACGTGCAGTAATGATACATGGGTCATCGGTTGCAGTATGAACAACCATTCACAGCATTTTCTTAGCCTCGGACGTAGTTGCAATTTTATCTAGCTCTTCAAGCAGAGTGCAAATTTTGTACTAACTCAAACAAGGTGTCCTCCTCCCAGTTATGCTTTCCCCTCGTAATGCAGAAATAAGCACAAATCTGATGTTTATAACCTTGAATCCAAGGTCACCGAAATATCTAACAGCCTTGTTTCGTAGTTTTTTGAAGTGTTCTTCAGAGTAGCGAAGAAGATCCATCTGCAATGCAATGCGATGCAAAAGTAAATTAGTATAATATACAATTTGAAATGTAAATTACCAAAGCAATTTAAAAAGTACCTTATTCCAACAGCAAATCAATTCTTTGAAGCCAAATGCCCTGGCAAGGGAGCATGGTTCAAGGAAATCTCTAGTAGTATAGGTGGATTTGAAATCCAAACTGCAATCAACGATTACTATTGCAAAATCCCCCAAAGAAAGGCCGTTTATAAGATTTCTTGTATTCCCATACGGCTCCATAAAAGTATAATCCTTGGAGCTGAAGAGACTACTGAACCTCCTGAATGAGGTTTCAAAATCACCAATAGGGTTTATAACTCCCTTTACACCTATCAAATTATCGATCGCTGAAGTCTTGCCGCATCTCTCTTTGCCAATGACGACGATCAAATTTCAACCCTCCTCTGAAAATAAAAATACAAAAGAAGGTAGAAAAGCACATGGTGACGAACTGGAGACATAGAGAAAAGAAGATACTTGTTGTAATTTGAACTCCAAACTTAAATATTCAACTCTAGAAATGTGAGTTGAAGACTGACAACTCAACAAGCAATAACTAGTACTTTAATATGATTTGTCTTTTCTTTTTTGTAACCAATTATTAATGAACACTTGCCTTGTAGAGGAACCACCGGTGGTGTAGGGTTCATGACCTAGACAGAACAGATTTTCAAGATATTTACCAAAAGAGGACGGTTTTTGGGATTGGCGTACAAACAACAGAAAACAATATATACATATATAATAGTTTAAACTAAGATAAACACCTACCGGGCAAAGTACTTCATGCATAAGGATGTGATTTAAAGAAAAATTCTCAAAGCAGTAGTTGCAACTTTCACCGCCCGTATCGAGACCACTTGGCTGATTACATGTGATACAATGATGACATTAACGTGTGGTGGTCAGGCATGACGTGACGTGTTTTATACGTTGTTAAACACATTACGTTAGTGACATCAACGTGGTTAGACATTGGTAAAAAAAGTTTAATGTCTCGGACGTTGTGGTGTCGAGTTGTAAAAGTAATTTAAACAAAAGAATTAAAGTATCGGAGAATATGAAGTGTGAAATTATCATGTAGAAATAAATCAGGGGACAAAATTGTTAAATAATAAACGTTATGCATCAATGTGTCACTTACCAAATGATTGAAGTTAAACTGTAAATTTTGTAAATTTGAGGGTAAAAAAAATATCAAATCATGTTTGAGGGTAGAAAAGACATTTTCAAAGCGTAAAAAACACAATATCAAACCATGTTTGAAGTTAGAAAAGACATTTTCAAACCATGGTCCACCATGGTTTTTAAGATATAGATATTTTGGTCCGGTTAACCAGAAAAAGACTGACAGGTTTCTGACGGATCTGTTGACCGGGCCAAAACGTCGAGCTTTGGCCGCGTTTTGGTCCTGTCAACCAGACAAAAGACTGACACCCGGTCTGGTTGCAGGACCAAAACGTGGCCAAAGCTCGGCGTTTTGGTCCGGTCAACAGACCCGTCAGACACCCGTCAGACACCCGTCAGTCTTTATCTGGTTAACCAGACCAAAACGCCACGTTTTAGCCACAGTTCGACATTGCAGGTTGTGTATATAAGGACAAAAACCACCTTTTTGGGGGCCTTTGTTAATTAATGATCCTTTCCTTGTCTTACTATGCACGCTATTTGGGCGTGTGTATATTGCATTATTTCTAAAATCATCTTTTTTTTTATTATTAGAAAAACATCAAAAAAAAAGTTCAAATTTTTTTTTGATGTTTTTCTCAAAAAAAAGAAAAAGTTATATAATGCCCCTCTATTGTTCCCAGATGCGTTTTTCTTTAAAATTTTGCTTAGGGCGTTCAAAATCAAACGTCTGGTTAGATTATTCTTCGCCAATCATGTCACTACACTCATTTTAAACATTAGTTGTAATTAAAAAAACAAAAAAAAGAATAATAAAGGGTAATAATTACAGGGGCATTATACCACTACACTCGTTATAAGATTCCCATAATACCCAAAAGCTGACTCCCCCCCCCCCACCCCCACTACACATGATCTAACTAAAATGTTGCTTTTTATGCCTTTAAAAAAATGTTGCTTTTATACATTAAACATAAGGCTCCGTGGTGTGGTCATAACCCAAATGATCATCATAACCCTTTATGTCAATACCATCTCACCTCATCTTCATCTATCAAGCTAATTCACCACCCTATATGGTGTGAACTATGACCTCTACTATTATCCACTATCCTCCTTCACTAATCAAAATCTTCTAATTAATTAAAAGATGGTCATGGTTGACATTTATTAAACCATGTGAACCATCATGGTTTGCACAAGAGGGCGGTCTAGTGGTGGTTCCATGGTTCTACGTGTCAAGCCATGACCCAAACGACCATCCCCGTACCCATAGCCTAAAAAGATAATACATCTAAACCATTTGATATTTTTTAATTTAATAATATTTATGTTATCAATCTAAACTTATTTATTATTAATACTTTTTTCTTATAAATCATTATCAAAATTTAGGCAGAGGATGACGCCTCCATAAAATTTTAGGGGAATTATATATTCTAATGATATACTTATTTTACCTATAATTCTCAATCAGTCATTAGTCTAATCATTCTCTCTTTCTACTAACTAGATTACCTTTGTATATTTTTTATATGAACAATTTTTTAAAGAGAAAGTTCTACAGTATATTTTTATTTTTAACTTTTATTTTTTGGGCTGTCCTCAAATTAGTCTTTTAGAAATGTTGTTTAATTATCCCCTTTTTTATTTTTTACTAAATAGATTTCACTCGAATATAAAATTAGATACACGAAGCTAATTCACATATTATCATTGAAGCAAACCACAATACATCTATACGGGTATGAAAATCAAGGTGGAGATACAATAGGAAGTTTATTTGGCTAGGAAGTCTAGGAAGTGATCTTGACCATCCATTAAGTTAATCAAGGGCTAAGATTAAATCAGGGAAATTGAAAAGAAGAAAAGAGGTGCGTGAGTTTGTTCAATGGCATTCTAGTCAATCCAAGCCAATAGTTTCTCTCTCCTCCAATTTCCCCCCATTTTTTAAACGTTAATAACTCTTTCATACGACATTATTTTTTTATAAAAATTGCACCAAAAAAACGAAAATTAAACTCAGTTGCGTAAAACGCAATAGAAAAACCACCAGTTACGTAAAACGCAATGAAAAAAAAAACCTAAAAAATGACATTTTTCTAAAACGCAATGCACCAAAAACACAAAGAAATGACTTATTTGTAAAACGCAATGGTCAAAAAACACAAATAAATGTCTTATTTGTAAAACGCAATGGCCAGAAAACACATAAAAAAGTGTTTTACCTAAAACGCAATGCACATAAAACACATAAAAATGTGTTTTACCTAAAACGCAATGACCAGAAAACACAAAGAAATGTTTTATTTGTAAAACGCAATGCCAGAAAACACTTAAAAATGTCTGTTTTCTAAAACGCAATGACCTAAAAAAACAAAAGAAAGTGTTCTCTATAAAACGCAATGGACTGAAAACACCTAAAAATGTGTTTTACCTAAAACGCAATGACTAAAAACACTTCAAAAATGTGTTTTACCTAAAACGCAATGACTAAAAATACTTAAAAATGTGTTTTTTTCTAAAACGCAATGGACACATAAAACTGTTTGTGAACTGTCTGTGAACTGTCTGAATTTCAACCCCAGCCAGGGGCTATGCCCCTTGGACCCCGCCAGGGGCTGCCGCCCCCGGACCCCCGCCAAGATCGTAAAACGCAACGACTAAATAAAAACCCAGATCGTGAAAATGAAATTAAAGAATTTCTTACATGGATCGAAGCCGGTTTCTTCATCAATTGACGAAATTTGAATGATAGAAACACTTATCAGCGATTGAATCGAACAAATCGAGTGATTATCTTCAAAATCACCAGAAAAAACGAGATTTTGAATGAAATTAAACTGGGTTTTCTTCAAAAAAAAGCTGAAGAACACGTTGATCGGGTTTTGAATCATTGATTGGTGATGAAAATCGCACTATAATGTAGTGATTATTGAGATAGAAAGTGAAGAAATGGTTAAAGATGGTGGGTTTTGAAAATGGTGGGTTTTGAAGTTACTGGATTTTGAAAGATGAAGAAGAAGGAGTTGGATTGACTAAAATACCCTTTTTCTTTATTTTAAATGTTGCCACATGTCATAATTCTATGGCTTCCTATCCTTTCTAGCCAAAATTAACTTCCTATTTGATCTTTTCCCTGAAAATCAAATATGTATGTCTGTTTGCATATCACAAAATGGTTACCTTCGTGCTTTTCAGAAAAAGATAATAAGAAAGTAAAATAAATATAAACAACAATTTAAAAAGTGATAATTTAATCTACTACTTCTAATAAAGCAAAATAATGTTTATCCACTTGTCATTAGCTTAAGCCAATACTTGCCATGTGGCATTTGATTAATACCTCATTTTCTCAAATGACCGCCAAAACACAGCATCCCTCACGCCTTTTTTCTTTTCCTTCTTCTTTCTTTAACCTAATTAATGTTCACCGTTTCACACAATCAACTCTTCATCTTCACTCCAATCTTCTTCCAAGAATACCATCGGTTTCCATATAACAATGAATTATTTCACTGGATCTACATATATAGATGGTTCTATGTTCTTCATCGTCTTCATCTACTTCTTCTTTTTCTTGATTTGATTTCAGAATTTAGAATATCGATCTACAAATCTGTAAGTTGTTTTTGTTAAATTCCTTCTTTAATCATTATTCATGTGTTCCTTCCTTTAACTACTGTGTTAAAACTATGTTTCTGTTGATTTAACCCTAAATCCAATTTTCATTGAAAATCTGTTGATTTTGGGGTTTTAATATTATGTTTTTGTTATAGAATATGATGCTTATGCAAAACCCTAAAACCGATTTTCAGGTATAATATTGTTTATTTCTCATTTTTATTTATTCTATCAAGTATATACGAAACCATAGATCCGATTGTTATGGAATATCTTTGTTAGGTTTTATTTCAATTGATGTCTAATAAGTTTTATTTGATTGTGATGCTTACTAAGGTTTTGATTGTGATTCAAAACCCTAAATCCGATTGGGATTGAAAAAAATGTTGATTTTGGGGTTTTAATTTTATGGTTTTGTTAAAGAATAAGTTGATTATGCAAATCCCTAAAACCGATTTTGATGCAGAACATCTTTTATTTCTAATGTTTATTTATTCTATCAAGTTTATACGAAACCCTAGATCCGATTGTTATGGAATATCTGTCTTAAGTTTTATTTGAATTGATGTAAAGTAAGTTTTATTTGATTGTGATGCAAAATAAGTTTGTGATTGTGATGCAAAAGCCTAAATCTGATTGTGAGGGATTGTGATGCAAAAGCCTAAATCTGTTTGTTTTTGTGAGGGATTGTGATGCAAAAGCCTAATTCTGATTGTGATGCAAAACAAGTTTTATTTGATTTGATTTTGTATTCTATGAACCTCATTTGTGTATATCATTGTTATGAATTATAGTTTTTTATTTGATATGATTCTGTTTATGTGTTTTCAGTCTGATTTATTGGTTATGGTTATGTTATACAAACCCTGATTCTGATTTTCATGGAACTGATTTTCATGGAAAATCTGGTGATTTTGTTTCATGTCTATATAATCTATGAACCTCCGTTTATATACTGTGTTAAAACTGATGAATGATTTTTCGTGTTAATGTTGTTTTTTGCTTAACGATTTGATATTGTGATTGATCATATGTGTTCTTGGAGTTTAATGGTTTGATCCTTGATGTTTGACAATTTAATTTCGGATCATGATAACGGTTCGGTACTATCCATCAGTTTGTTACAAAATTATTATTGTTAATTATTATTTCCTTATTTAGAGGATAGATAATAATTTAATTTTAAATTTAAAAATTTGATTCGGATGATAATATGGAAGTAAACGATTTGGAGTTAATAACATTAATTGGATTTGTTTTTTAGGTGGGTTCAATGTACCTAGACATGTTAGTTGTTTAAAATTTAAAATTTTATATATAATTTTGATTAAATTCTTCCAACATACTATAGTAATTTTAAATATAAATTATATTTGACTTATTTTTAAATAAAGTTACCTGAAATAGAAGTTGACTACATTCATTTTTTATAATTGTTAATTATCCCCTAATTTTTAGTAACCTCTAATCAACAATTATTTGTTTCTAAATAACTAATTAGATTCAAATTATTCAACAATTATATTAAAAACATTTATTGATTGTTATTATATATGCTTTAAATCATTAAAATAATAGATACGGAATTGACTTTTGAACTTTCAGTGTATTTTAGATGATTATGTCCCTCAAGATACTAGCATTTGTATGTTTTCAAATATCGTTTTAATTATTAGAAATTTGTTTAAAGAATATATTAATATTCTTAAAAAACGTCAAAAAATGTGTTTTTAGTATTTTTGGCTGATAATTTTCTTATTTAGATGATAGATAATAACTTGATTTAAAATTAAAAATTTTGATTTGGAGGATATTATGGAAGTAAACGATTTGGAGTTAATAACAATAATTGGATTTCCTTTTTAGGTGGGTTCAATGTATCTAGAAATGTTAGTGGTTTAAAATTTAAAATTTTATATATAATTTTGATTAAATTCTTCCAACATATTATAGTAATTTTAAATTTAATTATATTTGACTTATTTTTAAATAAAGTTACCTAAAATAGAAGTTGAGTACATTAATTTTTTATTATTGTTAATTATCCTAATTTTTAATAACCTCTCATCAACAATTATTGGTTTCTATATAACTAATTAGATTCAAATTATTCAACAACCATATTATAAACATTTATTGGTTGTTACCATATATGCTTTAAATCATTAAAATAATGGATGCGGAATTGACTTTTGAACTTTCAGTGTATTTTAGATTATTATGTCCCTCAAGATGCTAGCATTTGTATGTTTTCTAATATTGTTTTTAATTATTAGAAGTTTGTTTTAAGAATATATTAATACTCTTAAAAAAACGTCAAAAATGTGTTTTTAGTATTTTTGGCTCATAATTCCTTATTTAGAGGATAGATAATAACTTGATTTTAAATTTAAAAATTTGATTTGGAGGATAATATAGAAGTAAACTATTTGGAGTTAATAACATTAATTGAATTTCCTTTTTAGTTTGGTTCAATGTACCTAGACATGTT
Organism: Helianthus annuus; assembly: GCF_002127325.2. Taxonomy (NCBI): domain Eukaryota; kingdom Viridiplantae; phylum Streptophyta; class Magnoliopsida; order Asterales; family Asteraceae; genus Helianthus; species Helianthus annuus. The sequence goes on along the minus strand of NC_035433.2, from coordinate 140,197,647 downwards.
AGTTTGATTCAATTAGGGGAAATCTTGGTTTTTGAAATATGTTAATTCGTTTTTAGGAGTTTATGGATCAAAGTAGTTGGGTAAAAAGTCAATATGGATTCAGGCTTTCGATTCGGTTGACCCAAATCATTTTTAATTTAGTAGTATTTTCATTTGCTTGAATAAAATGATCTATAATGTTTTGGCATGTTTTCAGTATTTATATTATCTGTTTGACCCACTTATAGAGAAAACATAACATGAATCACAACCCAAACATAAAATCTATATAACCTTTGATACTATTATATGCAATTCTTGTTTTTATGGCTAAACGGGTAGCCATGAGGTATTATCATTTGTCATCTAAGTGAATCTTATTTGAGTAGTAACATGCCAACTTCATTAATTTTCCACTTCAAATACTTGGCAATTTCTATGGTTTTTTGAGGTTTGTTTGTTTTTAGTTCCAGGTTCTGCTTTTATTTTTCCTTCTATAAATCTATAATATGCAGGGCTGTAACCGTAATGAATGAAACATTAAAGCATGCCGAATGCTTGCCGACTCGGACATGCTTTGCCTTGACGCAATATTGTGAAGGAACCCTTGACGCCATCAGGTGATTGTGCAATTTTGGGTGTGTCGTCGTTCCTTCACAGAATTTTGGATATGTATTTTTTTAGTTTTCTATCTTTTGAGTTTTTACTTGCAAGTCCTTATTCTAATTCAAGATAATGTGAAACATTTTTGAGTTTTCCTTTGTCGTTCCTTTGTTAAGATAATCATAAACTTTATAGGTTTCATCATTTTTTTTAATTTTAAGAATTGTCATTGTGTTGTCTTTCATCTTTTGCAACTTTTCATTTTCTTTAACACATCCAAACATGTCTTCCATGAAATCTTTGAACAGATTATCAGGACACTGCTATCAAAAGGTGTTGGATCTGAATCTTATGCAGGTTTTCTTTTGATGAGTTAGATATTTACATGATAAAAACCATGTATTTTATGGAAACAGACTAAATTAAAACTATATTGAAGCTTTGCAAATTTTTAGGCCCTTCAAAGTTGTTCATGTTCGTCAAAGCTCCTTTTTCTTTCAATACGCCTCTCCACTTTCTTCTCAAGCGTGATTATAGATTCAATAAAAAGGTAATGTTTAATTATCGGAACATTTTTATTTGAGCATGTTGATGGCTTCAAAAGACCTATATTATTTTAAGTACTTTTAGAATGACCAGCTCTTTTTAAATTATTAAATCGTATCGAGTTTTCTTTACTAATGGTTCCTCTTATGAGCAACTTTACTAATAAGTGATAACATATATATTGTATATATTCATACAAATCTATAACCTAGAGCTTGATACTGGACGTTCATATTTATTTGTTTGTTATCTATTTTTTGCCACATTTACAACTCCATCTAGAGTTTCAAGTTATAGTTGCTTTTAGAGGTTGCAAGATTAGTGGGATGGGTAATTGGTCAAAACGGGTAGTAGGTTTGGATCATATGTGATGCTGTCCTTTTACAACTCTATTTAGATTTACAGGCTACACTTACATGTAGAGGTGGCAGGTTGGGTCACATGCTAAAACAATTAAATTTTAGTTGCTTAGGCAAAGCTTTTTAAAGGCGTTTGGAGGAAAGGATACTAGAGTTGACCAATCAAGTCAAAGTAAGACAAACAAATTTTATCAAGCTTGGATCTTTAACTACAACAAATGATCAGTTCGAAATAAAAGTAGCCTGATATTTTCTAGATGTCGTTACAATTGATCATTTTATCTTAAGGCTTCCTAATCGCTTAAATACACTAATTTGCAGTTTCTCCTATAAGTAATAAAAATTCTTCTTATTGTTGTGACCTTATAAACTCCATTTCCTTAGTCATGTCCTGAACAAAATGTAACTGAAATCTTTGGTATTGTTTTGCTTGGAGTGGTCTGAACCTTTGATCATACTTGCTTTATGCAGTAGCAACTGATCTATGAAGGACTGGAGAGGCGAAAGATCGGTTTTTTCAGCATTATTCCAATCGGCACCAAAGCTGCGAAGGTATAGACCCACATTTAAAACATTCTCAAACTTACATTGCTTCATTTATTATAATTTAGCAGTGTTTTGTTTAAAAAAAAAGACCAAGTTCTTATCAAATGGATATAAAACACAACCCAAATGGGTTTGAGTGAAAAGTCAAAAAGTCATGATTCTTCAACTTTTAACATAAACAAACTGAGTCAGTTGAAATATGGTTTGTATACTAATAGTTTTTCATCCATATTTATAAACCTTTTGTAAATAAATAATGCACTAAGTGTGATAATTAAAGACAATATTATCACATTAATAACATGCATTTAGGAGTTTTATGCACAGTTATGATGAACCACAACTCAAATGGGGTTGAGTACCAGGTGAAAACGTTAAACAAGTCCTCTTAACACAACTTTTATTAAATAACCGGTGCAACAAAGATTATTATTATTACAATAATAGTTGTAATTAACTACCTATTTGATCCGTTTGAGATAAGAGACAAATCACATGGTTTAGAGACTCATCTTTTGCTTATTCTAGCATCTGTCAATTTAGGAAAACCAAGATTGTAAAACATATTTCATTCATGTTCTTTGTAGGTTATCGAGAAAGTTTTGCTAGCCCTCAATGGCACATTGAGCCAAATCGCCTTCCGTGTGATAACCATGGATGTCTCGGACTTGACCATGAGAATTGAAAGGCCGTCTACTTATGACTAGGACAAGGCCGCCACAAGCAACTTTTGAAGGTTTGTAAAATGAAAATAATCAAATTATCTTTTATCCGTTATATAAGGTTTAATGTCGTCGGGAAAGGTAATTTGATGAAGGTTATACGAAGCCACTAGGTATTGTTTCTCGAATGGTTGCTCTGCTATGGTTCATGATGTTGGTCTGGAGGATAAAGATGTTATTGTTTTCCATGTTGTTGATGCTCAGATGCTAAAGTTCACTCATTTTAGGGCTGATTGTCTTTCCCGTGTTAAAAACAAGTTTTTTTTTTGTAGAGATGTTATTTCCCGAGAACGGTAACTTGGTAATTTATACCTTACTACTTAGGATGAAGAACCAACTGACCTCTTTATTGACGATTGCATTTATTCTTTATTTAGTGGTTGCCGAAAGAGTTTATGAACCGACACTTTGGACAATAACTTTACAATTCGTTTTGGAGGTACATACATGTGGAATGTCAAAGTGAATAGGCTCTGGGGATCGAACTACTTCATTCAAGATTTCTCACAAATCAACAAAGAACTTTGTCACACCCCAACCAATGGCGGAAACATCGGGATGAGACGAAGTGTGAAGATTGCTCGAGACATCATAACGCTAATAATTGTGACAAGTATTTAAATAATCGTTTAATTTCATTTCTAAAGAATCAAGTACAAGGTTTTGAAACAAAATACAACAACATAAATAATAAAATGATACAATACAAATACAATTCTTTCTAAGTGTGTATCTAAGCATCCTACTAGATTCCATGCATCGTCAACATCCACCTGTAACATGTTAAAATAAAGTTCAATGCAAAAGCAAAGGCGAGTATACAAGTTTGATACGTACATAGCAAAAGATAAGTTTGAACAATTCCTCATAGCAAGCATGTGATTCAAGATGAACATTTAAACATGGTATGTGTCTAACATATCAAACCAAGGAAACGCAATATGCTCATGACATAACCGAAGATAAAGAGGCGGGTCGTTAATCCTATAGCGCTACATATGTCACGGTTTGGCTCGTACGAAGTTAATGATAAATTCAACACATAAGATAAATCCAAGTTTAAAGCATCAAGCCATCACGTATACAAGCATGTTATAGGAATGTTCTTGTGTTTAAGCAAAATGTTCATGTGTAAGTTTGTTGATAGATAAACATGTTACACCCCAAAAGTGGTAAAAGTAAAAAGGGGAATACGAGTATACTCACAAGGTTTGCATATGTTTTCCGATTATCCAATTGTTGACGAGTAGAGATTTAGAGTCCGAATGTATAAGGGTTAAAGTTCAAGTATGTTTAGAGTCGAGATTCGGTGTTTAAAACAACATAAAAATAAGATATGAGAATAACATGGAAAATAATCATTTAGTACATATGATGCTTGTTCTTGACACTAGGAAACTCGAAGGAGTTTAGATGTTTTCATGGAACAAGGTTCCATTAGAATCGTGACAAGTTATCATAGTCTAGGATGATGTAATCTAGTACCCCGACATATGAACACTAGTTCATCATCAAGGATTCGATTATTCGAATAATATGTTTAGGGTATATAATATATGTCCAATAGTTCAAGCATGAGGTAGAAGATTAAAATCTTCATTTTGGTACCTCTAAATGTCATAGAAATCATGTAGGAGGTAGGAAGATCAAGTCTTCCATTTAGGCACCTCTATGTGTTCACCACTACACTTGATATAAAAACAACCAAGGAGGGTCATGAACATACAATAAAGAATAAGAAATATACACACTAACTAAGAGAAATCATCAAATCATGTGAGGATTGTATGTTTGGACAACCCAAGTTGTTCCATAATCACTCATGTATCAAAGACAAAGTTTGACATGACTTGTGGGTTAAAAACCCTAAACAAAACACCAAGTTTATGAGGTTTAATCCTCTGATTTTTAAGTGTCTCAACCTTGTTTTTAAGCCTAACCAACCACTAAAGTGTTGTAAGCATTAGGACATAGGTTTGAGATGAGATAGACTCAAGTTTGGTAAGAAATAACAGGGATTTCATGAAAACAAAAACAATCAGTGGACTTTGGAGCCTTTTTGCCGGAGTTCCAGGGACTTATTTACTGTGAAAAACCCATGGAAACGTAGATAAGGTCAATACAAAGTAGTAGGAAAAAGAATCGAGTGAATCGGATAAGAATTGAGTGAGTTATGCTCATTTTCGTGAAGGGGTGTCAATCTGCTCGAACCCTTGCTTTCAGCTACGGTTTGGAGGATGTTTTGAGAGTTTTTAGTGTTGCAAAAGTGGTAGGGAGGCTGGTTATAAGTGATATTTATAGGGGGAAGGATTAGGGTTTCAATGGGTTGGGCTTTGTAAGTGTTTAGAAGGGGTTACACCTTGAAACTAGCCCACAAAACCCAACTATATGGGGCTGAATTTTGCTGAATTGGGGCTGCCATATTTCTTTTTTTTTTATTTTTTTTAAAACATTATAATGAGTAATTTTGTTAATTAAGTTGTGTAATAATATGCAACAATGTTTCCCCTAACTTGTAACAAGGTGAAATATGAAATAAAACATGATTTAACTAGGTAAAAAGTGTAATGTACAAGTATGTAACATGTTTGTAAGTGACAAGTATAAGTCACATATTAGATGATTAACCGTTGTATAAATAAGCATATTATTAGGGGTTTTTAGGTATCAACAATTTAAGGACAAGCATGGACATGCATCATGAATAAGTATCGTATAAGTATGAATTACAAATAAGGATTCGATGTACAATGAATTCGAACGTATGAACATGTATGAATATGTAGATGGTGAATTTAAAGAAATACGAATTTTATTTATGATCCAAGTCTCGGATTTTACAACGAAAAGACGACTACAATAATACAAGATTTCCAAAAATAGCATTACAAGGCGAGCTTTCTAATTATGGAAAGTATGAAAAAGCAGGGCGTTACAAACTTCATCTCATATCAGGTGATGTAATCGTTTTTGAGTTGGTTGCGAGACGTATTTTCAACATTCTGGTTTTCCGTCCTAATGGAATATTGTCTGTTGTTCCCGAGGTTGCCAATAGTGTTGGTGTTGAAGAAGAGGAAGACACATAACAAATGGATGTTAGCAAAGATTTGTTATTAGACGGCAAAAATCAAGACATGGAAGATGACATTGTAGACATTGAACATGATGTGCCAGTCATTGTAGCGGATCCTGTGTTGGAACCAGACTTTGTTGACGTTCCACATATTCCGGCCGTTGTTCATCAAGCCAACCAATACGAACTAACATGGTGTCCATCTTTTCGTTTTGTAAGTTTTTCATACTCTAGATGCTTTATTTTAATATTATGTAACGCTTTGAAGTTTGCATTTTGTTTATTAGTTTTTTAATTTGTTTATTTTATCGGACTGTAATGCAGCGGTTCCCAAAGGCATTTGCAGCAAATGTAGATATATATGTCCTTGATGAGATGGTAGTTCAAACTGAAGACGGGTTTCAATGACACTAGAGATCCGGCAAGAAACGGCACGTTGGAAAATGCTGCAGACTGGGTTGGAAAATGGAGCTCAGTTTTTGCTGCGATATTATAGGGATCAAAACACGTTGCGAATTCTTAATCCGAACCCCTAGGTGATGTATCTGTTGACAGTAGCGTCAGAAGTAAACAACTAATATCGTTACCAAGCATGTCGTATGTGTGGTAACAGTTTTGGAACAATTATTACTATATATGTTTTGTTTACAAAAACTTAATGTGTGACAAACATTATGTCGATGTACTTTTGGGACATGCTCAAGTGTCTCAAAATATTAGGTTTAACAATCAAAGTTTAACGGTTCTACGTTTAAATTATTTTATGTGTTTAGTTGGTGTTTAGCCATCCGCGAAAGTCGCGGGGTCTTAGGCTAGTTGTTGATTAAATAAAGAAAATGAGGGATGCAAAAAAAGAAATTATATCGGATAGAATGTTAAACGAATAAAAATGAGATATCAAATTTTAATTCGGATAAAAACTATTTTTGCAAATCATCATTAGTTTTTATAATGGCTAACACATACTCTTTAACATGTACTTCCAAAATTTACCTATTGTCTAGTTACGCGACTCATTTTATTTTTACATTTACAAAACTAGTTTTACCGTTGATCAAATTTATCTTTTATTTTCTTAAATATAAAGAGTTTAAATCTCATTTAAAAGCATTTAACTATTAAATCTTTTACAAAACCAATTTTACTGTTGCTCTAATTTATCTTTAATTTTCTAAAATGTATATTTTCTGATAAATAAGTACCTTTACAACACGTAGTATAAAGCAAATTTTAAAATGCCATCATTATTAGAAATGTAATGATGTTTACCCAATATAGATAATAATTTTCATAAAATCACTAAACTAATTCCCCTCTTTTACTTTTTAAGATTTACGCACAAATTTGCATCATCCTTACGGTTACAAATCACATCCATTGTCATGTTAAATTAATAACTAAATAACTTTATTTCTATAACTTTTTGAAAGTAAAATCACAACATATTAAATTATTAATGTATAAAGAAAATTGGATTATTTATAGAAGACATTGCTGGTATTGGCAGACACATTTTCTTTATTTCACTGACAGTTACACATTTTAAATAATTTGTATCCATCTATTGGTCTTCAGTTAAGAAAAACTAACAGAGTTAAATTTTTTTCCGAATTACAAATTGATATTTTAGGGCTTTTGATCAGAACAAGGATACGAGTCGATTGATGTAAACTTACCTTGAAACGGTGTTGTTTTACGTCAATCGACTCATATCCTTGTTCTAATCAAAATACTTAAAACATCAGTTTGTAAGTCGAAAAAAAAACGTAACCACGTTAAGTATTTTTTAACTGAGAACTGGTGAAGACAAAATATTTGAAAGGCGAGACTGATAGTTAGAATAAAAAAGTAAACACTATAGGACTGCTAATGGCCAATGACGACGTATACCGAACATTATTAGAATCCAATCTCTCTCAAAAAAAAAAATTGTCTTCTCCAATCTATTACTTATATTAAAACAAAACAATTTTGGCCACTTGGCATTTGCTTAAACTACTAATAGCCACGGGTCTTCCTATCAATCCACGCTTATTGTGTTTAGGCGCTAAAACGAAAAGCCTCTAAACCCTAATTTCAATTTCAACTCTCTGCCTCTTCACACGCTTCTTTTATTCCTTCCTTTTCTCTCAACTATATCATTCAACTTGGATTCTATCTTCATAGCTGCCACTTCTTTTTGGATTTGAACAACTTTTTTGCTTGATTTTTCATTAGAATCAGTTCTTGGAATCGGTGGCTCTGGGTTCTTGATCGTCGTTTCATCTTCTTAGGTCAGGGTTTCTCCTTCTTTTTGAATTATTGTTTCATCTTCTCAGGTGTTAGCGTTTCTTCTAAACGGCAGGATTTAGGGTTTAGTTTAAGTAATCAGTTGAATTACAATTATGTATCAGGTATGATGTATATGTTTAGGTTTGTGAAAAGTGGAACAAATTGTTAGGTTTGCGATTCACATTCGGATCCAACAGGTAGTGTCTAACCCTAAACTTGATTGGCCTTTCCTCAACGTTAAGATTTTGATTGTGTTTTATTTTTGTTTTTCTCTGTTGTTTGGGTCTGTTAGCTGCTTGCTAAGGGTCGTTCTTGGTTTTAATAAAGCTCCACTTTGGTGTTGAGTTTTTATTTTCTGTTGTATTCTTGAAGACTCAATTCAATCTGCAGTTGGACATAATTTGAATAAGAAAAAGTATACATCAAGTATACTAGATGTGTAGGTAGAATGCACCTATGGAAAAGTATACAAAGCCAGAGAGAAAGCCACCGGCAAAATTGTTGCTCTCAAGAAAACTAAACTTCATGAAGACGAAGAAGGCGTTCCGCCTGTTACGCTCAGAGAGATCTCGATCCTGCGGATGCTCTTACGTGATCCTCATGTGGTTAAGTATGTCTTTCAATATCATTTGAATCTACAATTCCTTATTATGATGAAAAGTTAGGGTTTATGTGTTCTTTTAGCGATTAATTGAGTATATAGTTTCAAATTTACGCTTATTTTGCAATGATTTATGCTTCAATTTGTTTAATTACCGATTTTTTGTTTGTATATTCGTGATTAAATCGAAGAGGTCAGATTTAGGGTTTTGATGAGTATATTAGTTCGTTTTGCCAGATTTATGCTTCTATTTCGTGATTATTTATGCTTCAGTTTGTCTGTATAATGATTATTTGTTTGTATTTTTGTAATCAAATAGAAGAGGTCCATTTCACGTTTTTGTTTGAGGTGAAGAGGTCAGATTTATGCTTCAGTTTGACTATATACTGGTGCTGAAACTTTGGTAAACTTTCTAATCCTTTTAGTTGATGTTTAACCCAATTTTTAGATAATTTATTCTGTTTTAAGACTTGTGTTTCTATGTTCAAATACTTAAACTGGACTATTAATATGCCCAGGAGTCATGGATTACTATTGCAAGATGTTAAGTTGGTATTTTATTTAATAATGTTAATAGAAGAATAGCAACTTTAAACCACTATAATTGTGAACATGGTTATTAACTTAAAATCATTGTTTAAATCTTGAATATTTAGCTTTGTGAAACAGATCCATTTGGCGTGGGGGCTCAGTTGCTACCTTTATGTTCGGTATTGCATCTACTACTTTTCAAGGTCAAACATGGACAGGTTTTTTCAGTCAACGTTATTCTTTTGCTATAATTTACTATTTTGCTATATGATAGATTACTTCAATCTTTTTTGCGTGGTTTGTTATTTTGTTTTCTATTCATCTGAGATTATTTAATGTGTTGAAAACTCTGATTAAGGGCTTGGATTTGCAATAAACGGATTGATGAACTAATGTGTCGAAACTATGATTTTGTTTTTTCAATCGATTTTATCAGGTATCTTCGTCATCAACACCTTTAATTTCATTGATATACGCATCGTTTGGTTATTTATTATATTTTTTTGTCTATTGCAGAATCCTTTTGGAGTCATGGAGAAGATGTCCCATTGAAAGATGTATGTCTATTACAGTAGCTTGCTAATATCTCTGTTATCCGGTATAAAATATATACTTTATAGTGTAACTTATATTATATAACAAGTATAATATAATAGTGCACTATAAAACCACAAAGTGCATTGATTAAAACATGGCAAAACTTTTCCTTTTTGGTCATTTTTATCGAGCCATTTTTATTTTAACTATAAAAAGAATTAAATTATCTATTTGACCTATTTATACTAACAAAGATATTAAAATCTTTATCGAAGGCATTACTGATTTGTTGAGCTTGAACATGCTATAAACCCGAACTTGCTATTCTATCCTAAAAGATGCCCCCATCCAAGGTAATATTTTGCAACTTTTGGGAATGTAACGCTAAATCTATAAATCCATATGTATTCTGGGGTTGTAACGCTGAGAATTCAAGTTTCCATATTTCTTTATAATCATCTTCCAAAATATGATTGAGTTCCCATGTTTAACGATGATTGATCGCATAAGCCCTAAATCTATAAATCCATATGTATTCTGGGGTTTCTTCACATCGATTCTAGGTTAGGGTTTTAATCCATGAATATGGTTTTCTTTTACCTTCACACACAGAGCTCTATTCGATGTAAGCAGCTTCAATCAGCACCACTATATTTGTTAATTTACCTTTTGTTGCATTTTTTTGTTTACTTTTATTCTTAGGGTTTCCTGAATATTTGTTCTAGGTTTCGTGTTTGTGTTTGGCTGAATTCAAGAAGTTGGAGAGACTAGACCTCACCTTCAATAATCTGTTGTCACACGAGGTAATTTATAATTAGTTTATTGAAAATTTATTTGGGTCTTCATGTTTATGAACATGAAACTGTTTATGTCTTACTGATTGTTGAAGGTCAGGTATCAAATGATCCTAAATCAGTTTAAAAAACCTAACCCTAATCTATAACTAATTCGTATAATTTGTGTTTTTCTTATTTAAACTAGACTGGATTTGTGAGATTATACATCCGACTGATGTTTGAATTGTTGTTGTAGATTAATGGATGTTCAAGCAAAGAAGAAGGCGCTGTATCGTGCTAAATTGAAAGCACAAAACCAGGACAAACGTATTGATTCTCCTCTTGTAAGGTATACTTATTTTCATTATTTTTAAATTAAATGATCTGGAACCGGAAATAGTTTTTTTTTTGAAGAAAATTATAAATAGGGCATGGTATAAGCAGGTTAATCATTGTTTTTCATGAATTTGATAGGTTAACTATTTGAGGTGTGGCAGTGAATCGACCTTTTCATAGTTGTTGATGTTGGAGGTTAATGGTCAAACCGCAACATCTTATTGGCTGCACTTATCGGCCTGTTGGAATTTAATGGTCAACGGATGTCAAACAAGTCCTGCAAGTAAGCTAAGCTTCCACAAATATCATCATTTGTTTATGAAAATTTAAGCGTTTTTATTGATGACCACACGTTTCCATGGTCCTCATGTTTGATGACCACGTGTTGAACAAATCCAGCCAAAAGATTAGATCCGATAGTTAGAATAATGGCGGCGGTTAGCGTTTCTTCAAGCTATTGATAGCGGCTGTTGTTGTTGCAATTCGGAGAAGAATCAACCACTAATCCAGGTTAAAAATAACTTTACAATTTGCTATAATAATTTTGGTATTTATCAGTTTAAAAATGTATATTGATTTTTTTGTATGTATTCTAATACAGTTTGTACTTTCCTATCTTGCTAAGATGTTTCCTGGTGAAGGTTAGTTTTTGTTTTACAACGTTCATCTCTATGATGTCATTAATACTGATTGCCATACTAGAGATTTTTGTCACTAAATAGATTCACATGTTAGCAATTGTGTAGACTTTGACTTTAAAGGTCAATCAAGCTACTTTTTAGATACAAATATGATATGAATTTTGTTAGACATCAGTTTGTAGTTTGTACTCATGCATCCTAGAATAGGATCCACATACAATTTTTGTTAGGATGCAATCAGATAGGAGGGTATAGTGGATTGGGTAACGGGTCAAACACGGTTGTGTTACAAAAAGTCATTTTAGAGAAATATTTTTGAAAGTTTTTTAGACCAACGAGTTTCGTTCACAAATTTGGGTATTGATTTCGAGTGGAATAGTTGGTGTCCAATCAAGATTAATTTCTTGGTTTGGAGGCTGATTCAAGACCGGATTCCTACTGCGGTCGCTCTTGAAAGAAGAAATGTTTATTTGCCTTGCACCCTGTGTAAGCTATGCAATGAAGACGAAGAAACGGCACTCCATACAAATATGTGTACAAAGATTTAAAAACAATATAAAGCAAGATTAGCTATTGATATAAAGGAAAGAAAGGATATCAAAGTCTTAAAGATGTCTTACCCAAGCAAATCATGCTTTTCATTGCCATTAAATTTAATGCACTCTATCCTGATATGTATTTTGTGAGACTGAAAGGGATCATAATATTGTTGGACTAATCATGTTTGTTTTGCATATGAAACGAGTTGGTGCAAAAGGAAACTTCGCGTACAAGGGTCTACAATTCGAATTTGGTTGAGTCTTTGAGGTAGTTTTAATTAATCGATTTGGTTTGCCTTATTTCTGAAATTTAATTCTAACGTTTAGTTGTAAAATATCTTAACACCGAAAATGGGACCCCAATAAAAAAAATTCTAGGTCCGCCACTGGTTGGATGTTTAATTGCCTGTTGAGAAGAGAAACCTGCTCTCAATTGTATACAAGAACGTGGTGGGCTCATGTAGGGCAAAAACAGGCGCCTAATATATAATGTATTATATAATGTTCAATTTCATTGATTAACTATATTTATATATTTATGATTTATGTATTTACATTGTTTAACCTGTGTAGAACACGAGATTGTAACTAATCCTAACGTTAAACTAATCCTAACGTGTAAAATTGGTATGTTTTCAGGGTAAACAGCTGGCGGAGTTGCTCGATGAAGATCCATCTTTGGTGTCAAAGAGACAAGAAATAGCCAAACACTTGAAATGTAAAAGGCATCAAACGATGAGATCAATGCAGTAGCATGAGTACCATATCCCAAATAAACACAGGTCTCACAAAAGGTGATCCAGGTTCTTTTCTAACTAAATATAAATAACACGTTTGCACCACCTTAAGTGCTTATTTCTAATTGTTTTTATATTATAAATGGTGTTTCAGGTTCACATACGGAGAAGCGAAAATTATTACGTTGATCAGCGCATTAATTTCCGGGGTGTTAATAAGCATGGGCCTTATGTTTGTATTTTGGGGAAAACGGATAAAGAATTTCGTGCCATGTGAAATACTGTTGACAAGTAAGTTATATTAATCACATAATCAGTTTGAGTTAATTTAGATTTTAAACAGTTTATAAAAGATTCGATAACAACGGAATGCGTCAAATGCAGCATATTGGTTAAACATGTCACGAGAGTGTAAAGCGTGCAAATTTCTAAATCATGTTATTAGTAGATTACTATAAAAATGTATAATGCATTAATTACATATGAAAAAACTTATAAACGGATTCTTTTCTGGTCACCCCAACCTGACCCTATCCATACCAAAAATGACCCGTTTTGACATGAGCCGAGGTATACATGCACATAACTGCATAGTATACTTGCTATGGGTACAATCTGTTTGTAACGTAAACATTTTGACAGCCTTCATGAGTTCATTCTGTGATAATGTTTTTTTGTCGATGAATTAAGGGTATTTAGACATTTAATAGTTTCCATTCGCGTTTTGAGCAACTTGCAGGAACATCCAGTGTAGTTGCTTCCGTGGTAACCCAGCAACATGCATTCTTGAAAGTTCGAACGGGTCAGGAGCGTCGAAACAGAGGAAAATAATTGTATATGGGGTATTCCTCAAAACATGTTGGAGAATTTAGCAATGCAGAAACGATAAAGTGTTTAAAGGAGTGGCTACTTTAGTTAGCAAGGTGGTGGAGGAAGTAAATGAAACATCGTATGCTTGGATCCAGCACATGTCAAAGATTATGAGTATTTCGTGGAGTGATTGGCGCAACTTTAATTTATCGTTTAATGTCATTTTTTTGTATTCTTTTTGTGATGTAACTCTGCTAGACTATGTTTTGTTCTTGCTGTTCAGGTCTCCCTTTGCTCCTTGCTAAGTGGATGTGTTTGGCTGGATTAATAAAGGTTTTCTTTGTTGTTTTTCTTTTACTTTTAAATATTAACTTCTATTGTAACCTTAATTACGACATTGTATTAGTTATTAATTATAAATTCCAAAAATTCTAGGTACGTTATTGTGGTAAAATTAGAGCTATCTAACCAAATATTTTAGCTATTACATTATTTGTCTCATTGTAGTTTACTAATTTATTATTACTTCAACGGTTATTTAATTCAAACGATTACTTTAATAAATTAAACTTATTCATTTGTGTTTTAGTCCACCCGCGAACCTCGCGGGTTCTTAAACTAGTTTGTTATCATAAATATTACCAAATTTAAAAACACTTTTTAGAGAGAGAAAAAATAGAGACACTGACAGTGGTGTGTGTCTATACATACACACAGCGGCTCATAAGAATGTCAGTTTCAGTGTAGTTGTGCTCCCAATATACTCATTCCACTGCAATTTTTCGTGCTCATTCATCAAACGCAACAGAATGGGAAAGGTTGGTACACACATGTGCTCTGATTTCTCCGCCTTTTTTGCAGAAATTGCAGCTCTAAATGCTCATGTGTGTTGAATTAGCATGTTTCAATATGTAATTGTTCGTTTGAATACAAGTTTTGTTCACGAATCACACTCGTTGAACGATGTTTTTACAGTTTTTCCGATTCGTTTCATCGAAAATGTTATTCTCAACAGTTTTCTTACATTGAACTATCTGTATAAGAGTTTTATTGATGAATCTCACTCGTTGTTCGATGTTTTTACAGTTTTATTGAATATTCGATTGAGTGAATCATGATTCATTTCTAGTTTATTAGCTTCTAGTACTCTGTTTTATGAATGATATATCATTTTTTTTTGAAACTGAAAATTGCAGAATAAGAACAAGAACAACAACAACGAAGAACAACAGAAATCTGAAAACAGCAATGTCAACGGAGCAGAAGAAAAGTCAAACGAGCAAAAATCTGAAAAAAATAACAAGCAAAATGCAGGAGCAATTGTGTTGGGAATTATATTATAACCTTATTAATAAGCAACCTATTTGTGCATTTCATACTTGTACAATTGGCTTTGGGATTCTTTCAAAAAAAAATAGAAATTTTCCTTTTTAACCTTAAAGTTTTAAAGTTTGATAAATTAACTTTAAACTTCTAATCTTTGTTTCCTTTTTAACCCTAAAGTTTTAATCTTTGACAATTTACCCTACAATTTTAATCTTTGACAATTTAAGTTAAAAAATTCTAATATTTCTTTCCTTTTTAACCCTAAAGTTTTAATCTTTGACAATTTAACTTTAAAGTTTTAATCTTTGGTAATTTAACCCCTTTGATTAATTTGGTTCTTTTACTTCTAATTCAAAAGTTTTCATCTTTTGCGATTTAATCATTTTGATTCTTTTTTACTTATGTGTTGTAATCTTCACTTTGGTGGTTTTTCAAAGAAAAAATAGTTATGTATATGGTTGTTGTAACTTTGGCATTGGAGGTTTTTCAAAAAAAATGATTTTTTTTCTTTTCATCCAAAAATATTTCATAAATTACTTTTAACCCAAAACTATTTGTTTTTTAGTTTTAACATTAAACCTTTTATCTTTTGCAATCTATACTCACAACTTTTTTTACTTTCAACTTTGGTCCTTTATAGTTTTCATTTTCCGCAAATTTTTCGCTTTATGCTTCGTTCTAAATTTTGTGACTTAAAACATCACAACGTGCGTCTTTGGTTTAGCGTTTTCACGTTTCGGTCTAAACTTTGAGAGTTAACACGACGCAACGTACGTGTGTGGGTGAACGTTTTTACATCGTCTATTTTTTCCTGTTTGACAGGTTCAACATAACGTGTGCGTCCTAAATCGACTTAGTTATAACTAAAGAATCCCCGCCGCATTGCGGCGGGTCGTAATTCTAGTTTACCTTCATTGTCAAGGCTGTGTTGAAACGGTTGTCAAATCACTCAGAGGATTTGATGGTAAATTAATTACTACTAATAACTACTATTATTATTGTTATTAATTATTATGATTGCATGATGTAGGTTTAATTAGTATTAATGATGGATATATTGTTGTTTAGGAGTTGAAGAGATTGAACCGAATACGAAGGATAATCAGGTGACGGTGAAAGGTAAAGCGGCTGACGCTGTTAAGGTTGCGGAGCGTGTGAGGCGAAAAACGGACAAGCATGTCGAGATTATATCGCCTGTGCAGAAGAAACAGCAACCCGAGAAGAAACCCGAGAAAAAACCGGAGGTAATATCACTTGTTTCAGCAAAATATATTGTTTCAATATGGGGAGTGCACGGGTGGTTTGGTTCGGTTCGGTTTTGAGCCCCATTAGAACCGAAACCGAAACCTAAACCAAAATGTTCGGTTATTGGACAACTTTAATAGACCAGTTTTTGGTTTATAGGTTTCAGTTTGGCAGTTTCAAAGACTGTAGGGGCGGTTCGGTTTGGTTTTGAGCCCTAATCGAACCGAATCCGAAATGTTCGGTTATTGTTATAAATTTGGCAATTTCAAAGAGTGTTATAAATTTAAACATATACTTGAAAATTACATATACCACAAGTAGACAGTGGCGGTTCGGTTCGGTTTTGAGCCCTAACCGAACCGAAACCGAAATGTTTGATCTCGGTTAGTCAGTTTCGGTTAATTCGCTTAATCGGGTATGGTTTAACCGAATATTCTGTTAATTGTTTCGTCTCGTCAATCCGGTTATTCACTTATTTGCTCAGTCTAAACAAATACTTATTATTTATACATATATACCATGATTAGGCAGACGCCGTTCGGTTCAGTTCGGTTTTGAGTCCTAACCGAACCCAAACCGACATGTGCGGTCTCGCCTAACCGGTTTCAGTTAACGCGTTTAATTCACTTAATTGGGTATGGATTAACCGAATAATCGGTTAAATCATATGATGATACAGGTACCAAAAGTGACAGAAGTGGTGTTGAAGATGCACCTCCACTGTGAAGGTTGTGCTAAGGATGTCAAGCATTGCATCCACAAGATGGATGGTAATATTCATGATTAATGTTTTTTTTTTACTATTATTATTTTAATTTTTTTTTATAAATCAGTGTGGTTACAGTTTGATTATTGTTTTTTTATGAGATTGTATAGTAGATTCATGGTGGTTATGTAACTAACAGGTGTACAAACCGTGAATCCCGATATGGAGAAATCGTTAGTGACTGTAAAGGGGGCTTTCGATCCGAAAAACCTAGTGGTTTACATTAGCAAGAGGGCCGGAAGGCATGCGGAGGTTGTGAACTCGAAGAACACAAACAACAAACAAAAGGATGGTGAACAAAAGGATGGTGACCAAAAGAATGAGAAGAAAGAAAAGGACAAGGATGCCAAAAACGCCGGTTCTGCGTACCCAAATGTTCCCCCCGGGCTTGTTTACGCGCCACAGCTGTTTAGTGACGAGAATCCTAACGCGTGCTCGGTTATGTAGATAAACAGATACGATCTTGATTCAGCTCGACCAGGCTCGAGCTCGATTAATTTATGAGAGCTCAAGCTTGGCTCGATTCGAGCTTTGTTTTCAAAGCTCGAGCACCACTAAACCACTAAACCGACAAGCTGACAAAACCGAACCATGAAGCGAACCGTATAATCTAACACTGACCAACTTGCTTCGATTTAAATGTTGAGTAAAATGCACGGATAGTCCCTGTGGTTTGGTGAAATTTCACCTTTAGTCCCTAACTTTTCAAAATTACACTCTTAGTCCCTGTGGTTTGGCAAGTTGTTACTCGGATAGTCCCCAAAGCAGATGGAGGTTAGTTTTTCTTGTTAAGTGGGTGTGAAATGACAAGGACTATCCGAGTAACAACTTGTCAAACCACAGGGACTATCCGAGTAACAACTTGTCAAACCACAGGGACTATCCAAGTAACCTTCATCCACTTTAGGGACTATCCGAGTAACAACTTGCCAAACCACAGGGACTAAGAGTGTAATTTTGAAAAGTTAGGGACTAAAGGTGAAATTTCACCAAACCACAGGGACTATCCGTGCATTTTACTCTTTAAATGTTTCTATTGGTTTCTAACGATTTATACACACTTTATTTGTCTATACAGAAACATCATACTCTCCCATTACAACTTATAAAGATTAATCTTGGTCCACAAGAACTCCAAATTTACACCCAACCCCCTACAACTACAAAAACTTACATTTAAATACCATAAAGTACACCTCCAAAGTACAAGAAATAAACCCCACACCACCATTCTAACAACTACTCCAAACCTTCCATGTTAAGCATCAAATATCGAACATACGAAACAAAACCAATGCTATCGTGGACCTGGTCGAGCAAACGACTCATCAATCGACAAATCTTGATCGTTGGCCATTAAATCAAGTGATCCCATGTTCAAAATTGTATGTCTTGGCATTTCATCAGAACTACCTTCTCGCGCAGCGGTTTCCACTCCCCTTTGCATCAAGATTGCATCTTGTATATCCTTTATAACCTCAGACATCGATGGTCTCATGTTCCCGTGTGGCTGCACACACATCAAGGCTTTTTCGGCTATCTTCCACATTGATTGGATGTCATATTCATTACCAAGAGCCGGATCAATGATTCCTTGAATGTCACCGCTCTCTATATGCATCTTTGCCTATAAACAAATCATTAAAATCATTAATAGTACCATTGGTAAAATGGGTTGGTCGGGCCAGTAATTGCTCAAAACGTTAAATGGACTTACCCATTGAACGATGTTACGACAACTGCTACCAAAGCTTTCGTTTGAAATTGCTTCTTTGCCAGATATTAGCTCAAGAAGAATGACCCCAAAACTATATATATCCGTCTTGTCTGTTAAACGGTTTGATATATAGTACCTACAATTCACACGTAATATAAAGTTAGTTTAAATAGCATAAGTGTTTCGTTTGGTCCCATAAAAAGTGTAACATTTTACTTCTAAAGATTAGAAGAATAATCTTTTATCTTTGATCAAACCTCAAAAATAATTTGAGTTAACTGTCATTTTCGTCCCTGTGGTTTATCCAATTATGCTAGTCCACGCCAAATTTCAAATTTGCACCATTTCATCCCTGAGATTCTTGAAACATGCAATTTCCGTCCAAAAACTTAACGTATGTTAAAACCTGCCGTTTTAAGGAAGGGTAAAAACACCATTTTTTTTCTCTTAATAGGGTTTATAGGGGGGGGGGGGATAAAAAGGAAGACGACGGTTTTACCGTTTGTTTAACATTAGGTTTTAACAGACCATGGTGTTTTTGGACGGAACTGGCATGTTTCAATAATGTCAGGGATGAAAATGGTACAAATTTAAAATTTGGTCTGGACTGACATAATTGGACAAACCACAAGGACGAAAATGGTAGTTAACTCAAATAATTTTCAATAAATCGATGAGCAATCTTTGCATATTATATGATGGCAAGCAAAATAGGTAATTTTCATTGGACATCCAAAAATAGTAAACTTGACATTAAAACATACTCCGGATCAAGATAGCCAAGTGTGCCACGAACGACGCTTGAAACGTGTGAAGTCCCATCAACTGTAAGCTTTGAGAGGCCAAAATCCGAAACCTTAGCCCTCATGTTTTTATCGAGAAGAATATTGCTTGTTTTCAAATCTCTATGAATGATGGAAGGGACACAACCAGTATGAAGATACTCAATCCCTAAAACAAGTTTTAAAAAAACAAAATTAGCATATGTATAAATATATAGAGAAAGTGTACTATACAATATCGCTTAACGTACATTACGTACAATATAGTGAAATTGCATGTTATAAAATAGCATGGATGAAATCGCATGTGATAATTTTGATGAAATCGCATGTTTGTTTTTTGTAACAACTTCGCATGTGATAATTTTGATGAAATCGCATGTTGGTTTTTTGTAACAATTTCGCATGTGGTAATTTTGATGAAATCGCATGTTAAAAAACCAACATGCGAAATTGTTACAAAAAAACAACATGCGATTTCAATGTGGGATGAAGATCTGACGGCTGAGATGATCGCGTACGTAATGTACGATAAGGGCATTTGTACGTTAACCTAACCCTAAATATATAATCTTGATAACAATAGGGAAAATTGCATAAAATACCTTTGGCAGACTCTTCAGCAATCTCCAACCGCTTGAGCCATTTAATCCCTCGTTCCCTCGCTAAAGGTCCTAAATTTAAACATAAAGTTTTATGATTGTTATAAGAACAAACTAAAAGCCGAATGCAGCTAACAACATAAAGAGATTAACAAAACAAACCATAAAGATGTTCTTTGAGCGTTCCATTATGCATGAACTCGTAAACAAGTATATCCGTCCCTTCTTCTTGGCAAAACCCGAGAAACTGTACCAAGTTTCTATGATGGATTCGCGAAAGAAGCGTCACCTTTAATCCGCAAAAAAAAAAAAAAATAGAATAATCAAGAATGGCTCGTTTTAGCGAGTAAAAAACATGATGAAATTATTATATCAAACGTTACCTCATTTTGAAACTCTTTCTTGCCCTGATAAACATTATTATTTGAGAGTACTTTCACCGCAATTTCTTTTCCATCGTTAAGTTTTCCATAGTAAACGGTGCCATACCCTCCCGAGCCAACTTTGTTTTCAAAGTTCTTTGTGGCGTTTCGTAGTTCGGATAATGTGAAGCTTTGATCGGCTTCCGTTGTTGCATTGTTTGTAACAGGAACGCTATGTTTCGGCTCTGAACAAAATAAAAAAAATAATTAAAAACCAACAAATTATTTGTTAGATATTATAACAACAACGACATTACTAAGACTATGCAAAATCACATAACCACTTTCATATCACACGGCCGATTTCAAAATCACCTACCGGTTTTTGGATGTGTTTTTCGTTGGTGAAGAAGTAGGCATGAAGTTATGAACCCTAAGAAAAGGGCAGCAGCCCCGACCGCTAATCCGATGATTATGTTTCTGTTACGTCTCCCTTCGTTACTTCCTTTACTAAGACTATCATTTCCTGTGTAGCTGAAATGAGTAAATAATAAAGTAACATGTTAAATCGATAACCATGTATTCAAGTCTAAGCAGTTGACTTTTAAGCAACATGAAGTCAACTGTATTAGTAAAATGCCATTTTCGTCCCTGAGGTTTGGCCAGTTTTGCGACTTTCATCCAAAAGTCTGTTTGTTTCGCATATGGATCCAAAAGGTTTGAAATCTTCTACTTTCATCCGGCTCGTTAACTCCATTCATTTTTCTCCGTTAAGTCAGGGGTAATTCCGTCTTTTTTGTTAACTTAAAAAGCAATTCGTTTTTTTCAGGGGTATTCGGTCTTTTACAAAAAAGACGGAAATACCTCTGACTTAACAGTATAAACTGGATGGAGTTGACTAGCCGGATTAAAATGGCAAGATTTAAAACGTTTTGGATCCATATGCGGAAAATCAAACATTCGGACGAAAGTCGCAAAACTGGCCAAACCTCAGGGACGAAAATGGCATTTTACTCATTATATTTCTAAGCGAAAAAAAACATAGGGTAAGATAGAAATACTCACTTCAAGACTAAATTCTTGTTCAGAAGACCGGATGGTACTTCTCCGGTTAACAAGTTATTTTGTACATAACTGCATTCATCAAGAAAACCAAATTTAATATGACCATATACAAATTACAAAACAAAGAGAAAACAGAATGATTGACATAACACCAAACGTTGGGGGGTAAAATTGCAATTATTTCGTTAGGGGGGGTCAGAGTGCCAATTGGCCTAAACCCCAGGGGGTAAAATTGCAGTTTACTCAAATAATAATTTACTTACAGTTGACTTAAATTAGGTAAATCTGCTAACCAGGTAGGTAATTCACCACTCAACTGATTGTTCTCAAGATGTCTGCACACACAAAACTTAATGAATTAAATTATAAAAAAAAAAAAAAAAAAAAACATTCACTACGCATAACGATGACGGTAATATAGTGTGCGTTACATGATCTTTAGATTTGGGCATCCACTAAAATCGGGTATCGGACCCGTGAGGGCATTCCCATCAAGCCACCTATATTTAACAACATGCGATATTTAGTGGTCAAAATCAAATACTTGTATACATTTACAAAAATAAAAGGTGCACAATGAAACTTACAACTGTTCTAAGTTGGTCAACCTGGTCAAATCGTTCGGTATGCTTCCAGTCAAGTTCTTGCCAGACAATTTTCTGCATAAAACCGGAGAAAAAACTTAGACAGATAACGGATAAAGTCACACCAGTCTTGCTTTTTATTTTCTACATTGGAGTTAACATCAAGATAAATAAAGTTAAGAAAGATACACCGATATAATCTTCGGTTCACGATCTGAATTACACTCCAACCACGACCATGCAACCGGCAAACATGGGTCGCCACCTTCTTGAGCCCAATCCGACAACTTGTAACCCGATACCAAACTTGCAGCCACAGCTCCTATAAATAATTTAAAAAACCCAAAAAATAAGATTTTAAAAGAGTAAACTTCCATTTTGGTCCCTGAGGTTTGGTCATTTTTGCCACTTTAGTCCAAAACTCAAACTTTTTACATCTGGGTCCCTGTGGTTTCAGTTTTATTGCCATTTTGGTCCAAAAATGAAATCAGATCATATTTATCTTATAAAATCCTGTTATTTTGTCCTTTTCCTCAGGGGCAAAATGGTAAAAAAATTATAAATAAATACCATATTTTATAAGACAAATATGACCTGATTTGCCCTGAGGAAAAGGACAAAATTGCAGGATTTTATAAGACAAATATGATCTGATTTCATTTTTGGACTAAAATGGCAATAAAACTGAAACCACAGGGACCCAGATGCAAAATATTTGAGTTTTGAACTAAAGTGGCAAAAGTGACCAAACCTCAGGGACCAAAATGACAGTTTACTCTTTTTAAAATAATTATTAGACAAATTTAATCTAAAAAACTCGGTTTAATTACTTACCATCAAGAGATCCATCACTAATTCTCAGATATTTACTAATCTCAATTGCATTAACAAGAGGCCCTTGAGTAGAATCCGATGTTTCCGCAAACTTAAACGACAAAACAAAAGGAAGCGAAATGTTTTCAAATCCCGGTTCATACAACCGGTTCGGCCCCTGCGCGTTTTCCTGGATATTAACAACAGCTTTACTGACATCAGGTTCACCGGGAAGAACAAGCCGGAACTTTCGTGTTTCATCGGAACCCAACTCTTCAATTTCCGCAAAATAAGTATACGCCCAACCGTATCCCGGAAACCCGTCCAAATTCATACGATAAGTCAACGTCCCGTTTCTTCCTACAACAGCTGTCTGCATTACTTTCTGAGGTGGCTGCTCGTCTTTTCCGGTATAAACCGGTAAACTCGTCGATATTCTATCGGTTCCAGCCGCAACATCGACAAGATAATTCGCTTTCTTCACTAAATCCGATTGCCAGATTCTATCAAACGGGTCATCCGGGTACCTAACCGGATCTTCATTTTCCGCTCCAAAGTTGATTCTTGCAGAAACACTAAGAAAGAACTGGTTTTCAAACGGTGTAAGGTAAATCGACCCGTTAAATGGGCGGAGTTCGAGCGTGGATATAAACGGTTGACCCGTTGTAGCATTTGATAAACACACACTGACAGTAGAACCCGAAGCCAAAAATATAAGTTCTTGAGACTCGATGGTGTTAGCGTCCGAAATGACGATTGTAGCCCAAGGAGTGGGTCCCATTGAAATGTCGAACTTCGGGTAAACATTGTTGTTGTCGAAATTACCGTATAAGAATGTTGCTCTAATAAGGTACCGAGTCCTGCTTTTAACGTCGACTGTGTAACAATATTTTCGGTTGTCTGCAGGGAAATATCGGACGGTTTGATATTGTTGTCGTGTTTCGTTTGTGACAGAGATGTTAGTTGTGATCCCGTAAATGATTTGGTTGTCGGGAGTCCAGTCGAGGCCGAGGTTGTCTGTGA
This sequence comes from Helianthus annuus, assembly GCF_002127325.2. Taxonomy (NCBI): domain Eukaryota; kingdom Viridiplantae; phylum Streptophyta; class Magnoliopsida; order Asterales; family Asteraceae; genus Helianthus; species Helianthus annuus. The sequence goes on along the minus strand of NC_035433.2, from coordinate 140,173,755 downwards.
AATTGGTTTGACCCCCACAGTCTAAACTTACAAAACCTGTTATAAATTATCGAATTTGTCAACGAAAAAACAAAAAAAAGAACATAAAATGATTATCCAAAGGGAACACATCAAGTTTAAGCATCTCATATCTTTAACATGATTATCCGAATTGAAATAACTTGTATACAACCCCCCCCCCCCCCCCTTTTCACATACAAATTCCACATTTCAAGATTAACAAAACTGAAACTTTACACATAAAACCTAGGGGTGTAAACAAGGCGGATCGGGATCGGATTGGTAAAATACTCAAACGATCCGAGCCTTAACGATCCCGAGCTCGAGCTCGAGCCTTAAACATGACTCCTTTAGTTATCGAGCCCAAGCTCGAGCTTTACATACAAAGCTCATTTAGGCTCGCCAGCCTAAACGAGTCCAAACAAATTTTATTTTATTTTTTATATATAATATACCTACTATTTAACATTGGCGAGACGAGCTTTGGCTCGTTTAAGCCATCAAAGCGAGCTCAACCCGAGCTTGGCCTCGTTTAAAACTTTTCTCAAATTACCTCAAGCCGAGCCGAACTCGAACTCTTTAGGCTTTACTTTCGAGCCGAGCTCGATCTCAAAATAGTAGGCTCAAACCGAGCCGAACTCAAACTCAAGCTTCATAAAAGTATGACGAGTCTCGAGCTCAGCTTAACTCGTTTACACCCCTAAATTAAAACCCACATCAATCAAGAAAAAATCATATAAACTTCAAGAAAATAGCAACCCACATACCAAAATTAAATAAACATACAATCAACAGAGAAATTAAGAAGAAAGTGAACCTGATATCTGAGCTGTGGTGATGTCAAAATTGAGAACAAGAAGGATGAAGAACAAGAACAAGAAGAAGAAATGATGAGTCCCCATCTTGGTTCTTCTATATCTTTTTTTCCCAAAAAAGTTGCAATGAATTCAGTAGAAGAAGATTAAAAGCAGAAAAAGGACCAAAAGTGTGACAGACAGCATTATTATTATTAAACCCAATGGGTGAAAACTGAAAGTGAAAACACCAATGTTGTTGTTGTTGGTCAGGAAAGTAATAAACTAACATAAAGTATTCCTTGATTAACTAAAAGAAATGAAGTAAATTAGCATGCAGAAGAAGATTGATCCTCTGTTTATTCCTGGTGTATATATACACATGTTTGTATAACTCTTAGAGAGAGAGAGATGGTTAGTGAGGGCCCACCAACAACAAGCCATGTGGTGCCTACTCATGCTTTATAATATTGAGTTATGGTTTTGGAAGTTAATAATCATGCAACATTGAAAATGGGGTGGTAAGGGACATGCTTGGTTGTTACGGCACCTAGTGATGATAGAAGACCAGGCGAAAAGGTGGAGATCACTAGTTCGATTCTTAAACTGAGCAGGTTTTACCTCACTGCACTGTCGTGTCTTCAGGCGAGTGTTCACGGGCTTCGGCCTTAGGTGAGGGTTTTCCCCAGTTTGAAGGCGAGTGTATCCCGATATGGTGAATTTCGTCAGTAGCCCATTTGAAGGATTCGTTGCCGTTCAAAACAAATATTCATGCAACATTTTATTATACCCTATGGTCATATCTATAAAATGAATTCTTCTAGTGTTCAATGTTAAATTTCATAAATTATACTTTTTGTGGACCAAAAGGCTTGAAGTTTGTACATAACTTTGATCCTGACTGGTGATAATAACAATTGTTGAAATGTATTAAAATGACCACTTTACATAAATAAAGAATAACCCAAGTGAACACCTTTACTATTTGTTGTTGTGGTTTGTGTTTATTTGTACTTTTTATAATATATAGTTACTACCAATGAAAATCTGAATACATTTTATTTTAACATGTTTATTGAATTTTAATAATCCAAAATTTTACCAGTTAGCCGATAATAATCTTAATTTAAAAAATTCTCTCTAACAATCCCAAATTATAAGAGTTTGGCCCGCATCGATCCTTTTCTAACTGTGTTAGTTTTTGATGACGTGGACATTGATGTGTAAAAAATGAGCTGGTTTGTTATAACCCAGTTAGAAAAGGATCGATTGGAGACAAAATCTTACAAGTTGAGATTGTCAAAAGAAATTTTTAAAATTGTGATTATTATTGACCAATGATGAAACTTTGAATAATCAAAATCCAATAACCTTTTATTTTAATACGTTTAAAGAAACCAATTTATATGGAGTAGAATCTACACTTTGTGTTGTATGTATTATCAAACCTAATTTCAAAAGTCAAAAGGTTTGCAAAATGAATCTTTTGAATTTGAAAAATCGTCTTATTTAATAATTTGTTTGCATGACATTGAAATTGAATATCAGCAGCAGTGGTGAAGCTTGACCCGAATAATAGGGGGTCGAAAATGTATATATCAAAAAATTTCTATAGAACGGGGGGTCGAAAACATATATACCCAAAAATTTCTATGCGAAAACTACATATATAACACTACTGAGCGAAAAGTTCGAGGGGTCGGGGCCCCCTACCGCCCCTTCTATACTTCGCCACTGAATATCAGGGCTGGCCCTGGGAATTCGTGTACCCTGTTCGAGCTCGAAAAAATGTGCCCTTAGCCTTAACGAAATTGGGTATTTGGCTCACTAAAGGTCTGAACCTAATGCCAAAGGGGTTAATAACTAATCTAAACAATAAGAATAGTTTTGTAAGGGGGCCTATTAAAAAATATTTTACATATACATATAGGGTTTTTTTCATAGAAAAACGTGTCCCTCGAAATATCAGCCCCTGGCCGGTGGTCCTCCCCGCCCACCTCCAGGGCCGGCCATGTGGAATATAATTATCCAGATAAAAATATGTATAGATTTGATTAGGGTAAAGACATGTTCTTGAGAATTATAATTTCATTTCGTTTAAGATAGTAATATAGTGTTATGTTGTCGGCGAGACGCGTAACTTATTATATGTTTAAACCAACGTTACATTTAATGTTGTTACTACGGTGGAAAATAAGTCAAACTACCTAGCTAGCTACTTGACATGTAACTATAGGGAACTTTAATGCTTGAGTATAACATATTCTACCTCAACTTATTGGGTCTTTATCAAGCTTATGTTATTTATATTTTTACTCTTTGTGTATGCAAATATATTGCATAACTAATATAGTAGATAGAGTCAGTTGAGTTGAATTAAACAGATTTTGAAAGTATTGATTGATTTATCAAGGTTTAACTTGAGGGCATGGGTTGAAGCAACTGGTAAGGTTGTCGCTTTGTGACCTTAAGGTCACGGGTTCAAGCCGTGGAAACAACCTCTTTTACAAAAGTGGAGTGTAAGGTTGTGTACATCTGATCGCAAAATGACCCGGCCCATGTGGAAATCCAAGGGCTAGGGCTGCAAACGAACCAAATGTTCGGTGCCAAAAGTTCGTTTGTGTTCGTTCTTTTATTAAACAAGCAAACACGAACAGGAAGTTTTGTTCGTTGAGTTAAATAAACGAACATGAACAGAGGCATCGTTCGTTCATCTATATTCTGAACGTTCGGTAACGTGTTCGTTTGTGTTCAATAGTTCATTAGTATTTTTAGTTTTTTATATTTTATTTAAATTCTTGAAAACTCCTACAAATAAAATATTTAATAAGTGTTAATGTATTATATATTTTGTTCATGAACGCTTATTTTATGTCCATTTGTTTACATTTTCAACACTCGTTTTTGTTTGTTGCCTAAAATTAACGAACACGAACAAGTTTATTGCCTTAACAAACGAACACGAACATAAAATCTCGTTCGGTAAATGTTCATGAACAGTTCGTGAACACGTATATTTCTTATCAAACGAACACGAATAAAGACCTGTTCGTGCTTATTATTTATTAAGTTCGTTTGGCCGTTTGCAACCCTAGCAGGAGCCTAATACACCGGACACGCGCTTTTATCAAGGTTAAACTTGAAAACTATTGCTAGTTGAACTTAAAGTCAAGTTTAAAATTATAAAATTATTGAGTCGACCTCGATCCAAATCAAGTGTTTAGCTTCATCTAGATTGTCACGAGACAAGTTGAAATTGAAAGGGTAAACTTCTAAATGGAAAATAAGAGTTAAATGTTATTTTTGTCTCTGTGGTTTGGGTCATTTTGTCAGTTTAGTTTCAATGTTTCATTTTTCGTCTGTTAATCCAAAAAAATTTCACCGTTGCCATTTTATTCCACGGGGTTAACTTCATCCATTATTTCTGTTAACAAGAAAGGAAATTCGGTCATTTTATATGGCCGAATTGTCATTCTAGTTAACAGAGTTACATATAAAATGACCGAATTGTTTTTCTCGTTAACAGAAATAATGGATGAAGTTAACTCAGTAGACTAAAATGGCAACACTGAAACCTTTTTGGACCCACAGACGAAAAATGAAACATTTGGACTAAACTGACAAAATATCCCAAACCACAGGAACTAAAATGAGATTTAACTCGGAAAATAATTTATCATGTTTGAAAGAAAAAAAGGTATATCTTTACGACTTTACATAAAGAGAAGAGTTAAATGCCCGGATAGTCCCTGTGGTTTGGACTTTTTTCATCTTTAGTCCCTAACTTTCTAAAATTACAGCTATAGTCCCCAAGTTTTTCAATTTCGTTCCCAGATAGTCCCTGGCACGGATGGAGGTTAGTCTTTTCAGTTAAGTGGGTGTGAAATGACTTAAATACCCTTAATATTAAAAAAATAACTTTAAATCAATAACCACCTTCAATCCAAACACACCTCTTCTTCCTCATATTCAGATTCATCTTCAATCCAAACATACATCTTCTTCCAAATTCTTTACCACCATCTCCATCTTTCACCACCACCATTCACCGTGCCCTTGCCTATCCTTGTTATCAGTGTTGTTGTAAATATGGGGATCCCCATCAAAATGAGATTTTAAATATAAAAAAAGTTTCAACAGTGGGGTTTAAACTTTTAAATCGAAATTGATAAATGGGTACCTGCAGAGGGGGACTTTGCATGATGTATCGGGTGATTGATCACAAATTGAGGAGTGGAGTTTGAAGAGCTGCCACATACGTTTACACCGAACACAACCTCCGTTAACTCTCTTCTTGCAACCTTCTGTGCAGATATGGTATAAAAAATCCATGGCTTCACTTAGTTGGAAATACAAAGTTTGTGCTTGCAGATGCTTCTTAGTACTCTTCTCCTCTGCACATTTAGATCACATTCAACAATCAGCAAATAACAAATTACAGCTTTCAGATAATCAGAATTAGGTCTGTTGATATAGCTCGTGAATCAAGACTTGCTTAAAGCTCGTTTAGAATAAGTTCACTTGAAATCGGCTCCAGAATAACGAGGTAGCGACAATTCGGAGTGAAGGGTGGGGTATGGTGGTGAAAGGTGGATGGTGGTGGTGGTGAAAGGTGGAGATGGTGGTGAAGAATTAGGAAGAAGATGTGTGTTTGGATTGAAGATGAATCTATGAGGAAGAAGAGGTGTGTTTGGATTGAAGATGGTTATTGTTTTAAAGTTTCTTTTTTAATATAAAGGGTATTTAGGTCATTTCACATCCACTTAACTGAAAAGACTAACCTCCATCCGTGCCAGGGACTATCCGGGAACAAAATTGAAAAACTTGGGGACTATAGCTGTAATTTTAAAAAGTTAGGGACTAAAGGTGAAAAAAGTCCAAACCACAGGGACTATCCGGGCATTTAACTCTAAAGAGAAACACCAAAGTTTGTATTATTAATCTTTAATTAATACAAGGAAAATTAAGTTATCAAAATGTTCACTTTTAGTAAAGTTTTGCACTTTGCCAGTTGTACGGTACACATGTTTCTGCTTAAGGTACAACATGTTGACACATTTATTATTCATAGTATCTCAGCATCTGGAAGGTGCATTGCTCACAACTATTCCACAAAAATAAATACAAAAGCATGAACATTTTTATTTCATATTTATATTTGAAATGTACAGGCATAACTAGTTATTACGGACTACGGTTCATATATAGGTCATATTAAATATTTAGGGTAAAGTTTTTGTACAAATAATCTTTACATATTAAATATACAAGAGTAAATTGCTAAAATAGTCCCTAACGTTTGTTTACATTTGCTAGATCCATCCAAAAAAAGATTTTTTCTCATATGAACCACTGAGGTTTCAAAAAAGTTGCTAAATCCATCCAAACTTTAGGGACGATTTTAGCAATTTAATAAAACAAACTTTTTTTGGATAGATTTAGCAAATGTGAACAAACGTCAGGGACGATTTTAGCAATTTACTCTATTTTTTATTTTCATCTTTTTATTATATCTCTTAATTAACATAAAATCTATTTATTTTCATCTTTTTATTAAATTTCTTATTTAACATAAAATCTACTAGTTTTTTTTTTTTTTTTGAACGGCGAATTTCTACAACAGGCGATAGATTCGCACATGCTTTTGCAGGCCCTCCACCCCACTCTGGCCAAGACTATGTTGTCTTAACTGGGCTCACGCTTGGCATCAGAGTTTGGCTTGGCGCTCCCCGACAAAATTTCCAGCCTACTGCCATATGCGAGTACTTGCACCCTCCACAAGAGCCGAAAACTCTCTGGAGTAAATGCACTGTAATAGAAAACTCGGGTGTGCTCTGCGGGTTTCGAACCTGTGACCAGGCCTTCACCCACTTCATAATAAAGATTAATCATTTATATTTTACAATTATGAATACGGTTTTATATTTATAATCATCTAACCATCTAACCAAGTCTTTTACAATGTAAACATTTTACTCATTACTAATCCTTTAATAAAGTTAATTATACGACAAAATCTTTTCAACGGTTTAATTTGTTACCTGTTTAGCAAGAACGTGTATTTTATTTTAAAAACGAACAAAAAAATACTGGGTGAAGGCCTGGTCACAGGTTCGAAACCCGCGGAGTACACCCGAGTTTTCTATTACAGTGCATTTACTCCAGAGAGTTTTCGGCTCTTGTGGAGGGTGCAACTACTCGCATATGGCAGTAGGCTGGAAATTTTGTCGGGGAGCGCCAAACCAAATCTGATGCCAAGCGTGAGCCCGGTTAAGACAACATAGTCTTGGCCAGAGTGGGGTGGAAGGCCTGCAAAAGCAGGTGCGAATCTATCGCCTGTTGTAGAAATTCGCCGTTCAAAAAAAAAACTAGTAGATTTTATGTTAAATAAGAAATTTAATAAAAAGATGAAAATAAATAGATTTTATGTTAATTAAGAGATATAATAAAAAGATGAAAATAAAAAAAAAATAGAGTAAATTGCTAAAATCGTCCCTCACGTTTGTTCACATTTGCTAAATCCATCCAAAAAAAGTTTGTTTTATTAAATTGCTAAAATCGTCCTTAAAGTTTGGATGGATTTAGCAACTTTTTTGAAACCTCAGTGGTTCATATGAGAAAAAATCTTTTTTTGGATGGATCTAGCAAATGTGAACAAACGTTAGGGACTATTTTAGCAATTTACTCAATATACAAATTGAAGGAAAACTCAAAAAGACAAGGTGACATTTTTGTAATTATCAATAACTATCAAAGTTACTCTACAAATATACCTAAAAAAACCTAACCACTCCCCCCACCCCCCAAAAACCTAAAAAAAACCTACCCCCCCCACCCCCCAAAAACCTAAAAAAAAACCTAACCCCCCCCCCCCCACCCCCCACCCCCAAAAACCTAAAAAAACCTAACCCCCCCCCCCCCCACCCCCCACCCCCCACCCCCAAAAACCTAAAAAAAACCTAAACCACCCCCCCCCCCCAGCTAAAATGCTAAAAACTAAACCCCCAAAAAACCTTAAAAAATCTAAAAAAATAAAAAAAAAAAAACACACAAATTATTTTATTTTATTTTTTTAACATTTTTTATTAAAAAATCGCTACTTTTAGTAGCAGCCAAAAAAAAATTTTTTTTTTTTTTTTTGCTAACGAAATGTAGCGATTTTTTAATAAAAAATGTTAAAAAAAATTGTGTTTTTTTAGGTATTTTTGGTTGTAACTTTGATAGTTGGTGGTAATTACAAAAATGCCACCTTGTCTTTTTGGGTTTTCCTTCAATTTGTATGTTTAGTATGTTAAGATTATTTATATTTGATCTTTTGCCTAAATATTTAAGTCTTTTTATATTGATGACGAATAATGATTCTTTACATATATATATGTATATTAGATGACTGTTCTTAGCGTCGAAGCATTCAATAAGAGTTCCAACCGTATCAAACACCAAGTATCGGGTCCAAAGAAGAACAACACATCAATGACTACACACTAGAAGGGTGTCTACGTGATATAACAAAAAAAACCAATCCCAATAAGCAGTAATATTTATTTATTAAAATTAAAAAAAAAAGAAACTATAGCGATAGCATGCACAAGCTATAAAGAATAAAATGTTCAATTTTATGGTGCTAAGTTTTCTTCTAAGATATTAAGCGGGTGTCATGTATTTATGCTAACTAAAATACGTGCTAACTTTCTTTTAAACGGCAAACACAAACTCTCTTAAAATCTACTTCTAAATTCATCTATTTTTACTGTGTGAGAATCAAATACACACTACTTTAACGAGTATAAACACCAATCCCGGTAAACATGTAATATTTATTTTTTCAAAATAAAAAAAAAGAAATAAAAGAAACTATAGCGATAACATACACGGGCTATAAAGAATAAAATGTTCAATTTTATGGTGCTAAGTTTTCTTCTAAGATATTAAGCGATTGTCATGTATTTATAGTAACTAAAATACATGCTAACTTTCTTTTAAACAGCAAACACAGACTCTCTTAAAATCTACTTCTAAATTCATATATTTTCATTGTGTGAGAATCAAATACACACTACTCTAACGAGTATAAACACATGTTATCACTAGAACATCAAAAATAAATTGCAAGTATAAAGCTATTTTTATCTTATGTAACTTATTCATGGATCATTGAACCATTATTTATTGAAATAACTGATAAATTATTTGAGAAAAGGAGGTGAACACTTGAAAGCTGAATATAAAAATGGTTAGAAATATTATAAGTCAAGAAAAAATTTACAATATAATTATTAATATATAACTTTATAGGTAAGTTTTAACCAAGTCAAAAGCATAACAAAATAAAGTGGCAAGTGACGAGGATAATAAGGTCAAGAATGTTGGGCACTATTCTTGTTGGACTGTAGTTGGAGAGAACAATATTTTTCTTTGTTACTAAGAAAACATTATTGCAAAATAAATAAGCCACAATCACATGTTACATGCATGTCCTCCTTTTTCTTTGACAAGAGATCTATCTTTTTCTTTAGATCTCAAAGAAAAAATAATAGTAGCTACCAGTAAGGGTGGAAGGGACTCGGTTTTTAAACTATTTGATACTATCTTGTTAAAAGTTTGAACCAACTTTAACTAATTTAGACAGCTCGAGTCAAAATTAGAGTTTATTTAATGAGCAAGGTTGAGTTCAATATCTAAACAACCTCAATATTTATGTGGATATAATAATATATAATAAATAATATTACATATAAAATTATGAAAAGAATAACCAAAGAAAATACAATTATAATATATATACACACACATAGAATTTAATATTCAATAATCAATAAACAAGCCGTAACCGTTCTGAGTTCGAGTTTAAAAAATTACTAGCGAGCACAACTTAAACCATATATAATAACTTGAAACATGCCAATTTCAAACTCTCTTAAATTAAACGAGCTCTCATCGCTCAACTTGTCTGCACCACCACCCAATTGTTATCACTCTTGTATTATAGTCACTAAAAGCTTTTTAAAACTAAAAAAACTGGAAGATTATAAACTTGATTATTGTTATTCTTATATATTTTTAAGTGACTAACCTAAATTAAAATAACAGTTAACTTATTAACTTTATTTCTTAAAAGATAAAATATGAAATAAGGTATAAAAGAAAATGTATTAACATTTTGTAATATATATCTAAAGATAAAACTTGATAAGGATCTTGGTGTTCATAATGTTATCAAATTAAAAATGCTGTTTCTATTTTTATACATTAAGTATTTTGTTTATATTATTTAGTAAATGCTCCAGATTTTAATTATACATCCTCATGGAATAAAATATAAAGCATATAGGATTAAAGGTGATAAAACATTGCTATGGGCCTTATCTAAATGATTCAAAGAAAGCATATAGGATTAAGTATTTTTACACATTACCCCCTCTTTTGAGAACTGGTTAACTTTTTACGTATTTTATAGTTAGTTTTTACGTATTTTATAGTTATAGAGCTAAAAAGATACTCTGATGTTAACGTTGTATATGCGAAACATTGACATATTGTGGTTTCCTCTCATATTCAAATTGTTGTAGTTATCAATTTCTTAAGTTCAGATGATGTCGTCCAGACTTGTATTAGAAAATTGACCTAAGCTAGAAAATGATAAATGGCGGTCAAACTTTTACAAGTTGAGATTATTGGAGGGAATTTTTAAAGTTTGGATTATTATCGGCCAATAGATGAAACTTAGGATTATTAAAATCCAATAACCCTTCAATTTATTTTGTTTAAATTAAGTTTAATTGTTTTGTTTATAAAAAAATGAATGTTTAAGTTAAATCTTTATATTAATTGATCCATTGTTTGTCATTTTTATTATTTTTTTTATTGAAGTAAACATGTAATTATTCTAAAAATAATGACTTTTTGAGTTTGTATGTATTCGCCCTATTTTGACTGATCCATATCTTGTCCCCTACTCAAAATTCATGTATTCGCCACTGGTTCAAGCTTAATTTGCATGTCGAGAGAAGAGAAAGGGAAATGTGAGAAAAAAAAAAGCAACAATTTTTGTTTTGTTTCTATCCTGTATTTGTATAGTTTAATTTATAAAAAAATAGGCCATAAAACATAAATAATATTATGTAGGGGCCCATTTTTGTTTACTCGAACAAAGCTCAAAAGAATTATGAAGTTTTCAGAGACGACCCTGACTACCACCCAATTGTTATCACTCTTGTATTAGAGTTACTAAAAGCTTTTTTCAACTAAAAAAACTGGAAGACTATAAACTTGATTATTGTTATTATTATATATTTTTAAGTGACTACCCTAAAATAACAGATAACTTATTAACTTTATTTCATAAAAGATAAAATATGAAATGTATAAAAGAAAGTGTATTAACATTTTGTAATATACATCTAAAGATAAAACTTGATAAGGAACTTGGTGTTCATAATGTTATCAAATTAAAATGCTGTTTTAATTTTTATACATTAAGTGTTTTTTTATATTATTTAGTAAATGCTCAAATTAAAGAATGATGTTTTTATTTTTATACATCAAGTATTATGTTTATATTATTTAGTAAATGCTCCAGATTTTTAATTATACATCCTCATGGAATACAATATAAAGCATATATAGGATTAAAGGTGATAAAACATTGCTATGGGCCTTATCTAAATGATTCAAAGAAGGCCCATTGTTTTTTCACATTTCAAACCAACAAATCACACTAACATTCATATCAAAGTAGGCCCAAATTTAAGCAAATGCAAACTGCAAAGACAGCCTTTTACATCGTGCAATTGGGCTTATTACCCGCCATCATATAAAATTTAGTAAAATTAAATTGTATTTAGTTTAAGAATTCAAAAAATAATTTACTAATTTAAATTTAATAATCCTATCACATCTTAGATACTTTCTTTCTCCTTATTCATGCGAAAACATAGTTATTAATAACAATTATTTGTTGTCTCATAAGAATTTTAATAAAAATAGCCTTTAGGGTTATATTTATAAGTTAATTTTTTTGTTTATCTAATAACTGTACTTTAAACAACCTTCGTTAACGTTAAATAACTACTTATAACTTTTGAGTTGATTATATTTAAAGAAAATCACAAAAATATCAGTTTTTAAGTATATTTAGGCCCCCACTATTTTCACATCCTTAAATCTTATTCTCACATCCTTTTACACTCTATCTATCTCTATATATATCCATGTATATATAGAGAGAGATAGAGAAGAAGGGTGTGTGAATATTATATTACATCCTTTTTACATATTACCTCCTCTTTTGAGAACTGATTAACTTTTTACGTATTTTATAGTTACTTTTTACGTATTTTATAGTCATAGAGCTAAAAAGATATTCTGATATTAACGTTGTATATGCGAAACATTGACATATCGTGGTTTTCTCTCATATTTAAATTGTTGTATTAGACCAAAAGAGTCCCAGTCTTAGTCGTCGAGTTGGATTCGGTTTATGCCAGACCAAAATTAAAGGGTTCGGACTGAACCAAAACCCAAAAATCATACTAATCACCAACCACCAAACCTAGTAAATCACACAAATTAATAGCACAGCTACTGGTACGGTCTGAGGTAAGATATATACAACCCTTACCTGTATTATCAGCGTAGAGAAACAAGCAAAACTAACTACAAAGAAATAGTAAGGCACCAAAAACCTGAAAATTATAGAAAAATATTAAACAGATGACTAGACCATGAAACATTATATGGACCAATATCGAGTCAGTCTTGGTTCAGCGAAATTTGCACACCTTAAATAAGGAATACTTCATTATTGCACTATGTGTTGTCTTTTATTGAGTTACCATAGACTTTTGAATAAAAAATAAAGAAAAAGATAAGGAAATGATTTGACAGTGGCACAGTTACAAGAGAAACATGAGATAAACCAAAGAAAATCTGTCACAAACAAACCAAAGATGCCTGTTCCTGTGAAGGAAGACAGACAGAAGTCACCTTTTTAACTGATTAGATTGAGGAAGCCTTGCTAAAACCTAGTACCTTTTTTTCTGTCATTATTAAATGTGTGCCAAACATCTACCTTCCTTATCATAATGCCCCCTCATTCAACTTATTGTTTTTAGACACGTCATAGTTCTATACATAGATAGATACAAACATTTTATAAAGGTTGATATTGAAAGATATAATCATTTATCACTTTTATTTTTATTTTTATTTTTTGAACGGCAAAAATTCTTACGTGTAAACTTATTCTGTTTGGGGTTATGTACAAGGTCGACTACTCGATCGCTATAACACTGTGCCCCCTGATGCGCGGGAATCGGATAGAACTTGTGAACCCTCGCCTCTCGTCAGGTTCTAACTCAGGATTAAAGCCCCGCTTCGTCCCTTCACCTAGATGTCCGTCAAAAATAGCCAAACGAAAATCAAACATGCGTCTCCACTATAAAGGGCAAGTCTTTTGACCACTGGACCAACGTATCAGGATATATCATTTTTATTAAATGATAAAGTTTGTTTTAATATTTTAAACTTTAAAGTATGACTTAATGATCGATGATACTTTTTGTTTTGGTGGAATGATATTTCTCTCTTTGGCTGCCCAAAAAGAAAACCAATAACATTTCTAATTAAGATAATGTGATCTTGAATGATCAAAACCCAAGTCGCTTTTATTTTTCTTTAAATCGGTTTCGGTCAAAAAAAAATTCACCGATTTTTGTCCAAACCAGTTTCGGTTTTCAAGTGAAAGATGATCGGTTCATTTCCATTTTCCAAAGCGGTTATGTCCTTTTATCGGTTCCAAGTAAAAGATGATCGGCTTTTGGCTGATTCAGTTAGGTTTAAACCGGTTTTAACAAAGGAAAACACCAAAAACAAATTACATCTAGTAAGCAACTAGAGGAGAACACCGAAACAAATTACATCATTGCATTTTCAAAATTAAAACTACACCACATATTCCACTCTAAACGATTGATTTCTAGCTCTATGTTTCATACTGAAGAACGAGGTTGCCTTCATGCCTTCCACCATTTTGAAAATATAGCAGTCATGGACTCATGGCAATTTGCATTGATAGCCTTCTTTTTATCCCTTAGTCCATCCATCGTATTGACATACTCTAACAATTCTTTAACCGACGCAAAACCACTTAGGATTGCAACTTTAAACAAGACCCATACTTGCCACCAATTTGCTTTTGTCATTGTGCAATTCCACGAGTAAGTGATATGTGTCTTCTTGGCCGATTTCATAGATCGTGGACACCAAATTTGCATTTAATACTCCTCTTTTAGATAGCGTAATTTTTTTTTTAATTTTACCCGACTGCATTCTCCATACAAATAAATTGGTCTTTGACAGTATCCAGCTATAAAAGATGAAACTCCGTGCACTTTGCCCCTGCTCTGCTACTACACCAAGATTTTTCTTGATATTTTTAACTGAGAAAACCTCCTTGCCGCGTCCCATCCATTTACATTTGTCATCCGATTTTGTTATATTCATGTCTCCCATCAAGTTTGTAAGTTGTTGTAACTCGATCAGTTTCACCTCACTTGCTAGTTACAGTGCGGATCTAGGATTTTTTCCAGAGGGTTCCTTTTGATAGATTTTCACTAATTCTCACTATATTTTTCCAAATCATACAAGGTTTCCACTAATTTTGTTTTATTTTCTCCAAACCGAGGAGGTTTCTAGAAACCCCCAAAAACCCTAGATCCGCCCCTAGCTAGTTGTCTTACCCAATCCCACTTCCATCTTGGTCATAACGGTCCCTTGTCATATCTTTGTTACACTTTACCAATCTGAACAAAGCAGGAACCCTTCTATACTTGTACTAAATCGTATTAAAACTTGAATAAACACTGGATAAATGACCGGAATCAAATTATCCAGGTGGTTAGGTTCTGCATAAAAAGGGTTGGTTTTCTCTCGTTTGGTTCAAAGGGACGAACCTCTTCTTTTTCGCGATAGCTGCAAAACAGAACACCGTCAGCCTCGTCACGGGGAAAATGGGGGTTCTCTCTGTGACCACCCTCCAGCGTGAGAATAAGTATCGGTATATGAAGGAGAAAAGTATAAGTGAAGTGAATGTAACTTGAAGTTTATACCTGAATTACTCTTCTATTTATAGCCGGGAGTTTGGGCGGGAAAACCTGTTATTGAAATGTTGGCGGAAGATGCTAACTCCGTAAGCGGTTATTTCCTTTCCCGTTAATCTTCTTGATCTGACGTGAGAGCACACGGATCGCTATTTAGATCAACAGCTGGGGAATTGCCACGTGGAAAGTGGGCAAGTGGAGGTTTTCTTCTCAATTTCATGCCATCATCGTGACTTCAAGGGAGCCTGGGATGATGACGCGTGGCCCAGACGGTTATAACCGTCTGGTGGTGCACGATTGAGTCTTTTAGAAGATTACAGTTGTAATCCAGTGTGACTCCTTATCGTGTGATATCAGTGCAGTATATAATATCCAAGTCTGGATATTATTTAAGCGGAAGTGTTAAACTGGGATTTTTATCCCTGTTTGTTATGGAGAAAGGCGCAAGGATTCATTAACTTCCTTTTGGCGCACGGGTGTTATTTGTTGTCTTTCTCTTAAGCTCTCTTTGTTGGACCAGTGTGCGGCCGCGCAAGTTCTAAAGAGGGTTAAAAGGCGAGGTTGTGGTATGGTCCCAAGTACTTAATACGAGGTTTTTGGGACCTTACTCCTTCAAGTCCCCCCAGTCTAGTGTTGCTCTTATGCAAATAAGTGGAGCACTAGACTATTTGAGAGAAATGCTTATAGGGCTTTTGGGCGTGAAAGTGGAGAATCTTCTATGAGAAGATACACTTTGCTCATTATGCTGATTTTTGAAAATCTTTGACTTTGGGTGTGAAAGGTACAGTAATGACCGTGTGACAGACTGCCACTGTCAGATGCACACTACTGACCGTGTTTTACACGCGCGCGTGAACTCGTGTTTGTGTTGTTCCCTATTCGCCCCTGTCGCTTGGGTAACTGTGCTATCCCGAAAAAGGTGTTGTTGCAGTTACCTAGGCTATTTATGGCGGTGGGTATATAAGTGTTTTGGATTTCCTATTACCAGTAATCATTACTTTGTTGAAAATCCCTCTTTGCTTCTTCATCTTCTTTATTCGTTTCTAGAAAAAATTTTGCAATTTCTTCCTCTTATGTCAACCGGAGATCATCACGAAGACTCTACTGAAGAAATGTCTGCCGAACTTCCACCGTTAAAGTGGTCTAGGGCAACTTTTGATGGTTTGATTCGGAATCTTCGGTTTCCAGAAAACTGGGGTGCCCGATACCCTGAAGAGGGTCAGATGGCGGCGGATGCTCCGGCTGGGTATGTGACCCTATTTTGGGATTTCTTTTGTGTAGGCAACTTCCGTCTGCCTGTAACGAAATTCTTTCTTGAAATTCTTGAGTATTACAAGTTCCATATCTCTCAGTTGCACCCTATCGGTATGGTTAGGGTTCGCCATTTTGAATTTGTATGCCGGACGATGAATATCGAACCGACGGTTCCTCGATTCCTGTTTTCCATCAGATGGATTGTTCTTAGGGGTTCTATTCTTTTGTGCAAAGAGCATCGGCGAAGAAAATTTTGCTGAATCCCGCAAAATCTATAACAACTGCCACTAAAATCAATAATTAGGACAATAATTAGTCAATAAGAAAACCCTAATTGAGACACCCAAGTAATTTTGCACTAACCCTAAAATTTTCATAACAATCGGAATCAGGATCAAGGCCCCTAAAACTCAAGGGGGATAAACCCTAAATGATAATTATCCTCGAAATACGTTGTCTAAATTCTGAAATCTCAAAACAGCGACTCAGCAGGCCTATACCCACAACAAGGCTACCCTAGGCCATAGGGGTGTGCCCCGCGACACGCGACAGATGTCGCGTACTCTTCCGATTTCACGCGGGAGGTGCACATTTCGGGTATATATAGAGGGCCTTGGGACTTGCAGTTTGCTGTTCATTCGACGTAAAAATTAGAAAGATACGTTGAGTTATACACTGTTTAATACAAAACACACACTAATCACGAGGTGCTGCCACAATCAGGGTAATAATTCGATCGCTATTACGATTCAACGTCCGATCGATTATAACTATCCAACGATAGTCCAGGTGCTGCTCAATTGAGCTTGTACTTTGATTATTTGTCGTGATTTCGACTTGGATATTAGAGTGCTGTTCGAATTCGGACTATGCTCTGTTATTCGTTGTGAATCCGATTGAATTATCGAGTATTGCACTGATTAATCGTTGTGAGGGTTTAATCTCGTGAATTGACGTAACTGCTGTATTAGTTACTAACCTGCCTGTGTGTGCATTGTGTTAAATTAGGTTTAATCAAGGCTAATCAGTAGGCTTATATCTTGCTCGTTAATCTGCAATGTGAGTCATTCTTCTTTTTAAACTGTTTTCTCACAGTTTGTGAGTAAGTATTACAAAACTCCAAGTTATTTTCAAAGGTTATAATTACAGGGATTAAGTCTATGTAATCACCATATTACAGCCGGTATGTGGGGTTTTGTATACATTACTTATTTCCCGTCACACTTGGACAAACGGGTGGCCAAGGGGTGATCTGACCACAGTCACAGACACCATTGGACAAATGGGCTAGCCAATGGTTGGTCGAGTGACAAATACTGTGGGTAGTTGGTTTGATATCAGAAACATTGTAATTCCCCTTAATACTGTAATTTATAACTAACGGGTCGTTTTAGAAAACAGAATGATTCACTCAGTATTTCCCCGCTGACAAAACCTTTTTTCAAACATGTTTCAGGTGATCTGTGTGATCCAGGAAAAGTGCAGTAAAGCACTACAAGCTCAGAGAAGTGGCTCATTGTGAATAAATAAATAAAACATGTTTTGGGCAAATAATGATTTCTGTGTGGAATCAACGTATTGTAAATTTAGGGAATTTATCCCTAAAACTTTGTATAATATATTAAACAAGCATTTTTACGGTGAAAAGATCCTGTAATAAAGAAAAAGACTTCCGCTGCCGTCAGATACCACGGGTACCACTGGACTGCTCGCGGCTCCCGATTCCGTCCAGGGTGGGTCGGGGGTCGTGACAGAAGGTGGTATCAGAGCTAATAATTAATAACTATTGAGCCACTGATCGAGCCGCTGATTTAAGCCTATTACGGAATTAACTATTTGACAAAATACTTAATCCTACTAGTTATCATTCTGTGATTATCTGTTATATTAACTGATTATTTGTTAGTTACAATATGGGTAAACAAAAGCTGTCTGCTATCTACCACAAATTAGATATTGTATCTTCTTCTAAAAACCCAGTAAACCTAGAAGAAGGAATCTTTGTCCGCAAGGCAAACTATGAGAATCCTCTTTCCCCAGAGAAAAGGGATTCGATACTTAAAAAGAGTCAGGAGAAAAAGAAACTCCGAACCAAGAGAGTTAGGTTTAACCCAGAAGTCCAAGAGTTGGGTAATAGTACACCTTGGGAAGATAAAATAGACAAGAAATGGGCAAATCTCTATATGCTAGCTACTGTAGCAGAAAATGCCAACCTCTAAATATCCGATAAGTTGGGTCTAGTAAGAGAAATCACAATCCAGTAAATAAATAAAGTCCTAGTGTGTTTATTTCTGTTGTCCTTTGTATAAATTAGTATGCAATAAAACTTCAGTGTTTGTTTGTTAAACTTTGTTCCAAAGTTTTAACATTGCATTCTTGTATTTTGCATATATACTATGCAGCATGAATGAGATATCAGAAGCATTCCAGAATCTCAACTTATATCCAGTGCCTATCGAAGTCTCTTACGACTTTACTGGTTACATTGCTGACATAGAAGAACCTGTGGAATTCAAAGCTCCACCGCTGGAAAAAGCCAAACCTAAAAAGAAGAGAAGATACGTAGGGTGGAGGAAAGTACGCCGTAGGAAACCAACTACTAGGAGACTTCCTAAAATAGAAAATCCTGTGAGCATGAACAAGGGAAAGGAAATAGAAACTGGAGAAAGTTTGAAACCACCAGAAAAGGAAATAGGAATAGATCTTAAGCAAAAGGGAATAGAAATTGGCGAAAGCTCTGAACAGTCTGAGGAAATCACGTTCCAGGACGAAATAGACCGCCTACTGGATAATTGTGATGTTCTAGAACCTATCAACGATAATCTTTTCTCTTATCCTGCTACAGCCCAATTCCCACTAAACCTAGGACCAACTATTCCAGACCCACTAGTTCACACCAGACCATTAGGCCAAATGGAGGAATGGTGGACTAATGACTGGCAATTCCAAAATATAGTTAATAGTCCCTATAGTTTTCTCCCACAGTTTGATCCAGAACCTATCCCTAATCCGCCAATGAGCTATGAAAATTTAGCTGAGTTACGTCAGTTTGGTGAAGAACTGATAGGCACCGGGAATAGGATCCGGGAAATGGGGGAGCAGATCTCTTGGAAGTACGACGAGAGGGAGCGTCGTTACTAAAACTGCCAGTGGACCAAAAGATAGGAAGGGCTGGAAAAAGTTTGTCTGTATTATAACTAATATAGTAAAACTGATTCTGTAAAATGGGCAATAAAACCTTGTAAGATATGGTGTGTACGGAGGCATATACAATATACAATAACAAAATGAAAGTCGAGAAATCGACAATTTTGGTTATGTTTGTATGTTGTAGTAATTTATGTATTCATCTGTGCTAAATTGTTATTAATAAGTTAGACACTAATAAATTCCTACTAATTAGCAGATGGAAAACGCTAACAATGAACCAATTAATGAAGTAAATCAATCTGAGCAAGAACCGGAAGATCAATATATAACCCGACAAGATATTGAGCACTTTATCGCCCAAGGGATAGCCAATGCTATTCCAGAAATTGTGGCTGCTGTTCAGAAACCTGCCGAACCACAATTAATTCCTAGTAAACGTATTCCAGAAGATAACGGCAGTAACAGCATAAATGGAGGCGGCAATCATGACGATCATGATCCGCAACAGGCCCCACTCCCTAAGAGAATAAAAGCTGCAACGCCTGGTTGCACTTACAAAGAATTTCTTGCTTGCAAACCCGCAGAATTTGCAGGTAATGAAGGGCAACTGCAACACTGCATTGGGTAGAGAAAACCGAGGCAGTAATTGCAATAAGCAAATGTGCCGAAGAGGATCAAGTGATGTATGCATCAAATCTGTTCAAAGAAGGAGCACTAGAATGGTGGAACACGGTCCTCTAGGAAAAAGGGAGAAGGATAGCCTATGCAATGAATTGGGAAGAATTTAAGAGTCTTGTCGAAAGAAAATTTTGTCCCGAATACGAGAAGGAACAAATGGCAAACAAGTTCCTGAGTCATCGTATGTTAGGTGTAGACTGTCGATGATATACTTCGACATTCTTTGAATACGCAAGGGTGGTGCCAACACTGGCTTCGCCAGAACCGGTACTCATTTCCCGTTACATCTGGGGGTTAATTAGTGAAATCCGAAACATCGTTAAAGCTGCGAGACCTCGTACCATTGACGATGCGGTAGAATTAGCTAACACCCTAACGGATGAATTGGTACGCACAAGAGAGGAAGATCGTAAGAAGGAAATAGCTCAGAAGATTACCCAAGGGCTTCGTATGGGTAATATCAAGAAAAGAGGAACAGGGCAATCCTCATCACCTCCTTTCTGCAGAAATTGCAAAAAGAAGCACTATGGACAATGCAATATAGTTTGCAATTTTTGCAAGGCAAAAGGACATCGTGAGGAAGACTGCAGGAAGAAAACAAGAATTTGTTATAACTGCAGAGAAAGGGGACATTTTCAATCCGAATTTCCTAAGCTAGCTAAACCAGTAGACAACAAAGCTAAACCCGCTGAAGGAGCAACCAAGAAGAATGTACGCGCATTCCAGCTGACCACTCAAGAGGCCGAACTCATTCCAGATGTGATAGCTGGTACGTTCCTAGTACATGACGTATTTGCAAAAGTATTATTTTACTCTGGTGCGAACCAAAGTTTTATTAATACTTCATTTTGTCAAGCTCTTAAGTTACCTTTAACCACTCTTAGGCAAATTTTCACAGTTGAAACCGCAGAAGGAAATTCTGTGAAAATAGATAAAGTCTGGCAAGAAGGAAAAATAGAACTATTAGGACATAAGTTTTCTGCAAATCTGTTACCAATGAATTTAGCCGGGTTCGATGTAGTATTAGGAATGGATTGGTTAATAGCTAACCATGCACGAATCCTATGTGACAAAAATGCAGTAGAAATTCAAACCCCTTCAGGAGAGGTAATTGTAATTACTGGAAATAAACCTCGAAAGCCACTGAAATTTATCTCAGTAATGGAATTGGCAAGCTATTCGAGAAAGCAGGAAATGGTGTATATGATTTCAGTAATCATTAACACTAAAGATAAGGAACTTCAGGATATTCCAATAGTCTTAGAATACCCAGACATTTTTCCAGAAGAATTACCTGGATTACCACCTGATAGAGAAGTAGAATTTAGAATTCATTTAATTCCAGGTACTGCACCAATAGCCAAAGCACCATATAGATTAGCACCTACCGAAATGCTAGAATTGAAAAAGCAATTAGATGAATTATTAAGCAAAGGATTCATACAACCGAGTTCATCCCCTTGGGGTGCACCAGTACTGTTTGTGAAAAAGAAAGATGGATCGAGGAGAATGTGTATCGATTATAGAGAATTGAATAAGGTTACGATTAAGAATCGATACCCACTACCTAGGATTGATGATCTTTTTGATCAATTGCAAGGAGCTAGGTATTTCTCTAAGATAGATTTAAGATCTGGATATCATCAGTTGAAGGTACAAGAAGAAGACATACCTAAAACTGCCTTCAGAACTAGGTATGGTCATTATGAGTTTACAGTCATGCCCTTTGGATTAACGAATGCCCCAGCAGCATTCATGGACATGATGAATCGAATCTGTAAACCATACTTGGATAAATTTGTGATCGTTTTCATCGACGATATACTTATTTACTCCAAAAGCCAAAAAGAACATTGTGAACACTTACACGTTCTCTTAACTTTGTTAAGAAAAGAAAGGCTTTATGCCAAATTCTCGAAGTGTGAATTTTGGCTGCAAGAAGTACAATTCTTAGGTCATGTGGTAAATCATGAAGGTATCCATGTAGATCCTGCTAAGATAGAAGCAATTACAAAGTGGAAAGTCCCACAAACAGCTATGGAGATAAGAAGTTTTCTAGGCTTAGCTGGATACTATAGACGATTTATCAAAGATTTTTCTAAGATAGCCGTACCATTAACTAAGTTAACCTGTAAAGCTGCTAAGTTTGAATGGGGACCTAGACAAGAAGAAGCCTTTAAGATTTTAAAGCATAGATTGACGAATGCACCAATCTTAGCTTTACCCGAAGGAACAGAAGACTTTGAAGTATATTGTGATGCTTCAAAATTAGGCTATGGATGTGTGTTAATGCAACGCAAGAAGGTAATTGCGTATGCTTCTAGACAATTGAAAAAGCATGAAGAAAATTATACGACTCATGACCTAGAACTAGGAGCCATAATTTTTGCCCTTAAGATATGGAGACATTATCTGTATGGAAGTAAGTTTACTGTTTATACAGATCATAAGAGTTTAAGATATATATTTGGGCAAAAAGAGTTAAACATGAGGCAAAGAAGATGGATGGAGATGCTAAGCGATTACGACTGTGATATCCAATATCACGAAGGAAAGGCAAATGTAGTTGCAGATGCCTTAAGTCGTAAGTACCATGAGAAACAGAAACGAGTCCGTGCTCTGAGGTTAAATCTACAAGTAGATTTAATGGCACAAATCAAAGAAGTTCAGAAAACAACAATCAAAGATGATGCTGAAGGAATGAAAGGTTACCTAAAAGAACTAGAACAAGGAAATGATGGAATTTGGAAATTCCATAAGAAACGAATTTGGGTACCTAAGCAAGGAGAGTTAAGAAATAAGATTTTAGAAGAAGCTCATAAATCTAGGTATACCATGCACCCAGGAAATAATAAGATGTACCAAGATTTAAGAAATAATTTCTGGTGGATAGGAATGAAAAAGGATATAGCCGAATACGTATCCAAGTGTTTAACTTGTTCATAAGTTAAAGCTGAACACCAGAAACCTTCAGGACTACTACAACAGTTAGAAATGCCTGTATGGAAATGGGAACTCATAACAATGGATTTTGTTACAAAGTTACCCAAAACCAAAAGAGGTAATGATGCGATTTGGGTCATCGTAGACCGATTAACCAAGTCAGCTCATTTCCCACAAATGAAAGAAACCTTTAGCATGGAAAGGTTAGCACAACTGTACGTGGACGAAGTAGTATCCCTACATGGAGTCCCGCTCTCCATTGTATCGGATAGAGATAGTCGTTTTACATCTCATTTCTGGACAAGTTTTCATAAAGCAATGGGAACTCGACTAAATCTAAGTACTGCTTATCATCCACAAACAGACGGACAGAGTGAAAGGACAATACAAACTCTAGAAGACATGCTCCGAGCATGTGTAATTGACTTTGGTGGTAATTGGGATAGCCATTTGCCATTAATTGAATTTTCCTATAACAATAGTTATCATTCGAGCATCGAAGCTGCTCCATTCGAAGCACTGTATGGACGCAAGTGCAGAACTCCCGTATGTTGGGCAGAAATAGGAGAAAGTCAATTATCAGGTCCAGAAATTGTACAAGAAACTACTGACAAGATAACTCAAATAAAAGAGAGATTGAAAACAGCCAGAGATCGCCAGAAAAGCTATGCAGACAATCGTCGCAAGCCACTCGAATTCTAGATAGGAGACAAAGTACTCTTGAAAGTATCTCCTTGGAAAGGAGTCGTACGATTTGGTAAGAAAGAAAAACTGAGTCCAAGATATGTTGGACCATTCCCAGTGATCCAACGAATCGGACCAGTAGCTTATCGTTTACAACTACCAGAAGAGTTAGCTGGAGTACATGATGTATTTCATGTATCCAATCTCAAGAAATGTTTATCAGACGAATCCCTAGTAGTACCTCTTCAAGATATAGAGGTAAATGAAAAGCTGAAATTCGTAGAGAAACCCCTACAAATAGAAGACCGGAAGATCAAGTTTCTCAAGCACAAACGACTAGTGCTAGTAAAAGTCAAATGGGAATCCAAGAGAGGACCAGAATACACTTGGGAACTGGAATCAGAAATGAAGCGAAAGTACCCTCATCTATTTCAGTAAATCCCGAGGACGAGATTTTTCTCAAGGTGGGGAGGATGTAACAACTGCCACTAAAATCAATAATTAGGACAATAATTAGTCAATAAGAAAACCCTAATTGAGACACCCAAGTAATTTTGCACTAACCCTAAAATTTTCATAACAATCGGAATCAGGATCAGGGCCCCTAAAACTCAAGGGGGATAAACCCTAAATGATAATTATCCTCGAAATACGTTGTCTAAATTCTGAAATCTCAAAACAGCGACTCAGCAGGCCTATACCCACAACAAGGCTACCCTAGGCCATAGGGGTGTGCCCCGCGACACGCGACAGATGTCGCGTACTCTTCCGCGACACGCGGGAGGTGCACATTTCGGGTATATATAGAGGGCCTTGGGACTTGCAGTTTGCTGTTCATTCGACGTAAAAATTAGAAAGATACGTTGCGTTATACACTGTTTAATACAAAACACACACTAATCACGAGGTGCTGCCACAATCAGGGTAATAACTCGATCGCTATTACGATTCAACGTCCGATCGATTATAACTATCCAACGATAGTCCAGGTGCTGCTCAATTGAGCTTGTACTTTGATTATTTGTCGTGATTTCGACTTGAATATTAGAGTGCTGTTCGAATTCGGACTATGCTCTGTTATTCGTTGTGAATCCGATTGAATTATCGAGTATTGCACTGATTAATCGTTGTGAGGGTTTAATCTCGTGAATTGACGTAACTGCTGTATTAGTTACTAACCTGCCTGTGTGTGCATTGTGTTAAATTAGGTTTAATCAAGGCTAATCAGTAGGCTTATATCTTGCTCGTTAATCTGCAATGTGAGTCATTCTTCTTTTTAAACTGTTTTCTCACAGTTTGTGAGTAAGTATTACAAAACTCCAAGTTATTTTCAAAGGTTATAATTACAGGGATTAAGTCTATGTAATCACCATATTACAGCCGGTATGTGGGGTTTTGTATACATTACTTATTTCCCGTCACACTTGGACAAACGGGTGGCCAAGGGGTGATCTGACCACAGTCACAGACACCATTGGACAAATGGGCTAGCCAATGGTTGGTCGAGTGACAAATACTGTGGGTAGTTGGTTTGATATCAGAAACATTGTAATTCCCCTTAATACTGTAATTTATAACTAATGGGTCGTTTTAGAAAACAGAATGATTCACTCAGTATTTCTTCGCTGACAAAACCTTTTTCAAACATGTTTCAGGTGATCTGTATGATCCAGGAAAAGTGCAGTAAAGCACTACAAGCTCAGAGAAGTGGCTCATTGTGAATAAATAAATAAAACATGTTTTGGGCAAATAATGATTTCTGTGTGGAATCAACGTATTGTAAATTTAGGGAATTTATCCCTAAAACTTTGTATAATATATTAAACAAGCATTTTTACGGTGAAAAGACCCTGTAATAAAAAAAAAGACTTCCGCTGCCGTCAGATACCACGGGTACCACTGGACTGCTCGCGGCTCCCGATTCCGTCCAGGGTGGGTCGGGGGTCGTGACAAAATCATTCCATGACTGAAACAAAAATTCTTCTTTATCAAGGTGGGGGTCATTTCGATGAGGATGTCTTTTAGGGGAAAAGAGGATGTTCCCACCGAGACCATTCAAACCCCTGTTGACGAAAATTGATACCAGGATCTGAAAGACGTTCCGTCTATTGCTTTGCCAGAGAAAGCCCTTATTGGTGCTAGTATGAGTCTGAATTGGAGGATGAACCGGGAAGACAAGCCAGTGTATATGGAGGATGACAAAGGTAAGATTTTGGGGTTTGCCCTGTTTGTTCCTCTCTCTTTTCTTCTCTCTCTTTTTTTTGACCTTGTTGCTCTTCTTTTGCAGTTGTTTCCTTGTATGTTGTTACGTTTGGGAGGGAAGGTGGGAAGATGGCTACTATTGCTAAAAAGCCTGAGGAAGAGCTCTGGTATCACCGTATTGTGAAGAAGTTTGTTCTTCCGCGGGATACTGATCTGTCTTCGCAACCTGCTGCTGGTGCTGGTAAGCTTTTATCACAGTGTGTGTTGTTTTTTTTCTTCTGGGCGTTTTAACTCTGCGCTTTGTAGTACGTGAATTGTCTAACTTGGGCATAGGTCCTGAGAAGAAGAAGCGTGCGCCCATGACCAGCGCCGCGCCAAAGAAGAATGATGCTGAAAAGGCTCAAACTTCTAAGGTAAAAAATGTGGGAGGAGAGAAGAAAGGTATGCGCCGTTCCTCTGACTCCTGGTGTGATTATGTGGTGGTATCTGATTCTTTGGAGGGTCTTGCGCCTGCAGTTACAAGAAGACCAAAGCCGGAGCCAAAAGATACTGCGGACATTCCTCCATCCAACCCAGATGATCCTATTGATTTAGAATCAAGCCCCGAGCGCCTGGTACGGAAGAGAGCATGAAAAAGAAAACAGAGTGATGCTGATCCTGAAGGTCAGCCTGTGAAAAAGATTCAGAGGAAGAAGATTACCCGAAGGGGTAATCTTGATGCCTTTATTTCAGAACCTTTTTCTGGTAAGTGTTACTCCTTTGTTACCATTTTTCATGCTTCGAATTTTTGATTTATCTCTTTGTTCTTGCAGAAAAACCACAGTCTGTTGTTCCCACAGAACCATTACCAGTTAATGAAGAACTCCCACCTTCCCATCCGCGCGCCTCTGTTGTTGATCAATTAGAGAACACGGAGGTTCCTGAGAGCGAGGCGGAGAAAGCTGTTGGGGGTGAGATTCTTAATCCTGTTGTGGTTGCTGTGGAGGCGGAAAAAGTTACTAGCCCAGAGGTTGCGGATGGTGCTGGTAACCCCCAAACCCCTAATCTTGCAGCTCATGTTTCGGAGAAAGGGAAGACTGCTGAGGAGATCCCTGTTATCACTCCTCCTTCCAAGGCTTCTGGTTCTATGCCTGAGAACGTTGAGAAAGTTACTGTTGAGGACCAAGGCTCATTCTCTGATGCTAACAAGAATTCCCCAATCCGCCTAGATGAAACTCTGGGGGATTATTATTACAGAACTTATTCGGAAAAGGATGCTTCCGAAATTCATGTCCCTGTTTGGAATCTGAAGAAAGGTGACACTTTCTCAGATTGGCCCGTATGCCGGGACTGGTTGCAGGGAATTTTTCCGCCTGGAAAGATTAAGTTACAAGAGGGTCGTCTTCATGATCAAACTTACCATGCCTACCTTGAGGAGGTTGCTTCTTATACATCCACTACGCATTGCATAGTGCGTGAGTGGCACAATATGCATAAGGAGTGGGCTGCCTTTAAGGTATCTAAGAAGAAAGTTGCTGATGATGAGAACCGTGTTACCCAGATGAGGGCTAAACTGGAAGCTGATCAGGCCAAATTTGAGGTTGATCGAAAAATTGAAGAATAGTCCGGTGCGGGCTGGAAGAGAAAGGCGGAAGCCGAAGCTGCCCTTCTTTCCGAGGAGCGCAAGAACTGGAAGAAGATATGTGAGAAAGATAATGCCGAAAAGATGGGTCTCCGTAATGCTATCAATAATCTCAAGGCTGAAGTTGAGAAATTGAAGAAACAAGACGCGGAGATCAAAAATTTGAAGAAAGAAAAAGCTGATGCCGAATCTGCGCGAGATGAGGCACGTTCTCACAGGGAGCGAAATGAACAACGAGAGGTACATGCGTGCGCCACTCTTGCTCTTAGAGATAAAGAGATAGAAGAACTTACTGCTTTGCTTTTTGACCAGGAAGAACTCAATAAAAATTTGGAGCTTGCGCGTTCTGAGAAGACTGAAACTTCCCTCTATCTAGCTGAAACTGAGGAGAAGCTAGAAAATTTTGAAACGGCGCGAGCGACGGTGGAAAGTGAACTTGAGCCTTTGAAAAGTGATATGTTATGGCTGAAAGAACGCGGAATCGCAAGTGTAAGTTGTCTTCTACTTGTTTTTCTTGTGGAAATGCTCTGCGCTTTTCCCTTATTCACCTTTCTTGTTTTTATAGGTTGCTGAATCAGTGTTAAACTCCGAAGAACTAGATAAAACGGTTGCGCGTTTGGTGGTTGCTGCGCGAAATGACGGATATGCTCAAGGATATGCGGAATGCTCACACCATGTAGTTAGTGCCCTGAAGGTTGACTGGGATACTAGTAGAGCTGCTACTCATGGTGTTAATACTGATGCCGCCCTTGCAGCTATGAAGACAGAATTTAACAACTTGCAGCTTCCTATCATGGATCTGATAAATGTTGCTCTTCAGTCTGAAGACCATGTAGCACAACTGAAGGAAATCTTCCCTGATCGCGCTGAAGATGAAGATTTAGCATAGGTTTCTTCTTGTGGTTGTATGAACAATTTCTTTGTAGTTTTTTGGGATGCGTATCCCTTTTTTGTTAATGCGCTGCCGCGTAAGTTGTGACAACTCGTATTTTCAATCTTTCCATTTTTGGCAAGTCTACTTGTACTTTCTATTTTTGTAAGTTGTACCTTTGTGGTATTTGGTTTTATTCCCAAATTGTACATCGAGACTTGAAATCATAATGAAAGTGCATTATTTTATTCATATTTGTGTTTGAATGCTATGTATGGTCAAAACGATTAAAAACATGTCAAACTATGTTAAACACGTAAAAACAGTGAAAATACATCTTAATCTCAGCTCTCAAATTCATCATTGCCAAGAGATTACCCTAAACCGTACAAAAATCGGGAATTTATACGTTAATTCGGTAAAAATATCAAAATTTGGATTAAAATAATTTTTATATTATTTTATTAATATTTTAAATAAGTAAAATAATAATTAAAATTAAATAAATAAATATTTTAAACTGATTTTTTTATGAATTTTTTGAGTATTTTGGTTAGTTAAACTAACTCAATTAGTGAAAACCCAGTTAATTCAGCTAACTGGGTTAATTTTATCAAAGGGCAGCACTAACTGAGTTAGAAAACTCAGTTAGTGACTAACCCAGTTAGTCAGATCAACAGTTAATAAAAAAGGGGGTTTGAACCGCGTGGAACCGGAATCGAACTCGTGACCTTGACCTTAACAAACAGCGACTTAACCACTCGGCCGAGCATGCCACATCCGGCATATCTGGATGTCGAATTATATTTAACATGACATTAAATTCGCGAATTTAAATAAAACCGCCAACTGTTCATCTTCTTCTTCGACCTTTGAATGTTTACCGGAAAACCCGACCCTTCGTGGTTCGTAACCAACGTCTACAACTCTATATAAGCCGACCAAACCTCGATTCATAGTTCCTTTCACCCGATCATCCGAAACCGAAACCGAAACCACCTTCGCCGGAATCCTGCACAACCTCCGACCACCACCTCGCCGCCGGGAACCACCTCGCCGCCGTCTGTCGCCATTGCCGCCGTCTGTCGCCATTGCCGCCGTCTGCCGCCACCGGTGACCCCGTCCGGTAACCGTTTCGTTCCCGCTTTCTTATTTTATATATATTTACGGTTTCTATAATATTATTATTATTATTATGTTTATTAATATCATTATTATTATTATTATTATTATTATTATATATTAATATTTCCAGAAATGTTATTAAAACAGATTTAGTAATATTTTTAACAGAATTTCTGTTTTCTTTTATGAACAGGATTTTTATAAAATCAGAATTTATTTTTAATTTTTCAGAATTATTATTTAAAATCAGAAATTATTAATATTTAAATAATCCGAATTATTATTTTATTGAGATTCATTATTTTATTAAATCAGAATTTATACTTTAAAATCAGAATTATTATTTTATTAAATCAGAATTATCATTTATATATATATATATATATAATAATCAGAATTATTATTTTATATATATAATAATAGGAAATTATTATCTAAATAATCCAAAATTTTAGTATTTATAATATTATGGTAAAATCAGAAATATTGTTTTAATAATAACATATAAAAATCAGTATTTATTTTTACTCACTTATTTATAAATAAATTGTCATATACTTCATTAAATATAAAAAAAAATGAGATATATGATTATTATTTTTGTTAATATTAATTTAGAAATGCCTTGTTATTTAAATGACCTATAAATTCCCAATACTTAACAATCCTCAAAATTAATAGGGTAAATCTCTTGTGCACATTCTCTTGGGCAATCTCTTGTTTTTAATCTTTTCCAAGAAAAACGCAACGCAACCTAAGGTGAGTATACATGACCCATTTTCTATTTTATCACATTTTGGGTGCTGTATGCATTTCTATATCAAACACACTATGTTAAACATTTTTGCACCCTCAATCCACATTTCATGTGAATCTATTTGACTCATGTTAATCACGTTATGCTACTGTTAAACATTTATGACTGTGTGTTCATTAACTTTGCAAGCCTCCCCTAACAATGGCAGCGCTGTAGGTTGAGAAACGCCCCTCCCATAATATTATGGGTATTGTTAGGTTTATTCTATGTTACTCATGTTACCACCCTTCTAGGGTTAGGCTATGTTAATTGCGTTAAACTTTGGTTTGAACACATAGATTTCATCGTTACGAGTATAACTGTTAATATGAAATCATATAGTCACGTGGATTTGAGCATGTTAAACTATTTCAAACATATTATACTATATTCAAACTTGTATACTCGCCAACATGTTTTGTTGACTTTATTTTAAATGCATACTGCAGGATGAGGAAGTCAAGATTTGAAGAAATGAATAGGATGGCCTAGAAACCCACTTTTGAAATAAACTATGTTTAATGTTTGTTATTTCCTTTTATGACAATGTATGAAACTTTGCAATTTTAATAAATGAAATTTAATTATATTGTCACATGTAGTGTTATGATGTTTTGAGCAATTTGTTCGTCTCATCCCGATGTTCCCGCCATCGGTTGGGGTGTGACAGATTGGTATCAGAGTCATAACTATAGGGAATTAGGTAGAATTGCTATACTTTTCCCTAGTCTATAGTAGGAGTACTCTGATACCAGATTGGTATCAGAGCCATAACTATAGGGAATTAGGAAAAGTAGGAATACTTTTACCTAGTCTATAGTTTAGGAGCTTTCTCATTTATTTGCTGTTTAAGACAATATTCCCTTCTCTCTTCCTTGCTTCCCTCTATTCTTTTGGACTTCTAATATACAAGCCTTTCCTAAGGCTAACACAATACACACATGGAAGCTTTGAAGACACTCATGTAACATAATCGAAATGATTCAGCAAGATAGGGGTGATTCCCACACTTGGTGATGATTTTCACTCAGCTATACTTTGATTTTTGCACGAAATCTATCCTCAAGTTAGGAGTTATATCCAAACCTTGATGGGAGTTTCCATTTCATATTCTAGTGGACCCTCATCTTTGGATGAGTACCAACCACATCAGGGTACGATGTTATCAAGTTAGAGGTGAAACTCGCATCTTGTTTAACTAGTCCCACTCCTCGATTTTTATTCTCGCCAAAGTTTCGATTTTCCCAATCGATTAAGGACGTGTAGTAACTAGAAGGACAAATATCGTTAATCGCTTCTCGATGAGAGTATTTGTCTATTAGGCCAAAGCACGCTTCCTTAATTTGAAAAGGATTTCGATTCACTTTGGAATAGTCTTATGTTACGTTCCGTGACAATCCATATTTTTATGATAAATCTCTTTTTATGTTATCTCAATTATCATGTGATTTACATTTGAGCGTTATCTTCATTTCAAGTATAGGAACACGAATCACGTTATTGTCGCAATCTAAAACAATTAATAATTACTCCTTCGTGAACAAACTAAATTTACGATGCTTTCATTATCAATGTTACCCTGCGTGAAATTCATGATTATGCTGTGTGAAACTAAATGATCCTTTTATGTGCTATATGAAACTATATGCTATGTGATGCATTCATGAAAACAATTTTCTTAAACAAACATTATGATCAAGTCTCATCTATTCTCTCTTTTGAATCTTTAGATGTTATTTTTTTCAAAAGTCTTTCTCTTAGATTTCGAGGACGAAATCTCCTAAAGTAGGGGAGACTGTGACACCTCGTATTTTCAATCTTTCCATTTTTGGCAAGTCTACTTGTACTTTCTATTTTTGTAAGTTGTACCTTTGTGGTATTTGGTTTTATTCCCAAATTGTACCTCGAGACTTGAAATCATAATGAAAGTGCATTATTTTATTCATATTTGTATTTGAATGCTATGTATGGTCAAAACGATTAAAAACATGTCAAACTATGTTAAACACGTAAAAACAGTGAAAATACATCTTAATCTCAGCTCTCAAATTCATCATTGCCAAGAGATTACCCTAAACCGTACAAAAATCGGGAATTTATACGTTAATTCGGTAAAAATATCAAAATTTGGATTAAAATAATTTTTATATTATTTTATTAATATTTTAAATAAGTAAAATAATAATTAAAATTAAATAAATAAATATTTTAAACTGATTTTTTTTATGAATTTTTTGAGTATTTTGGTTAGTTAAACTAACTCAATTAGTGAAAACCCAGTTAATTCAGCTAACTGGGTTAATTTTATCAAAGGGCAGCACTAACTGAGTTAGAAAACTCAGTTAGTGACTAACCCAGTTAGTCAGATCAACAGTTAATAAAAAAGGGAGTTTGAACCGCGTGGAACCGGAATCGAACTCGTGACCTTGACCTTAACAAACAGCGACTTAACCACTCGGCCGGGCATGCCACATCCGGCATATCTGGATGTCGAATTATATTTAACATGACATTAAATTCGCGAATTTAAATAAAACCGCCACCTGTTCATCTTCTTCTTCGACCTTTGAATGTTTACCGGAAAACCCGACCCTTCGTGGTTCGTAACCAACGTCTACAACTCTATATAAGCCGACCAAACCTCGATTCATAGTTCCTTTCACCCGATCATCCGAAACCGAAACCGAAACCACCTTCGCCGGAATCCTGCACAACCTCCGACCACCACCTCGCCGCCGGGAACCACCTCGCCGCCGTCTGTCGCCATTGCCGCCGTCTGCCGCCACCGGTGACCCCGTCCGGTAACCGTTTCGTTCCCGCTTTCTTATTTTATATATATTTACGGTTTCTATATTATTATTATTATTATTATTATTATGTTTATTAATATCATTATTATTATTATTATTATATATTAATATTTCCAGAAATGTTATTAAAACAGATTTAGTAATATTTTTAACAGAATTTCTGTTTTCTTTTATGAACAGGATTTTTATAAAATCAGAATTTATTTTTAATTTTTCAGAATTATTATTTAAAATCAGAAATTATTAATATTTAAATAATCCGAATTATTATTTTATTGAGATTCATTATTTTATTAAATCAGAATTTATACTTTAAAATCAGAATTATTATTTTATTAAATCAGAATTATCATTTATATATATATATATAATAATCAGAATTATTATTTTATATATATAATAATAGGAAATTATTATCTAAATAATCCAAAATTTTAGTATTTATAATATTATGGTAAAATCAGAAATATTGTTTTAATAATAACATATAAAAATCAGGATTTATTTTTACTCACTTATTTATAAATAAATTGTCATATACTTCATTAAATATAAAAAAAATGAGATATATGATTATTATTTTTGTTAATATTAATTTAGAAATGCCTTGTTATTTAAATGACCTATAAATTCCCAATACTTAACAATCCTCAAAATTAATAGGGTAAATCTCTTGTGCACATTCTCTTGGGCAATCTCTTGTTTTTAATCTTTTCCAAGAAAAACGCAACGCAACCTAAGGTGAGTATACATGACCCATTTTCTATTTTATCACATTTTGGGTGTTGTATGCATTTCTATATCAAACACACTATGTTAAACATTTTTGCACCCTCAATCCACATTTCATGTGAATCTATTTGACTCATGTTAATCACGTTATGCTACTGTTAAACATTTATGACTGTGTGTTCATTAACTTTGCAAGCCTCCCCTAACAATGGCAGCGCTGTAGGTTGAGAAACGCCCCTCCCATAATATTATGGGTATTGTTAGGTTTATTCTATGTTACTCATGTTACCACCCTTCTAGGGTTAGGCTATGTTAATTGCGTTAAACTTTGGTTTGAACACATAGATTTCATCGTTACGAGTATAACTGTTAATATGAAATCATATAGTCACGTGGATTTGAGCATGTTAAACTATTTCAAACATATTATACTATATTCAAACTTGTATACTCGCCAACATGTTTTGTTGACTTTATTTTAAATGCATACTGCAGGATGAGGAAGTCAAGATTTGAAGAAATGAATAGGATGGCCTAGAAACCCACTTTTGAAATAAACTATGTTTAATGTTTGTTATTTCCTTTTATGACAATGTATGAAACTTTGCAATTTTAATAAATGAAATTTAATTATATTGTCACATGTAGTGTTATGATGTTTTGAGCAATTTGTTCGTCTCATCCCGATGTTTCCGCCATCGGTTGGGGTGTGACATAAGTAACATGTCACACCCCGATTTCCACACGTTTCAACGGTGGGCCCGGTGGGGGATTACCGTGACGTAGTTGGCAACAATACAGTCAAACAACACAATATTTAAATGCACAGCGGAAGCAAAAGATAGATATATTTCAACTGAATATAATTATAATATCGTGTATCACAAGTAGTTGAAATAATCCACAGGAGATCAAAATAAAATAGGAAATAATGTTCAACAGTTTGACGTCCAAGCTTGAGGGACTTATTGCGGACGCTAGGAGGAAGCCAGCCTATTTCGCTTAGTACCTGCACTTTAACCTTTTTTGGAAAAATACGTCAGTTTACACTGGTAAATACATTCAACCGACACTTTTTGAAAAATGTTTAAACGGTGGAGGATTTCTTCCTGCTCCGGTGGGGAAAAACGTGGCTGCTGCGATAGGTGCTGAGCCGGAGGTCTAGCAAGTATTGGATACCCATGAGTTGAGTATCCCATTCCCCAAGGTGTTTCATAAGGTACCTCAGGATGAAGGGCGTGGTAGTTTGCCGCTGCTTCAATGTATGGGTCGCCACCAATATAGTTGTAGTGAGTGTGAGCTGGCTGCTCAAACGGGTTGTACGCTGTGGAACCGGTGTATGCAGGTATCGGGTTATCATAACCAAATGGTGGCGGAGGTGGTGCAACTGGTGCAGAATTCACCTCTGCAGCTGGGTTAGAAGGTCCACCCATTTGTGGGTCTTCATGCAGTGGCGGATAATGACTGCCACTGGAGTGTCGAGGGGTGCTAAAGTGGAAATCCCCTCTTCGTGCGGATATCCGTGCGCCTGATCTCCTACGCCGTGGTAGTTCTGGAGGTGCTTGATGAACTGGCGGCGGTGGAGGCGGTGGCGTGACTGCCACGAAACGTGAATCCTCGGAGGGATCATGCTGCTGCTGTTGTTGCTGTTCATGAGGCGATGAATGGTGAGAGGGTGTAAAGTACCACTCACACTGGCTGAACCTTGCTTGAAAGCTGTCTGGACCCTGATAGGGTGTCCCATGGAAGGATGATCCATCAGAGATCTCGATTGGATGGTTGGGGGTACCTCTTGCAGGTTCGATAGGATCCGTATCCTCGTCCATGTCCATCGCATTGTCTTCGGAGAAATGGTCCTCTGGTCCTAGAGGGTTAAAACTCACTGGTTCTTGGACATAGTTTGCCGGGTTGAACCGGCCCTGAAAGAAAGGAGTGGGGTCGCCAAAGGAACGGTGCAAAACAGAACGCTGGAGAGGTATATATGAAGGTTGAGGGTTATCGGGCTCGTTTTCCGAGTTCGCCCCAAAAGAGTGACGGTATGAAGGTGTCGAACTGTGTGAGGTAGACCACCTAGCGGGCTCAAAGAGGTTCCTCCTGTTCCTCTGAGGTTCGGCACTCCTTGTGCTGGAATGAGCTCGCATGTGTGAAGGCCCGGCCTCGTGATCGTTGTGGGTAATGATTGGCCGTTTGCCTCTTCCTCCTCTTCTGATTGCTGGTGGCATATTTCCTGCTTAAATAATTTTAAATCAACAACAAACAATAAAGGACAAACTAGAACACCAATTCGAATTCGTCCTATGTTCTTGTCTAGACTCGAGTATGTGCAATTGTGTCATTGAGATTACACACATGAGGATAGTGTTTAATTCACTCAACGTTGGCTCTGATACCAACCTGTCACACCCCGATTTCCACACGTTTCACCGGTGGGCCCGGTGGGGGATTACCGTGACGTAGTTGGCAACAATACAGTCAAACAACACAATATTTAAATGCACAGCGGAAGCAAAAGATAGATATATTTCAACTGAATATAATTGTAATATCGTGTATCACAAGTAGTTGAAATAATCCACATGGGATCAAAATAAAATAGGAAATAATGTTCAACAGTTTGACGTCCAAGCTTGCGGGACTTATTGCGGACGCTAGGAGGAAGCCAGCCTATTTCGCTTAGTACCTGCACTTTAACCTTTTTGGGAAAATACGTCAGTTTACACTGGTAAATACATTCAACCGACACTTTTTGAAAAAGGTTTAATAAATTGATTTGAATGCACGTGGCACAAACTTTTATAACTTGGGATAATTATTGTATCATAATACTTGTAAACGAATTACATGTTTCTTTGCGTTCAGTAGCCTGTTCCGCAGACCGAGTTAAAGACTAATAGACACACCACAGGTATAATACTCACAAGGTTAATCCTTAAGTGAGATACCATTTTTCATATGCAGCTGTCAGGTGTACGCCTACACCTCGTGCTTAGGTCGTGGCCATCTCGTAAGATGATGCCAAGGATATCCAGGACATGGTCATTAACCCCCCAAAGGCTTTAAGCAAACAAATCAAATTTTTAACGGGTCATCTTGATAATACTTAACCACTAATCGATTAAGATCAAAAGCCCGACCAAGCGGTATTTTATATACCGTACCCCAAGCCCGTATAGGGAAATAAGTTAAAAGTATTTACCTTTGCAAGTATAATTCACAAACGGCTAATGCAAGTAGCTTTTACCGGGTCTCCTATTCTGGAACGAAGGTTTATAATAACCTATTAGAATCCTAACGGGTCTTAGATTAAGCTTAAACTTAGACCGGTTAGTTTTAATGAAAGATATGGTTCGAACGCACGATTAAGCGAAGACCGGAATAAAATGTGATTTAGACCCGACAAGTTTGAAGACTTGTTTAATATGGGTAATCCAATCACATTCTGGATTTTGAGATAAAAATGACAAGTTTGACCCGTTTCGACTAATTTATGTAAACTAGTTACATAAACCGAACCGAACGCGTAAAGGCGTAACGGGTAACCGTAAGAGTCCTACACAGGTTTCCTAAGTTAATATGCTCTAAAGAGGTTGCGATATCAGTAGGATACCTTCCATTATGCCTATAACGAGTTTAATCCCAATATATGCCCTGTAGGGGTATTTTGGTCATTTTAAAGATTATAAAAGAGATTTCCGGGTTATATAGGAAATCTGAGTTTTCTGACCAGGTTATAAAGTTCAAAATACTTTATTTATTATATGAAATCAGTAGCAATTAGATTCGGGTCAAAATACCATGTGGAACTCATTTGAGGTCCGAAAAGGGTATATTCGGTATTTACCGAATCAACGTCATAACCGCAGGTTATGAGCAGGTTAAAAATAATTAAAAATATTTAAAAATACCAAAATATTATTTTACATCAGGGTGTAAAAGGTTTGGTGTCGAAATTTGGGTTTTGATAGGCTTTATGCTAAGTGCGCCGTTTAATTAACAAAGTTTTTCTTAATTGCGCTATTTAGCATAACTCCTATTCTAGACCTCGGATTGACATGAAACTTTAGGGACATGTTTAGGAATCAGTAACTAAGGTTAGTGTCCTTTCACATATCCAAAATTCTCGTTTTAAGGTCGAAAGGGCATTATGGTCAACTTTAAGCATATAACGAAAATGTGCAAACGACTCGGACAAACAACGAACCAGCCACAGAGGGTTATACCATCATGTAACCTGGTCCTAAGAGAGTCCTAAGGCATATCTAAATCATACCAAATCAGGTCAGAACTGAAGTCAAAGCAAAAGTCAAAGTTTTGCGACTTTCGGTTCCGAACCGGGTCAAAACAGTAAATGGTCGGATCAAACAAGCTTAGACCAGTTATAATACTTATTATCAAGTTATATGAGTGATAAAACAGGTTATACGCTGTAACGCCCTAAAACGCTTTAACCAAAAGTTGCAGCGGAGTTACGAACTTAAAAATTTTCTTTCATCATATTCATTCTAACATACTTAGAATTACATTAAATCACTCTTTTACATTAAATACATTAATGCTTTCTAAAAATTTATAAAAATCGGACATACTACTATTAATTTTCGTGACCATGCACCCACATGTACAATCCATCTCTTGACTCGATCTTCAACCTTTTTCACTTCATGACGAGAATCCACCGTTCTGTACAACCTGCAGACACCACGTACAATCACATCATTAGCAACCGGTGTCATCATATATAAAATTTAAACATGCATAATTAGGCATTAACATATCGTGCTTTCGCTTATGTTAGTCCATTCATCCATCCGTTCGGTCCACCCGCATTGGATTTCGGCGCCTACCTTCAACTTCCAACACTAGTATACCTGCATTCCTTATTTCATTCTAAATAGGAAAACGGTTAGCATCATTAGATTTCATTCGTACGAACATATCCATGTATATGCATAACAAGTCTCACTCATTTGTACATATAACTAAATTCCAATTCATGCATACATACCCTTTCTATTTGTATCTGTGCTTACAACTTACATTCTACACAATATTACTTACAATCCTAAACACACACGTCTATACATGTAATTTGCATACACGTAATTCTCCCTACTTACGAGTTTATAGTCATACTCTCCTATGATTCCCAATTACTTACTTACAAACTAACCCATACCTACGCGTATAACTACTTATTTCATCTTTATGCATAATACCATCATGTAAGCTTTTTTCTTACCTATACTTAATAGAAACTATTTCTTAATCATTTTCAACACATTTACCGTAAACTTACCTTATCACTTCCATTGTATCATACTTTCCCACATGATTCACAATAATCATTAACTATAATACATTTTACATCCAAAGTGTAAGTTCGGGATTCACTTACCTTGCGCGCCCGTATTTGCGTTCGCTTATTTGATTGAGTCTTCGTAGCCCGTTAGCCTTCAACGCTCCCATCCATCTTGACATGATTCCTATACACTCATGTCATTACATTCACATTCTTATTAGCATATATGCTTATACTTATGAACAACCATATCAAATTCACATCTAACACACGACCTACACAAAGCATACTCAACATCATTAATTCATTTAAACAAGCATAAAGCATACTCGACATCATCCCTACATAATCTTCACATGAACTATATATGTTTACCCATTACCTGCATACAATTTCACTTATTATTGCCTTTTAGACATTTCATCAAACACTTGGCGTGCGTACTACTTCCTAAGCATAATGTACAAGTGTTTTAAGCATGTTCTTCCTTATTTCATCTTATGAACTATCACATTCAAACAAAATCTCATAATCATAAATTTCACTTCAAGTTTAACTATCTTAGTCTATCATGCAACACCTTATACAACACAAGATTACACTATAACATCTTCAAGTTCATCATGATCATCATCTTCACACTCATGCAATGGGTTTCATTCTAAATCACCCAATTACTTGAAATTATTCATAACACAAGTTCTATTTGGTGTTTCTAACACCTCTACATGCTTAATTTCATACAATTTCATGGATTGATCATAACCCACTTCAAACAAGATCACCAAATCTAAGTTTTAAGACATACCTTATGATCCCCTTGTGGAGGTGATCATTAATTCATGTTCGGTTGTGAATTTGGGCTTCGTTTAGCCTTTCAATTTGGAGATTTTGATGAAGTTTAGGGTTTTGGCTCCATGGAGCTTTCCCTGCTCGTTCATGAACACACACACGATGTGTGTGTATGTGTGTGTGTTGTTTTTCTTTTAACACAACAACTTTCAAGTTGTTCACTTTGGTCCCTCATGATTCATTTTAATTAAATAAGGCTTCAACTCTTCTCTTACTACTAACGAGACCAATAATCAACTAGGTTAATTATTCCTAGTAAATCCTCATTTTTCAGGTTAACTTTTCTCATTAACGGTACCTTACCCGTTTCTTAATAGTAACCGGGTCTAAATTACCAAACCCGTTTTTGGGGTGTTACATACGCCATCTACATTGTTAATTATGCGTTAAATCGAAAATTAGCATTCTGTTGACTTTTTCTAAGCAACTTTGACCCGACATTTGGACTAGTTAGAGTGGGAATCTGTAATAACTCTCACTAAAATTAAGGCTTAGGGTGGTAATTAGCTATTAAGAAAACCCTAAATGAGAAACCCAAGTAATTCTGCACTAACCCTAAAATTTTCGAAACAATCGGAATCAGGATCAGGGCCCCTAAAACTCAGGGGGGGTTAAACCCTAATCGATATTATCCTCTAAATTCGTTGTCTGAATTGAATTAAGCAAAACTGTCAACTCACCCAAGCTACTGGACACGAAACCTACCCTACCCTAAATTGGCATCCCAGGCGATACGCGGGAGGTTCCCCGAATTCTTCCGCGACACGCGGGAGATGCAAATTTTCAGTATAAATAGAGGGCCTTGGGACTTGAATCTGGGAGTTGAAACGACGTAAAATTGTTGTCTGTACGTCGAGTTAAGGTCGTTTTACTACAAATAAACACACACTAATATCGAATCACTGCCGCGGAACAGGGTAATTACTCGATCGCTATTACGATTCATTTTCCGAGATCAATATATCCAAAGAATGTTTAAGTGCTGCCCACATTAGGGTTATACTTTGTCCTTCGTCGTTAATTCGATGAATGAGTTTAAGTATCGCACTTTGTCGTTCATTGTGAGAATTTGATCTTGTGAGTTATCGTAACTGCTGTATTGATCACTAACCCTGTTTTGTGTGCATTATTGTTGAAATTAGGTTAACAGGGCTAAATCATATTCTATCCATACTAAATCTGCAATGTGAGTCATTCTCTTTTTATCAACTATTTTACAATACTCCAAATCATTTTTCAGAGTTATAATTACAGTGATTAAGTTTATGTAATCACCAAATTATAGCCGGTATGTGGGGTATTGTGCACAATATTATTATTATTGTTTCCTTCACATTAGGTGGGCGAGCCTAAAGTGATATACGTCACTCATTGGGACAGCCAATGGTGATATGACTACAGTCACAGAGCTGGTCTGTGACAAATACCTATTCTTGATAATTGGTTGATAATAAACATATGTAAAAACTCTTGATACTGTAAATTATAACAAATGTGTCGTTTTCAGTAAATAGAATGATTCACTCAGTATTTCCCCGCTGACAAAACCTTTTTCAAAGATGTTTCAGGTGATCTACTGTAAATCAGGAAAAGTGCTGAGGAGCATTTCAAGCTTAAAATAGTGGCTCAGGATAAAATAAAGAAATATGTTTTGAAATAAGGATTTATCACTAAAACTTATGCATTGTAAATTATCGGGGTTTATCCCGAATTGTGAAATAAAATAATCGGGAAAAGTTTTAGCTTTACAACGATCCTGATGTTAAAATTTCCGCTGCTAAAATCACATAAATAAATATCATGTGATTTCTGTCCCGCGGCTCCTGAAACGGGTCAAACCGGGTAGGGGGCCGTGACAGAAATAAGGTGGTATCAGAGCCACTGAGTTAAGCTAATTAAGTACTTAATAGATACTTAATCTTTCCTGATTACTGTTATGTGATTATGTGTTTTTAATTGACTATTTGTTAGTTGCAGTATGGGTAAGCAAAAGTTGAAAGATATCTATCTTAAACTAGATAGGTCAGTCTACGAAGAGGGAAGTTCATCCAAAACTAAATTTTCAAAGCTCCCTACAATTCCTGAAGAAGGAATATTTGTGCGTAAAGCACAGTATGAAAATCCACTTTCTCCTAGAAAAAGGAGTATGATTATTAAGAAAAGTAAGGAGCAAATCCGAGAAAAGAGGATTAAAAAGGAAACCCAGGAGATAATTAATAAATCACCGTGGGAAGAAAAGTTAGATGAAAAATGGACAAATTTGTATATGCTAGCTATTGTAGCGGAAAATGCAAAACTTTAAAGTACTCTAAATCTAGTACTAGTACTTCTCAGTAAGTAGATAAATAAAGCTGAGTGTGTGTTCTTTCTTGTATTTTGTACAAATAATGTGCAATAAAATTTTGATGTTTATTTGTTAAACTTTGTTCCAAAGTTTTAACTTAGCATTTCTGTGCATTTTGCATATATGCTACACAGCATGAGTGAGATATCTGAAGCTTTTCAGAACCTCAATCTTTACCCGGTGAATATAGAAGTTTCCCAAGAGTTTACTAGATACTTTGCTGATGTGGACCAACCTGTAGAATTCCATGCTCCACCTTTGACAAAGCCAAAACGAAAGAAAAAGAAGAATTATGTATGGGGTAGTCGTATTCGTAGGAAAAAGCCAGTTCCGAAACTTCCTAAAATAAACAACCCTTTAGAAAAAGAAAAAGAAATTGTAATCAAGGAGAGTTCTAAACAACAAGAGATGGAAACTGAAGTTAGGAAAGATTCTAGGCAAATGGAAATACAGTTTGAGGAATATTCTAAGGAAATAGAAATGGAAGTAGGACAAGGTTCTAGACCAACTCAGATAGAAATCGGAGAGAGCTCCAATCAAAACCAAAACCAGGGAATAACTTTTCAGGATAAAATAGATTTTCTATTGGCAAACTGTGAAACTATTCAGCCTGTCAATACGAATGTTTTTACCTATCCTAGTGAAAATCCACTCCCTATAAATTTTGCACCAGCAATCCCAGACCCAATAGTCCACGCTCAACCTGTAGAAATGGAAGAATGGTGGACGAATGATTGGCAATTTCAAAATATTGTCAACGACCCTTATTCCTTCTTTCCGCAATTCGATCCAGAACCCCTACCTAATCCACCAATGAGCACTGAGAATAGGGCTGAACTTCGCCATTTCGGTGAAGAGTTGATGGATGCAGGGAATAGAATTAGGGAGATAGGGGGACAGATTGCTTGGAAGTATGATGAAAGGGAAATGCGTTTTTAGAACAACAAATGGTGAGGGATAGGAAGATGGTAAAACTATAGTTGTGTAATAGTATAGTAAATAGTGAAATCAGTCTGTAACATAACTCCAAATAAAACTTTGTAAATATCTGTGTGTAGTGATGCATACTATAACGGATATGAAATGGAATCGAGAAATCGATAGTTTTGACTTTATGTGCATTATGAATTTTCTGAGTGTTTGTGTATAAATTGCTATTTATCAAGATACTAATTAATATATATTATCAGATGGCTAATAATGGTAATGAACCGGTAAATGAAGCTAATCAGTCAGAGCAACATCCAGGGGATCAATATATGACTAGACAAGATATCGAAAATATTGTTGCTCAAGGGATAGCCAATGCTATTCCAGCATTTGTTGCTGCTGTAAAAAGTCCAATCGAACTGCAACATATCATTCCTAGTAAACGTACTACTGAAGATAACTTCAGTAATAGTATAAACGGTGGCCATAATCATGTTAATCATGATAATGAATCCCAGCACACGCCGCTCCCTAAGAAACAGAAAGCTACAACACCTGGTTGCACTTTCAAAGAATTCCTTGCTTGTAAACCCACCGAATTTGCAGGCAATGAAGGGGCAACTGCATCGCTGCGTTGGTTTGAGAAAACCGAA
This sequence comes from Helianthus annuus, assembly GCF_002127325.2. Lineage (NCBI taxonomy): Eukaryota > Viridiplantae > Streptophyta > Magnoliopsida > Asterales > Asteraceae > Helianthus > Helianthus annuus. Next base: position 140,129,918 of record NC_035433.2, on the reverse strand, counting down.
GCAGTAATTACAATAAGTAAGTGTGCCAAAGATGATCAGGTCATGTACGCATCGAATCTGTTTAAAGAAGGAGCACTGGAATGGTGGAACACTGTGTTACAAGCTAAAGGAAGAAATAGGGCTTATGCTATGACTTGGGAAGAATTCAAGAGTCTGGTAGAAAGAAAATTCTGGCCTGAGTATGAAAAGGAACAAATGGCAAATAAGTTCCTAACTCATCGGATGATGGGTGTGGATTGTCGTGGTTATACTTCGACATTTTTTGAATATGCTAGAGTAGTACCTAACCTGGCTTCGCCAGAATCGGTACTCATTTCTCGCTATATTTGGGGATTAATTAGCGAAATTCGAAATATCGTTAAGGCTGCGAGACCTCGCACTATTGACGATGCAGTAGAATTAGCTAACACCTTAACTGATGAACTGATACGCACACGAGACGAAGATAGGAAGAAGGAATTAGCTCAGAAAATTACCCAAGGATTTAGGATGGGTAATAGTAGTAATTTCAAGAAAAGAGGAACAGGGCAACCTTCAACTGTGCCATTTTGCAAAATTTGCAAAAAGAAACATTTTGGAAAATGTAACAAACTTTGCAATTTTTGCAAAACAACAGGACATCGGGAAGAAAACTGCAGAAAGAAATCCATAATTTGTTACAATTGTGGGGAAGCCGGACATATCAAACCAGAATGTCCTAAGTTAGTTAACCCAGTAGACAACAAACCCAAGGCAGCTGAAGGAGCTACTAAGAAGAATGCCAGAGCATTCCAGCTAACTACTCAAGAAGCAGAACTCATCCCGGATGTGATAGCCGGTACGTTTTTAGTTCACAACATTTATGCAAAAGTATTATTTGACTCTGGTGCAAACCAAAGTTTTATAAATACTTCATTCTGTCAAGCTCTTAAGTTACCTTTAACTACCGTTAGGCAGATTTTTACAGTCGAAACTGCAGATGGGAATTCAGTCAAAATCCATCAGGTTTTGCAAAAAGTAGAAATAGAACTCTTAGGTCATAAATTTACTGCAAACCTATTGCCTATGAAATTAGCCGAGTTTGATGTTGTGTTAGGAATGGATTGGTTAATAGCCAACCATGCTCAAATCATTTGTAATAGAAACTCTATAGAAATTCAAGCACCTACTGGAGAGATAATTAAGATTTCAGGAGATAAACCTCGAAAGCCACTGAAGTTCATATCAGTAATGAAAGTTGCTAATTATGAACGGAAGCAGGGAATAGTATATATGATTTCAGTAATCATTTGTACTAAAAGAAAAGAACTTAAGGAAATCCCTGTAGTCTCAGAATACCCAGATGTATTTCCAGAAGATTTACCTGGGTTACCACCAGATAGGGAGGTAGAATTTAGGATTCATCTAATTTCAGGAACTACACCGATAGCCAAGGCACCCTATCGATTAGCTCCTACCGAAATGTTAGAATTAAAGAAGCAATTAGATGAATTACTAAGCAAAGGATTTATACAACCTAGTTCATCCCCTTGGGGTGCACCAGTGTTGTTTGTGAAAAAGAAAGATGGATCAATGAGAATGTGTATCGATTATAGAGAGCTAAATAAGGTTACAATTAAGAATCGATACCCATTACCTAGGATTGATGATCTTTTCGATCAATTACAAGGCGCTAAATATTTTTCTAAGATAGACTTGCGCTCCGGATATCATCAATTAAAGGTTCAAGAAGAAGACATACCTAAAACCGCATTTAGGACTAGGTATGGACATTATGAGTTTACAGTCATGCCCTTTGGATTAACTAATGCACCCGCAACATTTATGGACATGATGAACAGGATCTGTAAACCATATTTGGATAAATTTGTAATTGTTTTCATAGACGATATACTTATTTATTCAAAAAGTCAGGTCGAACATTGCCAGCACTTGCATGCACTCTTAACTTTGTTAAGAAAAGAAAAGTTGTACGCTAAATTCTCAAAGTGTGAATTTTGGCTACAAGAAGTGCAATTCTTAGGACACATGGTGAATCACGAAGGTATTCACGTGGATCCTGCTAAGATAGAAGCAATTACCAATTGGAAGGTTCCGCAAACTGCAATGGAAATTAGAAGTTTTATAGGTTTGGCCGGTTATTATAGACGGTTTATTAAAGATTTTTCCAAAATAGTTGTACCATTAACTAAGCTAACCTGTAAAGCCACTAAGTTTGAGTGGGGACATAAACAAGAAGAAGCTTTCAGAATTTTAAAGCAGAAATTAACCAATGCACCAATCTTAGCCTTACCAGAAGGAACAGAAGATTTTGAGGTATATTGTGATGCTTCAAAATTAGGATACGGATGTGTGTTAATGCAACGCAAGAAGGTAATCGCGTATGCTTCCAGACAATTGAAAAAGCACGAGAAAAACTATACGATTCATGATTTAGAATTAGGAGCTATATTTTTTGCCCTTAAGATATGGAGACATTATCTGTATGGAAGTAAGTTTACTGTTTATACAGATCATAAGAGTTTAAGATATATACTTGGGCAAAAAGAGTTAAACATGAGGCAAAGAAGATGGATGGAAATCCTGAGTGATTACGATTGTGATATTCAATATCACGAAGGAAAGGCAAACGTAGTCGCAGACGCCTTAAGTCGTAAGTTCCATGAAAAGCAAAAGCGAGTCCGTGCTCTTAGAATAAATCTACAAGTAGATTTAATGGAACAATTGAAGGAAATTCAGGAAACGGCAATCAAGGACGATGCCGAAGGAATGAAAGGTTACCTAAAAGAATTAGAACAAGGAAAGGATGGAATCTGGAAATTCCATAACAGCAGAATTTGGGTACCTAAACAAGGAAATTTAAGATCAAAGATTTTAGAGGAAGCTCATAAATCTAGGTATACTATACACCCCCAAGAAACAATAAGATGTACCAAGATTTAAGAAAGAATTTTTGGTGGATAGGAATGAAAAAGGATATAGCCGAATACGTATCTAAGTGTTTAACCTGTTCACAAGTTAAAGCCGAACATAAAAAACCCTCAGGTCTACTACAACAGTTAGAAATACCGGTATGGAAATGGGAACTCATAACAATGGACTTTGTTACTAAGTTACCCAAGACCAGAAAAGGTAATGATGCCATTTGGGTAATCGTGGATCGATTAACCAAATCAACTCATTTTCTAGCAATAAAGGAAACCTTTAGTATGGAAAGGTTAGCCAAATTGTATGTAGATGAAATAGTATCCTTACATGGAGTTCCACTCTCCATTGTATCGGATAGAGATAGTCGTTTCACTTCCCGTTTCTGGACAAGTTTCCAAGAATCAATGGGAACCCGACTCAATCTAAGTACCGCATATCATCCACAAACGGACGGACAAAGTGAAAGGACGATCCAAACTCTGGAAGACATGCTCCGTGCATGTGTAATTGACTTTGTAGGTAATTGGGATAATCATTTACCATTAATTGAATTCTCCTATAACAATAGTTATCACTCAAGTATCGAAGCCGCTCCATTCGAAGCACTGTATGGACGCAAGTGCAGAACACCCGTATGTTGGGCGGAAATAGGAGAAAGTCAATTATCAGGTCTGGAAATTGTGCAAGAAACCACAGACAAGATAACTCAAATTAAGGAAAGATTGAAAACAGCCAGAGATCGCCAGAAAAGCTATGCAGACAATCGTCGCAAGCCACTCGAATTCCAGATAGGAGACAAAGTACTTTTGAAAGTATCTCCTTGGAAAGGAGTAGTACGATTCGGTAAGAAAGGAAAACTGAGTCCAAGATATGTTGGACCATTCCCAGTGATTCAACGAATCGGACCAGTTGCTTATCGCTTACAACTACCAGAAGAACTAGCTGGAGTACATGATGTATTTCATGTATCCAATCTTAAGAAATGTCTATCAGACGAATCCTTGGTAATACCTCTTCAAGATGTGGAGGTAAATGAAAAGCTGAAATTTATAGAAAAACCATTACAAATAGAAGATAAGAAAATCAAGTTTCTCAAACACAAGCGACTAGTACTGGTGAAAGTCAAATGGAATTCAAAGAGAGGACCAGAATATACTTGGGAGCTAGAGTCAGAAATGAAGCGGAAATACCCTCATCTATTTCAGTAAATCTCGAGGACGAGATTCTTCTTAAGGTGGGGAGGATGTAATAACTCTCACTAAAATTAATGCTTAGGGTGGTAATTAGCTATTAAGAAAACCCTAAATGAGAAACCCAAGTAATTCTGCACTAACCCTAAAATTTTCGAAACAATCGGAATCAGGATCAGGGCCCCTAAAACTCAGGGGGGTTAAACCCTAATCGATATTATCCTCTAAATTCGTTGTCTGAATTGAATTAAGCAAAACTGTCAACTCACCCAAGCTACTGGACACGAAACCTACCCTACCCTAAATTGGCATCCCAGGCGATACGCGGGAGGTTCCCCGAATTCTTCCGCGACACGCGGGAGATGCAAATTTTCAGTATAAATAGAGGGCCTTGGGACTTGAATCTGGGAGTTGAAACGACGTAAAATTGTTGTCTGTACGTCGAGTTAAGGTCGTTTTACTACAAATAAACACACACTAATATCGAATCACTGCCGCGGAACAGGGTAATTACTCGATCGCTATTACGATTCATTTTCCGAGATCAATATATCCAAAGAATGTTTAAGTGCTGCCCACATTAGGGTTATACTTTGTCGTTCGTCGTTAATTCGATGAATGAGTTTAAGTATCGCACTTTGTCGTTCATTGTGAGAATTTGATCTTGTGAGTTATCGTAACTGCTGTATTGATCACTAACCCTGTTTTGTGTGCATTATTGTTGAAATTAGGTTAACAGGGCTAAATCATATTCTATCCATACTAAATCTGCAATGTGAGTCATTCTCTTTTTATCAACTATTTTACAATACTCCAAATCATTTTTCAGAGTTATAATTACAGTGATTAAGTTTATGTAATCACCAAATTACAGCCGGTATGTGGGGTATTGTGCACAATATTATTATTATTATTATTGTTTCCTTCACATTAGGTGGGCGAGCCTAAAGTGATATACGTCACTCATTGGGACAGCCAACGGTGATATGACCACAGTCACAGAGCTGGTCTGTGACAAATACCTATCCTTGATAATTGGTTGATAATAAATATATGTAAAAACTCTTGATACTGTAAATTATAACAAATGTGTCGTTTTCAGTAAATAGAATGATTCACTCAGTATTTCCCCGCTGACAAAACCTTTTTCAAAGATGTTTCAGGTGATCTACTGTAAATCAGGAAAAGTGCTGAGGAGCATTTCAAGCTTAAAATAGTGGCTCAGGATAAAATAAAGAAATATGTTTTGAAATAAGGATTTATCACTAAAACTTATGCATTGTAAATTATCGGGGTTTATCCCGAATTGTGAAATAAAATAATCGGGAAAAGTTTTAGCTTTACAACGATCCTGATGTTAAAATTTCCGCTGCTAAAATCACATAAATAAATATCATGTGATTTCTGTCCCGCGGCTCCTGAAACGGGTCAAACCGGGTCGGGGGCCGTGACAGAATCAGAGGGTTCCCTTTTAAGGGTTTAATGCCAACATAATTACCAACATATAACTACCTTTGGTTCGACTAATCACTGGACCATTAGTGATTAATCGTTAAGTCAACCGTTAATTACGGCGGTTTGACTTCTAAGCTATAACTAAGCAAAAACTTAACTAAGAAAGGTTAAGCATACTTACTGAAGTCTAATGAACGACCAGAGATGCTTAGAGAAGACTCTTGAGCTCCAGAAATGATCAGAAGTGATGAATGAAGGTGTGGTTACAATGTTGCAATACAAGGCCTTTATATAGTAGTCTTGGATGCATTAGATCAAGACAACAAGGTCTACAAGTGTAACCAGATCATCAACATGTGTCTCTAAGGCCTAGGAGTCGTTTAAGGGGAGCCCATGCTGTTGCAATAATGGTTTAAGTCGGTTAAAACACCAAACAGTGCTGCTGTTGCCTTTTTCTGCAACTGGGAGGTTGACACGGCCCGCGTCAAAGGTCCTTCAACCTTTACGCGGTCTGCCTGAATCTTCCTGGCAGAACCCATATCTTTTACTGTCCACGCGGCCCGCATAATACTTGGGATGACTCTTACGCGGCCCGCCTGAGACCTGCTGTAAGATTTTTCAAATCTTTTTACATTATTGCAGCTAGCTCTTGGCGTTTCGAAGGGGTAACTTTGCACTTTGGGTCTTTCTTATTTACGTATAAGGGCCTCGTGACTTTTACCCAACTTATTAATCCTCGGTTAGTTTATTACTACCCGAAAAGTCATAACCTTCAATGTTGACGCTTTTAACCCTTCTTAAACGAATTTGGTCATAACCTTTTCATACGGCAACGAAACTTTGCGGAATTTATATCGTGCATTCTAGTGAGCATATTTTACCGTTACAAATCTTCGGGTTTGCTAAAAGGTCATTCAGAGGTATAACTTAAACATGTTGACACATTTAACCCCTGTAGTTTGAAATCTCTCACTTTCTTCCACATTCAGTTCCGTATGGTCCATGATTTATTCATTTGAAGCTATGAGCATCGTGTAGGGTTACTGTAAGGTATATTTATCCCTTGTTGACATTCTGAACCCTTGAATTCACATACTTTCTGTGTTTGTCAACTTTAGCCCCTCTGTAGTATTTATTTCCACATGCAAACATATGACATGTGTCATTACGTTATAGGACGCAAAAATTTTGAGGTGTTACATAACATCTAACAATATACTGCCGTGTTTAGTTTTGGTAACTTTTGGAGGCACGTTTGTGCGCCAGGAGTAATATGATGTGTGTTTTAGTTTACAATATTTTGCATGGGTACAATTACTTTGGTTAGGTAAGGGGAATAAAGGTGGTATGAAGCTCATGTGTGAACGTATGATCTTGCGCGATGTATGTAATCGCTGATCATTCATGAGACTTGTACTGTATTTACCATAATGTTTTTGCGCTTACCAAAAGAAATTGCATGCACTTTGTAAAAAACATAAGAATAATAGAAACTTTGTTGTTTATTCATGGATAAGGCGCAGAGGCCGTACAAAGTCTATTAAAATAATTACATGGGCTTTAACTTACTATAGTCCTTGCTTAAAGCTGATAATCTGTAGAGTCTGTGTAATCTGCAAGGAGGCTATAGGACTGTTACTCAATTCTTCGCTTTTTTACTCGGGCCTTCGTCGCCACGAGTGATTTGTTTGATTTCTTTGCGCACAATTTGTAAGAGGTGAGTCAGCTCACCACTCTTAAGCGCCTTCTCGATTTCAGTGCGCAAAGAGATGCAGTTATTAGTAGTGTGCCCGTTGTCTTTGTGGTATTCACAATACTGACTCGGGTCTTGTCCGCGTTTGTTCTTCATAGGTGGTGGAGGTTTAAACTGGTAATCCTCCGTGCTTAAGACTTCTGCGGGAGTTTTGGTCAGGGGAGTCCATTGCCTCTCCATGTTCTCTTGTTTGGCTTCTCTCTGTGCAGCAAGCTTATTGATGGTAGCCCACGCATCTTCTGATGAATAGGTTCCTGAATTTGAATCGCGCCAGCCTTTCTTAAATTTCTTCCTGTTGCTTGAGCCTAAATCCGTTGGACGGTTGTGCGGTGGCGGCGGCCTGTTGGTGCTGAGATTCTTCTCAGTTTAGGCATAGACCTTAGCTGCCGCCATTAATTTTTCCCAGCTCTTTGAGAGTCCCTCTATTCCGGATAAGACTTTTATCATGTCGTCGCATCTGACGGAATATTTAAATTGGGCTCGGATCAAGTGCTCGTGCACGTCGCCAATTTCGAGTACCTCTTTGTTGTACCGAGTAATGAATTTTTCTAAACTTTCATCATCTCGGCGCCAGATGTTCATTACGTCCGCCGTGTCGCGGATAGATCGCCTTTGCTGGCTGAAGTGTACCAGAAACTTCTCGCGCAAGTCTACCTATGACACAATTTTCCCCATGGGCAGATTGTCAAACTAGAGCCTTGCGGCGCCTGTAAGGGTTTGCACAAAGAGGTGATACCACATTGGTAGAGTCCAGCCTCCCACCACTCCTGCGCTTGTAAAGACTCGCAGATGGTTATCTGGATCCGTCATGCCGTTGAATTTGCCTACGTTGGACGGGAGCTTCGCTTTCTCCAGTGGAGCCAGAGCAATTTCACTAATGAATTTTGAATTCTCTGCCGCTTCTGCAGGGCGATAGATCAGATCATAATTGTGTTCTGCCTCAGGATTGTAAATTGCGCGGGGTCTGCATGTGTTATAGTTCGGTTGTAACCGACTAAACACACTGGCACTTTCTCCTTCCCGGTAAGTTCGATCATATTCACTGGTGTGGGTGTTCCGCTGAGAACCCAATCTGGTGTGAACTGACTGACGGCGATGAGGATGAGACTCATCTTGATATTCTCTTCGGCGAGTTTCTGACTGGGTATACTCGTATCTCGATGGAGATCTAGAGTAAATCTCAGTATCTTCGATCTGGACTTGTGATGGTCCGTCATGTTGAGAAACATGAGGTATCGATGGTGCTCGATTTCGGGACACAGGCCTTCGTGATTGGGTTTGGGGGACAGATTGTGCACATAATTGTGCATACACAACATTCAATGCTCTCTAAGATCTGACGTACCAGGAGATTGGGGTCTCTCCTGGGGGTAAAATGGAGCTTATAGGGATCTCAGGCTGTACCCCTGGGGTCACAGGTTCATTTTGATGATTATTAATGAACTGTATTTCATTGTCATCTGAAGCTTCTTCTACAATACCCTCAACCTGGGTATTGGGAACGAAATTTGGCCGAGGGCCGGTTTGACAATGAGTCGAAGTTTTTTCCATTTTGAAAATGGTAACAACAGGGTGAATCAAAACGAGAAAAAAACAGGTGAAACAGAGAAAACGGTGGGTGCCAATGAAGAAACACTGGATAAATGACTGGAATCAAATTATCCAGGGGGTTAGGTTCTGCATAAAAAGGGTTGGTTTTCTCTCGTTTGGTTCAAAGGGACGAACCTCTTCTTCTTCATGATAGCTGCAAAACAGAACACCGTCAGCCTCGTCATGGGGAGAATGGGGGTTCTCTCCGTGACCACCCTCCGGCGTGAGAATAAGTATCGGTATATGAAGGAGAAAAGTATAAGTGAAGTGAATGTAACTTGAAGTTTATACCTGAATTACTCTTCTATTTAAAGCCGGGAGTTTGGGCGGGAAAACCTGTTATTGAAATGTTGACGGAAGATGTTAACTCCGTAAGCGGTTATTTCCTTTTACGTTAATCTTCTTGATCTGACGTGAGAGCACACGAATCGCTATTTAGATCAACAGCTGGGGAATTGCCACGTGGAAAGTGGGCAAGTGGAGGTTTTCTCCTCAATTTCATGTCATCATCGTGATTTCAAGGGAGCCTGGGATGATGACGCGTGGCCCAGACGGTTATAACCGTCTGGTAGTGCACGATTGAGTCTTCTAGAAGATTACAGCTGTAATCCAGTGTGACTCCTTATCTTGTGCTATCAGTGCAGTTAATAATATTTAAGTCTGGGTATTATTTAAGCGGAAGTGTTAAACTCGGATTTTTATCTCTGTTTGTTATGGAGAAAGGGGCAAGATTCATTAACTTCCTTTTGGCATACGGGTGTTATCTGCTGTCTTTCTCTTAAGCTCTCTTTGTTGGACCAGTGTGCGGCCGCGCAAGGTTTAAAGAGGGTTAAAAGGCGAGGTTGTGGTATGGTCCCAAGTACTTAATACGAGGTTTTTTGGACCTTACCCTTTCAAAACTCAACTATTTTAAATCCGTATTTCCTAATGGTTATATTAGTTACTAATAGACGGTTGCTTCAAATTATAAATGGTCGCTACACTAAATTCTTTATTTTGTAGAAAGGACCAAAATTGTGACTTCGCTTTAGGACTTGAAATATAAGCTACAACTTATTTAAATATATGTAGCATGTGTTTAAATTTAAATTTTGATAACTTAAAACTAAATGTCTTATATAGTTAATATAAATTGATATGTCATTAACGACCTTTATAAAAGAAATAATATCCAGTAAAAAGTAAAAGGTCTTTGGAAAAGTAAAAAGGATTTTGAGTAATTTAGTTAATTTATGATTTGACATATCATAGGTTTTGTGAAAAATTGAGGAGTGGTAATAAGTCCGAGGGACATATTTTGAGTTTTTGACCACTATCAAATCTATTTGTCCAATCTTCCTACGGTGGCTACACCTTTCTATCCAGTTATAGCATCCCAACATAAATAAATAAATAAATCATATATTTATTTTTCTTGTTCTATATAAAATTTATTTTTCTTCTTCTTATATAAAATATCTAATCTTATATACTAAAATACTATATATATATAAAGTTTCATCACTCCAAACACCCATTAAAAGTATAGTTTTACGATTCATGTTAAACATGTATAACTTATCCTTATATACGAAATGCTTCACCGTAACACAACTAGTCTAATCTAGCAATATGTTGGTAATTGATGTAAAATCTCACATGTCTATGCTTTTAACATTCGTGATTTGATAGAGTTGCACAACAATCTTCCAATGTCCAAAGTCAAGAAGAAAGCGGTGAATGCAGTTGTTCTCAATCATGCTAGTGCACTTGGAAATGACGCAACTCTTCAATCAGATAAACAGGTCTCCCTCTTAGCTCTTCAAAGACATAAAATCTCTTAGCTTTTTATGGGTCAAGAATATATCCAAACAGAAAAAGTTAGATTGGTCGAGATGGTGCTCCTCTGACTTTGGCTAGCTGGTCATTCTCTGGTTGGGTGTTTTTAGTTTATTTTGACTTTTGTATTATGGGTCCTAGCTTCTTGCTAGCTCATCTTTCATTTTATTTAAAACATCTTTTTTTTTTAAATTTAATAAGATCAATTAAACATTTTGTGCTAAGAATGTATAATAAAAATACAAGATAAAATGAAAATTCAATTAAAAACATAAATGTTGTAAGGAATAACATTAAATTTTCTAACATATTAAAATATAGTTGAAATACTTATATTTAAAAACTTTAGAATTGTAAAACTTTAGAATTAAAACATAAATGTTGTAACAATAATATAATATTATAATGGAACTTGCGTGACATAAGAAATGTGGTTTTGATAACAACATCTCCATACAAAGAAAAGGTAGGTAACTATTTTACAGACTTACGGACATTACAAGTTTAAAAATATCTCATTTAAGTCTCTTACCAAACTGTAACATCAGTACTAATTTTATATTATTCTTTATTTTTCTAGTGTCTATAATCCACCGAATCATTCAAATTAAAGCAAAGAGTCATTTTGGCCGGTTTGAAATTTATATGGTTAATTACCATTTTATGTTTCATTCGGTTCATGTATGCTTTGCAGCTTAAAACCGATTATTCATATTTAGAGTAAAGATCTCACACAAAATATCTTATCATACAAAACGTACAAATGACATGGAAAGTAAAAAAACGCGGTGATATTTTCGTAATTATTTTACTCGTAATTACCCTACAAAGATCAAAATTATCCTACAAGATCAAAATTACTCTACAAGATCATTTGTAGAGTGATTATGATACTCTATAAAATTACCCTATAAAATCAAAATTACCCTACAAGATCATTCTATAAAATTACCTTACAAGATCAAAATTACCCTACAAATTCATTTGTATAGTAATTTTGATAATTACCATACGAGTAACCCTACAAATTCATTTGTATAGTAATTTTGATAATTACCATACGAGTAAAATAATTACGAAAATATCACCGCGTTTTTTTTTCTTTTCTACTTCATCCGTACGTTTTGTACGATAAGATACTTTGTAGTTGATCTTTTTTCTTCGTATTTATTGTATATTTATTCTTCGTTGTTAGAAATGCAATCATACATGTGTATAATATACTTATATACATTAACCAATTTTATCATTTCAAAGATTATCAAAGTGTTCAAACCTCAAACCCATGCATAATGTCAAATCGAACCTTTTGACCATTCGTATCATCCCAACAACCCGACTGGTTTGGTTTGCCGTTTTTTAAAGCCGTAGTTCACGATTGGACACAAAGTTTTTGTCAAAATAGTATGGACCGGGTTATATTCATAAATTTGGACAAGCAATATGTTGTAAATAGCTTTCTAAGATGATAAGTCGTAAATCTAAACAAGCCACGTGTTAGTCAAACACAACTTACTAAAAGTATATAAAAGAAGGGATATTAGATTTACATAATCTTAACTTTCATCAATTTTTGGTTTGTACAACATCACTCTCAAACTAATTTTCTCCTGCACTCCCAAACTAACTGAACCCTAATCCAGTTAGTTTTTTTTGCTGTTGTGGCACTTGTGTGGTGACGTTGCATCTGACTTGTTTTTTTTTTTTTTTTTTTTGATGACGTGACAACTGATGTGGCACTGGGTTGGTAACGTGGCATCTGACGTCAACAAAATGGGTTAGTTTGGGAGTGATATATCGGAAAATAAGTTGAAAGTTAGGAGTGATGTTATACAAATCGAAAGTTGAGAGTGCTATCGGCCAATTGGTGAAAGTTCGAGTTATTTAAATCCAATATTCCATAAAAGAAACAAAAAATATTGACATATTCTTGATACTGCTTTATTAACAACATAAATTGTATTTTACGTCCTTTAAGTTTAAACCAATTTGCGGGTGTTGTCCTTTAACTAATAAGATTACACTTGATGTCGTTTATGTTACTATTTTTCATCAGGCGGTGTTCTTTTGCCCTAACTCAGTTAATTTTTTACGTTGACTTTTAACACGTGTCACTTACATGAGAACGTGTTGGTCATTTTCACTTAATTATAACTAAAACAAAATAAAATAAAAATAATACATAGTAACAACAAAATAAGTGAAAATGACCAGTGCGCCCTTATATGAGTGGCATGTGTTATTAGTTAACAGAAAAAATTTACTGGATTAGGGTAAAAGGACACTACCCAATAAGAAACGATAACATAAAGAACATCCGGTATAATTTCGTTAGTTAAAGAAGAACGCCTGCAATTTGGCTCAAACTTAAACGACGTAAAATGCAATTTACTATGTAGTAAATAACTTGTCCCAATTGATTTCTCTAGGAAATATTACACTGACATAAGAGTAAACATATATCAATCCACATTATCAAGAAAATGTTGCAATCTCTTCCTCTACGAAAACAAGTGAAGGTGATGTGTCATGGGTGTGCTTCCTCTACTTGTACTTTCAGCTCTTACAATAGTACGGCGGGATCATGGTGGCATTGTAGTGATAGTAAGCAGCAACAGGCGACGATGAATTACCGAATCCTGATGATGCTGCAGTAGCTCCACCCCATACCGCCCAACACGGAGGAGCGTTTGGTGTTCCCTGATCATTAAAAGATAAACAAAAAAAATAACCTTATAAGATGTCATTTACTAGTTATGTGATTTAACGGGTTGTGTTGACTAGTCAACCTAACCCAACCCGTTCCATTTTGACCCATGCATAAATTACATGTTTTAACATGTTACCTAACTCAGCCCGGTTCATTTTGACCCATATTTTGTCAAGATATTTTTAATAATTTGATTAATAATTAATTAGCGCGCGTCGAATATTACCATAGATCTTGCAGCCTGAGAAGACATGTCTCCTAAGATGTCATTTACTTGAATACCTCCTGTTAAAGATGGGGGAGCAATACCCAAGTTCAAATCCATAGATTGGATGTTTTCTGTAGATATAATATGCAAATCATGATTAGCAAAATAAACCAAACTTAACGAGTGATAAACAAAAAATGTTACATAAATCTCTACGGTTTTACCACTTCTTAGCTCGGCTTCATATGAGTTGGGATCAAAGTTGGTGATCGCTTCTCTCCCGTTGCATTTTATTGCTGCCTTGTCATATGCCCTAACGAATTTGTAGAATCACATCATTGTAACGAATAATTTTTTATGTGTTATCTAGTGTATCCGGATTTTGTTTTTATATGTAACACAAAGGTTGGCCTTGATTGAGCACACATATTCGAAGAGTGAGCTTGGTAAAAAAAAAAAAATTATTGGGTCCGTCACAGCCCACAGGCAGGAAACACAACGTCCTATCAACTTGCTACGAATGTTGCATGCAACCTAATGATTTTAAACAAATTATGCAAGTTACATGCAATTTCTTCCCGAATCATGCAAGTGCGTTGCATATATCGATAGCAAAATGTGAAAGTACATCGTGTTTCCACATTTTGTCAAATGAAGTAATTAACTAGTTATCGAGTTAGTTAGGGAAAACGCGCACCTTGCAGCTTCAATTTCACTGTCAAACAAGCCAAGATAGATGTACCTATTATAACATGTATGATAAACTTGAGTCCATATTTGTTGATGCCTACATATGATGCTAGTTATATAATTCATGGGAACTCACTTCTTTCCTAGAAATTGCCCCATTCGGGCCTCCCATCGACCACATTTGTGCAAAGTAACCCCTCGATATTTAGAGCTTCCTCTAGAGAATCCTGTGCTTTGACGTCGAAGAAGATGCACAAACTCTTCTTTCGTCAAGTTTTTCATCTGCAAACATATTAATTAGCTAGTATCATAATGATCCACTCCAACCCTTTTTTGTGTCTCATGCGCATCGTAGGGTTGTATTCAATGTTGCAGAAATCGGCCTAGGCGGCTGATTAATCGGCGCCTAGGCGCTAGTCGATGGTTTACTGCCTAAATTTAAGCTAGTCGGTCAAAAAATCGGTTATGGTCAAAATCGGTCAAAGTCGGTAAAAGTCGGCCAAAATCGGTAAAAATCGGACTAATCGGGCCCATGTTTTTTGACCCAAAGAACCCAATTTTTGAAACCTGACCCATAGTTTAAAGCCCAAATTTTAGTTATAAACCTATTTTAACATCTAAGTTTAGGTATTTTAACATTTAACCCCCTCTATCTTTCACTAGTTTACATATGGTTCCTAAACTTTTAAATTTATTAATAAAAAGTATAAAGTTATCTCCTAAACTTGTAAATTTATTAATAAAAAGTATAAAGTTATCTATATATATAAAAATTTGTAAAATTATACTTAAAAAGTCCAATCCGATTAATCTCGATTAATCCCTATTAATCCCGATTAATCCCTAGGCGGTACCTCACCGCCCGACTAGCGCCTAGCGCCTTCTACAACATTGGTTGTATTAAATAACATAGCACAAGAATGTAGTAGTAAGACTTAAAAAACAAGACAACATGTCTTTTGTGCTTACTTAATGCCTAGGATGTCACACAAACCTGATCAAATTCTTCCTCATAATCACTAATATTAAAGTTAATATCAGCGTCAAGTCCTCGAAATTTTATAGCACCGCGATCATATGCCCTGAAGATAATGTCACATTGGTAGGTTTAGTAATGTATCAAATGATCAAAATAATTGTGATATTATGAAACAAGAATATAAAGAAAATGACCTAGCAGCAGCATGTGCAGTATCAAATCCACCTATAAAATCCAATACACAGAGAATTCAAACAAAAATAACACGTCAGATTCTATGTAAGAAAGAACATATTCTCATAAGGTTAATTGAACCCTAACCCGCCACGCTAAACCGACTCATGCCTAGATGATTGTCCAACCAGACCGATATGCAAAGCACAAGTAGGGGTGCTCGCGATCCGGTTAGATCAATCTTCATGTATAATTTTACTCGAATTGTTAACTATGGTTTTAGGAAACGACAAACGAAACTTGTTGGGTTGACACTTTGAACCGATTTTTTTAATTCAAAATAGTTAGTAATTTGCCATGCTATCCTTATGTAATTTGCCCTGATGATTGAATATTTAAACATGTTTTCTGGAAAAAAAAATATACATTTAATCTCAACTTAGAGAATGAAATTCAAAAAAAAAAAAATATTTAGTTTACATTATAATTAATTTAGAAATGATAATATTGATTCATGAATATGATACATACATATTACTTAATTAATATTCCAGAAAATTCAAAATAATAAATATAAAATTTAATGCTAGGTTAGTATACCAACTCCAGATTCAAGTTCCAACCTGTTAAACCGTCAAAACCGAACCGTATAAAATCAAACCATGATGAACGCTAGGTTAATATACCAACACTAGATTCAAGTTTCAACCTGTTAAACCTTCAAAACCGAACCGTATAAAAGGACATCAAGCTTATATATTATTGCTTACCTAGATACACTTGTTTCCCACAATCCCTACAAACAAATCATTAAAAGTATAACATAAGTAATAAACACAACAACCTTAGAAATTAAACATGAATATATTTAATTATTTATCATTACACAAACTAACCAAATATGTGATTCCCATCTTCCAGTTCTTCGATAAAACGTCACACCGCGATACTGCGAGCTTCTAGACCGCGGTCCCCTCCTACTCCTCTTCACCTGCTGTATATGCTGTTGTTGTTGTTGCTGCTGGTGGAGATTTTGCCTTAGCACGAATACTCGATCTTCGCGACCTTTATCCACCCAACGGTGCGGAATAAAGCCCCCATCCGCAACAAAAACTTGCTTCATTGCAACACTACTAGACCCTTTCTCTTGAAAATTTTCCGGGTCATTCCTTTTTAGTATATCGAACCGATACGCAACATTCGGGCAGTAGTACGAGTGTTCATCGTCGCGGGTGTTACTCGACGCCTCAACGTTCCCGGTACAAGAGTTTGAAGTGATGGAATCAGACAGTAACCCAATACTTAGATTAAGATCTAACATCACGTTAGTTTTTTCTGCATATGAATATTGTGACATTAAAAGAAAGTAATATAAAAAATACAAAATATGAATATTATTATTGATCATACTGAAAATTAAAGTGGCCGGAAAGTATGTTGTTTGGTTCTGATGTTTTTGAGAGGGTTGCAACTTACAACGTTTGTTCTACAGTGAACAACGCATGTTGGTTGTTGCAGATTTAAGGATAGCTATTTAACCGTTGGTAAAACTTTTGGAGTTTATGACCGGTGTGTTTTTTTATATTTATATTTATATTTACCATACATGAGTTATTGAGTTATGAAATGATGTGAGAAAACAGGTTTTAAAAGTATTTAGTTATAATAGAATTGTTAGACCAACTTTATTCAGAGTGCGATGTGATACATATGATGTCGTGACTCGTGAGACACTTATAAACACGTTTTGAAATTTCCACACATTCTTTGAAACTAATTGGTTTTTTTTTCCATCATTTTTTTTATATTTGTTTAAATAATCAATTTCTTTTACTAGATGAAATAAGATGTAAAAATTTAATAGCTACATGTCATGGGGTCATGCATCGTAATGTTATGACCCCGAGATCTATGGACGTAGTTTTTAAAAGGCTTAGTTTTGCTATTCAAAAAGGGGTAGCGGCGCAGCTTGTTGCCCGTTTACCAACTATCTCGATGTAAATTATTAGAAGTAAAAAATCACAGTTTTAGTTCATGGGGTTTGGTTGAGAAAAAAGAGATGTCACGTTGGTGACACGTAGGCGTATTTTTTTCTTACAAAGAAATGCCCAAAAAGGTGTAACCAGAAGGGTTTGGTTGATGGTTATATAATCATTATTTAATCATTTATATTACGCAACTTGTTGCTCGCTTACCTGCGATATTGATGTAACTCGGCCAGTGTTTTCGTAATTGCATATTGAATTGAAAAAAAATCCCATTTCATAAAAAAAAAATATGTTAGTTTGTATTTTAAATACACTTAAAATTTATAAGAAATAAAGTTTCATTAAATTTAAGATAAAAAAACACCTAGAAAACCCCCATTACCATAATATAAATTTGCAACAAATTCTTGCATTGTGTGTTGTACCCCATGCTTGGGGGGTTTTTCAAAAAAAAATGTGATTTTTCATTTTCAACCCAAAAGTGTTAATATTTGTATTTTAACACTTATAATTTGTTTAGTTTTAACCCAAAACTTTTTATCTTTTGTAATTTAACCCAAAACTTTTTTATTTACAACTTTGGTCCCCAAACTTTTTATCTTTTGCAAGTTTTTTCGTTTTACGTTTCTTTCTAAATTTTACGAGCTAATACGTCCCAACGTGCGTGTGTGGTTCAACGTTTTTCGTCTATTTTTTCACATTTGACAGGTATGTCGCAATGTGTCTACTTACCCCTTTGGCAAGTTCGCTACAACGGGCGGATCCTACATTGACTTAGTTATTCTTTTCTACGTTATTTTGCGAGTTAACACGGCGCAACGTGCGCGCGTGGTTCAACGTTTTTGCGTCTATTTTTTCCATGTAACAAGTTCGTCGCAACGCGTGCGTCCTAAATCGACATAGTTATTTTTTTCATGTTATATGTTTCGTTCTTATATTTCCGCATTAACACGCCGCAACTTCAGTGTTGGTGGTCGCTACCAGCGGTGTGCCATTGATGTTATTTGGCATAGTTTTGGGCCCCCGCCGCAACGCGGGGGTGCTTAATTCTAGTTAACAATATAAACCAAATTACTTTTATAATAATTAGTGTTTTTTCATTTTATTTAAACATTATAAAATTATCTAAATTTAAAGAAGAGTAAATTGCAAGTTTTTTCCTTTATCTTTTTACCAAATTTCAGGCGATGTTATTTTTCTTTAAAACTTGTGACGTTTATACTTAATGTTTCTAAACGCTACATGTTATGTCCTTTGGCTCTAATCCAGTTTATTTTTTTATTGTTAAATCAGATCACAAAAGGATAATTTAGTCTTTTTATCCATATATATTAAATAACGAAGAAAACAAAGAGTAAAGTACATAGATAATCCCAGTGGTTTTTAAAAATTTTGGATTTGATCTCTAGTTTTTCAAAAGTACACATATGATCCCTATAGTTTGCACTTTATAAAAGCAAATGACACCTCTTGAAATTTGGTATAAAAATTAAAAAAAAAAAAAACAACTTTCAATTTACTCTTTAAACAAATTCTAAGAAACTAAATATAAGTTTGATTAAAACCTCTGCCCAATTGAATTAGTTATCAAACAATCAGCCCAAAGTTATTTTTGTAAAATCACCGGCCCAATCAAATGATTATATAAATATAGAGCCAGACTTCACTTACAAATTCTGATTTTATTAAGAGTTAATTACTGTTTTCGTCCCTGTGCTTTGTCAAAAATCACTATTTCGGTCCATTAGTTTAAAAATTGCGATTTCAGTCCCTGTGGTTTCACTTTCGTAACCATTTCAGTTCATCTCGTAACCATTTCAGTCCCTGTACTTACAGAATAAATGGATTGAAATGCTTACGAAAGTGAAACCACATGGACTGAAATGGTTACCAAAGTGAAACCACAGGGACTGAAGTCGCAATTTTTAAACTAATGGACTGAAATAATGATTTTTGACAAACCATAGGGACGAAAACAGTAATTAACTCTTTTATTAATTTGGTCTTGAATCAGCACGTGTTCATCCCATTCGCTTTCGATACTTTTGGCGCTCTCGCCCCTGACGCGGTGCGGTTCCTCAAGCGGGTTCAGCAGGTGGTAAGCAGTAACACCGCGCATGTTAAGGGGCAGAATTTTGTGTTTAGCAGGGTAGGGTTTGCTATTCAGAAGTGGGTAGCGGCGCAACTTGTTGCTCGTCTACCTGCCATTAGTCTGTAATCGTCTTTGTTTTTATGATTCGATATTATATTGTAAAAAATAAAAAATAAAAAAAAATAGTGAAATTATGTTCTTTAATTTCGACATTTATTTCGTAACTATCCTTCTTCTACACAAGAATTTCAAGTGTTACAAGATCAAGTAAATCAAATACAATCTCAAGCATCATGTTTTCGCGAAGGTTTCTAAAAGTTTGGTTGTTTATTTTTTTTTTATTTAAATGCCAACCCTGCGTTTAATCCTTCACCTCCCCCACCATGTCGTGGCCAGCCCCAAGCCACCTGTCACACCTCAACCGATGGCGGAAACATCAGGATGAGACGAAGTGTGTATAGATTGCTAGAGACGTCATAACACTATGTGACAATATTTAATTAAATTCCAATTTCATTGCAATACTAAATTGTCATACAAAATTCAAATAGAAATAACAACATAGTTTCAAATTGTAACATAACAACAAAGATAAATTAATCTAGGTGTGTATCTAGTCCACTCTAAATCTCGTTTCATCTTTAGTCCATACTTCAACAATTAACCTGCAACATGTATTAAAATAGAGTTCAATGCAAAAGCAAAGGCGAGTATACAAGTTTGACTACATAGCATAATAGAATAAAAACTCATATCCAACATGTAACATAGTGATTAAATTTACTAGCGATGCAATTTTTGGCGTACTATATGATCAAACCCAAGAATACAACGCACAATAGCCTAATCCCAATAGTTTAGCGGGATAGAAATGTTTAACTCAACAATACCCAATTAGAATAGCAGGCGGGGCGTTAATCCTATAGCGCTATAATTGTTAAGGTGGGCTAGCAAAGTTAATGAGCATATAACGTTACAAATCGTTCATAGAGCATACAAGCATAGCAATTGATCACAATAGTTTCATGTTTCGTTCATAGATAGAGTATGTTTTGTTTTAAGCATAAACGTTGTTTTGAATAGGTATACATGTTGCATCCCAAAGTGTAAAGGGGAAAAAGGGATCGAGTATACTCACGGTTTACAAGTCTTGACTTGAAGTTCCGAGAGTAAGTTTGGTGGATGATTTAGCTTGGAGCACCTAGTCCTTCTACACGAGGAAACGTAGGTGTGTGAGTTTGGCGTTCAACGGAAGATTATAGATTCGGAGTTTAAAATGTATAGAGAAGTAACATAGGTGAAAATAATCATCTTTTAGACTTTATAACCGTTATATGACACTAGGTAACCACTAGGGTTATGTTGTATTTCATGGGTAGTAAGCCCATTAGAATCATATTAAGGTTTAGGTCTTAGATGTTGTTCTACTCCTTTGACATGTAAACATAGGTTTAACATCAAAGGTTCGAAGGAGTATATATTTATACTTAGGATATATATTACATATTATTTAGGTCCGATATTCAAGTAGGAGGTAGAAGATTAAATCCCCATTTAGGTACCTCTAGTTACAAGGATGTCATGAATGGGGTAGGAAGACTAAGCTTCCATTTAGGCACCCCTTTGATGTTCACCACTACACTTGATGTAAAAACAACCAAGGAGGGTCATGAACTAAGGTTTGTACAAGTATATCAAATAACTAATCTATTAGAAATCATCAAATAATGAGTGGATTCTTATGAAGGATAGCCCAAGCTAATCCAACCATCACACATTCAACAAGTTTTACACTTGAACATTACTTGTGGGTAAAACCCTAATTAAAACAGAAAGTTTATGAGGTTTTAACCTCTGATTTAGATGTCTCAACCATGTTTTTAAGCTTAACCAACCATAAGAGGGGTTGTAAGCATTAGGACATTGGTTTGAGATGTGTTTCACACAAGTTAGATGAAGTTTACATAAGTTTGAAACAAAACATAAATTTTTTGGTCAATTTCGGAGCAATTCCAGGTCTGATTTCTCCAAGGAGAAGTCAAGGAATTAAACTACATGATTAACCAAGCAAGTAGGAAAAAGAATCAAGCAATTTCGTTGAGAAATGAGCAAGTTATACCACTTTT
Source organism: Helianthus annuus (assembly GCF_002127325.2). Taxonomy (NCBI): domain Eukaryota; kingdom Viridiplantae; phylum Streptophyta; class Magnoliopsida; order Asterales; family Asteraceae; genus Helianthus; species Helianthus annuus. The sequence continues at coordinate 140,108,238 of NC_035433.2, read as the reverse complement.
AGTGTAGGTGTATCAATCTGCCCGAAAATGCAGCTTTGTGCTTGAACTTGGGAGTGTTTTGGTGAGGTTTGAGAGTGGTGAAAGTGTCCAAGTGCTTGGGGGAGCTTGGGTACTTATAGGAGAGTGATTAGGGTTGATTAGAGGTGTTTACAAGTGCCAAAACTCGGTTTAAACTCGAAATCCCGCTCAAAAATGGAAGCTGGTCGCGACTGTCCACATTTCTGCAGACTTGGGAGTCCACGCGGCCCGCCTGGGATATCCAGGTAAGTTCACGCGGGCCGCCCGGCCCTTCTGATCTGGAAATAAGTTTGATTTTTGACATGTTTGGCCCCTATAGTTGTTATTTGATGTATTTTAGGTGTTTTAAGGACCATTTTCGCCATAAAAGCATAGATTAGGTTAAGATTAAGCATGAGGAGTATAAACCAAGTATAATCAAACGTATAAGTGTCAAATCAAGTGTCATTCTCGTTCAAAACACGTTCCATGCATAAGTTTAGTTTAATTACAAGTTTCGCACATAGTTTCCAAGAATCACGATTAAACATAGATTGATTCACCAAATCGAACATACGAGTATACATAGAATGCGTTTAACAAAATATGAGCTTCATTAATGATCCAAGTCTCGATTTGATAAAGATTACAAAGAAAGAAACGATTACAAGAATACAAAGCTTCCAAAAATAGAATTACGAATCAAACTTTCTATAAAAGGAAAGTACGAAATAGCCGGGCGTTACAGTCTCCCCTCCTTTAGGAAATTTCGTCCCGAAATTTAGGAAGACGTAGGGAAAAGATGAGGGTACTTCTTCTTCATATCGCTCTTGAGTTCCCAAGTAAACTCAGCGCCACGTTTACCTTCCCATCGAACCTTGACGATAGGAATTTTACTGCGCCTCAATAACTTGACTTCTTGGTCCACGATTTCCATAGGTTTCTCCACAAAATGCAAAGTGTCGTTGATTTGAAGATCTTAGAGAGGAACTTGAAGTCCTTCATCAGCGAGACACTTCTTTAAGTTCGAAACATGAAACGTGGGATGAACATTGTTGAGCTCTTGAGGTAAATCGAGTCGATAAGCCACCTTGCCAATCCTTTCGAGTATCTTGAAAGGACCAACATAGCGAGGGGCAAGCTTTCCCTTCTTACCAAAACGAACCACTCCTTTCCAAGGAGATACTTTGAGTAGGACGAGATCGCCAACGTTGAATTCCATGGGTCTGTGATGCGTGTGTAGTGCGATATGTTTTTAGATATATAATTAAGCCCTTTTTACACTTTTAGCCAAGTTTTAAATTTATAAAACACGATATTCACTAACACTAAACACACATATGGGCAAGTGCACCCATCGTGGACGTAGTATAGTGTTGGTAAGATACCGAGGTCGTCCAAGGACACAAGAGCTTTTAATACCGGTTTATCCTCAACGTCTAATCAAATCAAAAAGTTAGAAAAATATTTTAAACTAAGAAAAATAAAAACTAACTAAATGCTGAAAAATAAAATAAAATAAAAACAGATAGACAAGATGAATCACTTGGATCCGACACGTGTATTAGTATAACCTTTGATTATTTTCGCACTTTTGCACTTGTTTAAGAGATTATCTTAGTTATTGTAGTAGGCCCCTCTTTTGAAGGTGACGTTACCCTCAACCCAGTAGTTTGAGTCAGCAAGGATACAATCCTAAAGGGTCGGATTATTGAAAGATAATGAATTAAGTTATTAATGCAAATTATGGTAGGCCCCGCTTTTGGCGGTGACGTTACCCTCGGCTAAGTAGTCTGAGTCAGTAGGGATACAGTCCTAAATAGCCGGGTTATAGTATTAATAGTAGTTAACTTATGAGGGGGTCAAAGAGTTTGAATCCCCGCCATCCAATACCTATGGGCATTGAAGGAGATCCTACTAAATTTGACCCAGGTCCCAAGCAGGACCTCTAAACGCTGAACAAGGGCAAGACCCTTACCAAACCGTTCCCTTAACCCCCGACCAGGTAGCCAACATACCTCCATATAGACCGTGGAGATATGAATGGTGAAAATCTTTTATTTTATATAGACAGTAAAATAATGCCAAGACACCACGGACAAACGATAAGGAAAGATCACCTTCAACATAAGTAACTAGTTATTAAAGTCATTAATACAAAACCAAATAAAAAGTGCAAAAGATTAAAAATAAAAAGTATTATACTAAACACTTGTCTTCACCAAGTGATGTAAGAGACTTAGGCAAACATGGCCTTGATTGTCAAGAACTCTTACGATCAATCTTGGATCCCGAGACGACTCACACACTCTATGATGGACAATGGATGATGGTGGTGGATGATGGTGTTATGGTGGTGAAGGGTGGTGGATGAAGTGTGAGAGAGGTGGTGTGCCAAGGGATGAGAGAGAATGAAACCAAGCTCCTCTATTTATAGGCTGAACAGAACGCTGGACACGGCCCCGTGTTCGCTGAACACGGCCCCGTGCCCGTCTGACATTCTCTCTCTTCATTAATTGTAATTGCGAATTACAATTAATGCGCCTGCTGTACTTTCAACACGCCCCCGTGCCCGCTGGGCACGGCCCCGTGGTGAGCAATGGAAGCTTCTACTGGTTTGTCTTTTCTGCTGCTTCCTGGGCACGCCCCCGTGTTCGCTGGACACGGGGCGTGTTCAGACTCTGTTCTCTTCTCTTTGTCTTGGGAGGTGCCGTTGAGGGTCCGGGCAGTTCACTTTTGTTCCTTTTCTTGTATTTATGGTAGAATTAGTGGTCTTTTTGCTTCTTTTGTGATTTTGAGCTCATTTCATCCTGAAAATACAAAAGGAAGACAAAAACACTCTTTTTCCAACATTAGTACTTAAAAAGGGTTAGTTTTATGCCTTAATTGATGTGTTTTATATGTTGCATTTTACACACATCAAATACCCCCACACTTGAACTTTTGCTTGTCCTCAAGCAAAATCTTTTAATGTGGCTTACACTCCCAAATGGAATAGGTAGAAGAGAAGTTTTTTTTTTTTTTTTTTTTTTTTAACTTGTCCTAGAGTGTCGGGAATCCAAGGTTTGGATAGGTTTTATTTTTATTTTATTTACAATCTTATTCGTCATGGTTTATTTTGAACTTTTCATAAGATAAACTACTTATTTGGGCATAGCATGCCTTATTAAAATTCCATTTATATACAAGTTCACATACCTCACGGGAGATCACTCAATCACTCGGCCGAAGGTGTATATTTAAATGAATCACTCGAGAGCGGCACGGATTTATATTTTCCATATGCTTGCCAAGCGATCAATCCTCCTCCTTTTTAACTTTCTACCTTTGTAAATATCAAGAGGTCTTTTGGGGTGAAGGCTTGGGTTTAAAGGTGGGTGGTTGGTTAGTGGTTAGTAAAAAGGGCGAAAATCGTAACAAGTGTCGGTTTTCGTAAAATACCTTATTTTTGGTGACATTTATTTTTGAAGTATTTCTTCCAAACAAGCTTTTTGTAGCTTATGTTTGTTTTTGACTTCAACATTTTTTTTTTTTTTTTTTCCGTCACGTAAGGGTATGTTTATGAAAAACCGAGTATGTTACTAAAATAAAAGTGAAAAATGAAAAAGGTTTTTGGTGGGTAAAAATTGTTTTGGGGGTAATGAAATGAAAGGTTTAGGCTCAAAGGGGTTTTCTAGGGGGATTTTGGGTAGGTAAAAAAAATGAAAAACAATGGTTTTGAAAGAAAAATAGTTAGTCCTAATGCCTCCATCATTTACTTACTTGGGTTTAAGTTGGTAAGGACCGGGAATGTATCGTCGTGGCAAGTTCTAGATTTGTAAATACCGAGCGGCTATTCACACAAGAAACGAAAAATGAGCATTTAATCTAAATATGTATATTTTTATGCTCAATAAAGGCTCAAAACTCACTTTTGTGGGAATGGGTTTTTAATGTGACCAAGCATATATAATCGAATTTTAGCTAGACTTGTTATACCGTTTCATAATTTTCTTATGTTAGTTCTTTTTATCACGACACTATCGATTGTAAGTTTGTAAAAATATAACCTTTTTATAACTTGTTATTCCCAACTTAAACTAAGACAAGTAAATAAAAAGAAAAAGTTTTTGAAAAAAATTTGGGGTGTTTTAGCGGTTCCAATAGAGTTTTGTGTAAGGCTTGTTTTAGGATTTTGCAAAATTCCAAGGTTTTAGCATCCCCCCCACACTTAAATTACACATTGTCCTCAATGTGTCCAAAAATAAAGTTTTTGGTTGATTAGAATGTGAAAAAGTGTGTTTAAAAACAAAGATTTGTGTTACTGGCGCTCTGAACACGGCCCCGTGGTCAAGTGCCAGTAACAAAAATTATAGAATTGAAACAGAAGCCTGGACACGGGGGCGTGTTCGCTGAACACGGCCCGTGTCCAGTTACCTGAACTGGATGATTTCCTGCAGGGGGCTCAGCACGGGGCCGTGTTGGTTGGGCACGGCCCGTGTGGAGCCTTCTGTGATGGAGATTTTTGTCGGTTTGTTCTGTTCTTCTGCATGGTTTCATTTTTCCTCGTTCCCTTTTTCATCCATTACCACCATGAGTCCATAAATCATAAAAACCATCATAACATTGCTGATAGAGAGACATTACATAAAGATAAAAATTACATAGATATTAAGCTTATGGAGTTCTAGCCCTATGTTTTTATTTTAATTTTAGCAAAATTTCCAAGAATCTACTGATCTTGGTTAGATAAGGCTTTGTAGAGCTCCACTTTTCGGGTGCGTTTTTCCTCATATGTCGGCAAGCCACTCCTCGACCTCCCTTGGAAGGAGGAAGGAGGGCTCGTTTGCATTTGTTTGAGGAGTGTCAACTTCCGCCGGAACTTCTTGTGGGATTTCCATAGGAGGTTCCGCGGGGAGGTCTCCCCACCCGGTAGGGTTGTTAACACCGAGTGCCAAGTTCCAGTCTTGTTGTGGAAGAACTGGCTCCATGGGAGGTGCTACCAAAATGTTTAACCTTTGGTGCAAAAGGTTAATCTCTTGGAAGCTGCTTTCCAATCCCATTGTCAGATCGTTAATGCGGTCAATGAGGACTTCCTCTACGGACGTCATTTCGTCGAGAGCCTCTCTTAGTGCTATCACGTAGTGCACAAGTGTGGCTTCAACGGAGGGCCTCCTTCCCCTTCGGCTGTTTGAGGAATGAACGGATGATGTTTCGCTGTTTTCACTCGCCATTCTACGAAAAATAAACCAAAAACAGTTTATAAGACGAAACAGCTTCTGGACACGGCCCCGTGCTCAATGAGCACGGCCCCGTGTTCATCTTTCTGCAGAATTTTGGAGTAAGGAACTTTGGTTTCTTAAGTTATTTTCTGAGTTTATGCAAGCTTTTTGACAGTAAATAACTCTAAACAATGTTACATAACATGTTTTTACCAAGATTCCATGACCAAAACTCCTTGTTTCCCACCATAAAGATTGAAAATTCAAACTTTTCATGGTGGTTTTTGAAGAAAGATGATGAAGAAGGAAATGTCTAAAAGAGGAAAGGACAAGATGGGTTGTTGGAAACTTCTTTTAGACTTACCTAGGATTGTTTGAGAGAAGATTCCTTCCAATCTCTGTCCCCAAGTTGGTCCAAATGTGCAGGATTTTTGGCTGCATTTATAGAAAATGACAGCCCGCTGAACACGGCCCCGTGTCCGCTGGACACGGCCCCGTGTGCAGAGAAAATTCTGACACAGTTTGTCCGTATTCTGACGTCATGATCAGAAGGGAATCTTTTGATGGGCACGGGGGCGTGTTGGCCGAGCACGGCCCCGTGTCGGAAAGCTGACTTATGAAGTTTTGTCTTTATTAAGGAGCTAACTTGTATCGGGTGGCTCCTGACTCGTTGGAACAACCCCAAAGTGCCTAAGATACCTTAATTGTCCTATACTAAGGCGAGAACGCAAGAGGTTGTCGGTGAGGGTAATTCCTATTTTCATTCTAGGTGGACAAGTCCAACCCTTTCCCGGGCTCTCGTTAAAGAAGGTGTATGCCGAATCGCTCAGGTCTATGTATGCACCGAACGAAGTCGATGGGGAGTCCTTCATGGCACAATCGGCACAGGGACGACTATCGTCCACGTCTTGTTTAGGAAGAAAGGTATTTTTGGGAGCAACGAGGTTGTCAGAATGCGGTTCCAACATTTCCTCATGGTCATCATCTTGGGATGGATCTAAGAAATCCTTCCTAAGTTCTTTTGACCAATTTAGAAGTAGCTCTTCTAGTTGAAATAGCTCGTCAAGGAGCATATCTCCTAGAATATCTGGTTGGGCGCATTCGAGGGAGAAATAGTGTTTATTTTTACTTTCGCCCCTCTTAAGGTTACAAGGAATTGGTGGGTCTATATAGTGTGGCCTATAAGTGAGGAAGAAACATTTTAATTCCTCATGTTCGCCTCCACATATTCGACACCACAAACCATAAGAGTGCCGAAAGTAAAAAGAATCACTATCACTCATGTTTGTATCAGAAATTACCAACCGTCGGGATCAAACGGTTCTGTTTTCAGCAACTGAATCTTGGGCACGGGGGCGTGTTGAGTGGACACGGCCCCGTGTTCAGCCTACTGTCTGATATAAAACAGGATTGCCAGTTCCAATGATTGGGCACGGGGCGTGTTCAGCGGGCACGGCCCCGTGCTGAGCTCTGCAGAAGCTGAAAAATCTAAAAAAAATCCTAAAAAATTAAAAATAAAAAAAAATGATTAGGCCGTTGATTCCTAACTTTCTTAAAATCCTTGTGTCCCCGGCAACGGCGCCAAAAACTTGATGCGTGTGTAGTGCGATATGTTTTTAGATATATAATTAAGCCCTTTTTACACTTTTAGCCAAGTTTTAAATTTATAAAACACGATATTCACTAACACTAAACACACATATGGGCAAGTGCACCCATCGTGGACGTAGTATAGTGTTGGTAAGATACCGAGGTCGTCCAAGGACACAAGAGCTTTTAATACCGGTTTATCCTCAACGTCTAATCAAATCAAAAAGTTAGAAAAATATTTTAAACTAAGAAAAATAAAAACTAACTAAATGCTGAAAAATAAAATAAAATAAAAACAGATAGACAAGATGAATCACTTGGATCCGACACGTGTATTAGTATAACCTTTGATTATTTTCGCACTTTTGCACTTGTTTAAGAGATTATCTTAGTTATTGTAGTAGGCCCCTCTTTTGAAGGTGACGTTACCCTCAACCCAGTAGTTTGAGTCAGCAAGGATACAATCCTAAAGGGTCGGATTATTGAAAGATAATGAATTAAGTTATTAATGCAAATTATGGTAGGCCCCGCTTTTGGCGGTGACGTTACCCTCGGCTAAGTAGTCTGAGTCAGCAGGGATACAGTCCTAAATAGCCGGGTTATAGTATTAATAGTAGTTAACTTATGAGGGGGTCAAAGAGTTTGAATCCCCGCCATCCAATACCTATGGGCATTGAAGGAGATCCTACTAAATTTGACCCAGGTCCCAAGCAGGACCTCTAAACGCTGAACAAGGGCAAGACCCTTACCAAACCGTTCCCTTAACCCCCGACCAGGTAGCCAACATACCTCCATATAGACCGTGGAGATATGAATGGTGAAAATCTTTTATTTTATATAGACAGTAAAATAATGCCAAGACACCACGGACAAACGATAAGGAAAGATCACCTTCAACATAAGTAACTAGTTATTAAAGTCATTAATACAAAACCAAATAAAAAGTGCAAAAGATTAAAAATAAAAAGTATTATACTAAACACTTGTCTTCACCAAGTGATGTAAGAGACTTAGGCAAACATGGCCTTGATTGTCAAGAACTCTTACGATCAATCTTGGATCCCGAGACGACTCACACACTCTATGATGGACAATGGATGTTGGTGGTGGATGATGGTGTTATGGTGGTGAAGGGTGGTGGATGAAGTGTGAGAGAGGTGGTGTGCCAAGGGATGAGAGAGAATGAAACCAAGCTCCTCTATTTATAGGCTGAACAGAACGCTGGACACGGCCCCGTGTTCGCTGAACACGGCCCCGTGCCCGTCTGACATTCTCTCTCTTCATTAATTGTAATTGCGAATTACAATTAATGCGCCTGCTGTACTTTCAACACGCCCCCGTGCCCGCTGGGCACGGCCCCGTGGTGAGCAATGGAAGCTTCTACTGGTTTGTCTTTTCTGCTGCTTCCTGGGCACGCCCCCGTGTTCGCTGGACACGGGGCGTGTTCAGACTCTGTTCTCTTCTCTTTGTCTTGGGAGGTGCCGCTGAGGGTCCGGGCAGTTCACTTTTGTTCCTTTTCTTGTATTTATGGTAGAATTAGTGGTCTTTTTGCTTCTTTTGTGATTTTGAGCTCATTTCATCCTGAAAATACAAAAGGAAGACAAAAACACTCTTTTTCCAACATTAGTACTTAAAAAGGGTTAGTTTTATGCCTTAATTGATGTGTTTTATATGTTGCATTTTACACACATCAGTCTGCGTCCCTTGTTAGCATAGCTCTTTTGACGATTTCGAGCCTTGAGTAGATTATCACGGATTTGGTGAATCTTATCCGTTGCTTCTTGTATGAACTCAGGACCAGTAAAATGTTTATCGCCAATCTCGTGCCAACTTAAAGGAGATCGGCACTTGCGGCCATATAATGCCTCGAAAGGAGCCATTTGAATACTAGAGTGGTAGCTATTGTTGTACGAGAATTCGATCAAAGGTAAATGCACATCCCAACTACCACCAAAGTCGATGACACAAGAACGGAGCATGTCCTCTAGGGTTTGGATAGTACGTTCAGTCTGTCCATCCGTTTGAGGATGAAAGGCCGTACTGAGATTCAGATGAGTACCCATAGCGGACTGAAAAGTTTGCCAAAGACGCGAAGTAAATCGACCATCACGATCAGAAATGATGTCTAGGGGAACACCATGATAGCGTATGACTTCATCGGTATAGATGCGAGCAAGTCGTTCAACCTTGAAATCTTCACGAATAGGAATGAATTGAGCGGACTTGGTCAAACGATCGATGATCACCCAAATGCTGTCGTGACCAGAGGGTGTACGAGGAAGTTTAGTTATGAAGTCCATCGCAATGCTATCCCATTTCCAAACAGGGATTTCAGGTTGTTCGAGTAGACCAGAAGGTCGTTGATGCTCGGCTTTGACTTTCGAACAGGTAAGACATTTGGAAACGTACACAGCAATGTCTCTCTTCATACCAGGCCACCAATAGGATGTACGTAGATTATGGTACATCTTGTCGGCGCCAGGATGAATTGAGTACCTAGATTTGTGTGCTTCGTTCATGATAAGGTCACGAAGGTTGTCGCGGTCTGGAATCCAGACGCGATCACAACAATAAAGAAGACCATCAGGTTTCGAAACGAGTTGACTTTCAGAAGCTCCACGTGTTTCTACAGCCATGGAACCTTCATTGATAGACGAATATTGCGCTTCACGAATGCAATTGTGAAGATTGCTCGAGATATGAAAACAACGAATGACATCTACATGAGCCTTACGACTAAGTGCATCGGCCACGACATTTGCCTTACCAGGGTGGTAGCGAATCTCGCAGTCGTAGTCGTTGAGTAATTCCACCCAACGTCGCTGTCGCATATTGAGTTCCTTTTGGTCAAAGATGTGTTGCAGGCTCTTATGGTCAGTGAAAACCACACACTTAGTACCATACAGGTAGTGTCGCCAAATCTTTAACGCAAAAACAACTGCGCCAAGCTCGAGGTCGTGGGTAGTATAATTCTTCTCATGTATTTTGAGTTGACGAGAGGCGTAAGCGATGACTTTGTCTCGTTGCATGAGCACACAACCAAGACCACGATTCGAGGCATCACAGTACACCACGAAATCATTATTCCCATCAGGAAGAGCGAGGATAGGAGCGTTGCAAAGCAAATCCTTGAGAGTTTGAAAAGATTCCTCTTGCTCAGGACCCCAAGCAAAAGGTTTCTCTTTTTGAGTCAACGAAGTGAGAGGAACGGCGATTTTCGAAAAATTCGAGATGAATCGACGGTAGTAACCCGCCAATCCTAAGAAAGAACGGATTTCAGAAGGGGATTTAGGCGCAGTCCAATTCTTCACAGCTTCGATTTTTGCAGGGTCGACATGGATTCCTTTTTCACTAACGACGTGTCCAAGGAATTGAACTTCCTTTATCCAAAACTCGCATTTAGAAAACTTAGCGTATAAATGTTCACTGCGCAAAAGTTCGAGTATAAGACGAAGATGACGCTCATGATCGGCTCGAGATTTAGAATAAATGAGGATATCGTCAATAAAGACGATCACGAAGCGATCCAAGTAAGGTTTACAAACACGATTCATGAGGTCCATGAACACAGCGGGTGCGTTGGTTAAGCCAAAAGGCATAACCACGAACTCGTAATGTCCATAGCGAGTACGAAAAGCGGTTTTGGGAACGTCCTCTTCGAGGACTCGAAGTTGATGATAACCAGAACGAAGATCGATTTTGGAAAAACAGGTAGCGCCTTGGAGTTGATCAAAGAGGTCGTCGATACGCGGAAGGGGGTAACGATTCTTGACGGTGAGTTTGTTGAGCTCACGATAATCGATACACATGCGAAAGGAACCATCTTTCTTTTTAACGAAGAGCACGGGAGCACCCCAAGGAGAGGTACTTGGACGGATGAAACCCTTCTCGAGGAGTTCTTGAAGTTGCGAGGATAATTCTTGCATCTCAGAAGGTGCAAGACGATAAGGAGCCTTAGCAACAGGAGTTGCACCAGGTACGAGATCAATACGGAAATCAACAGATCGAGGTGGAGGAGGACCAGGCAAATCTTCAGGAAAGACGTCAGGAAAGTCGCACACCACTGAAACATCACTTATACATTTTCCCTTGCCCTTTTCTTCCACGACGTGGGCTAAAAAGGCAAAGTACTGTTTGCGTAAGTACTTGTTCGCTTGGGTGCAGGACATTAACTTCAGTCCCTTTGAAGGTCGGTCTCCATAAATGTGTAAAACGTCACCAGAAGGAAGAGGTAAGCGAACGAACTTCTCGTGACAAGCGATTTCAGCATGGTTCTTTTGAAGCCAATCCATGCCTATGATAACGTCGAAACTGCCCAGTTGCATGGGTATGAGGTCGATAGGGAAAACGTGCTCGTTAAGAGTAAGATGACAATCGAGGAGAATGGAATCGACTAAGATAGATTTGCCATTGGCGACTTCGACGGAAAACGACTTGGGTAGCTTAGAGCGTGCGCAATTTAACAATGATTCGAATTCTAAGGACACAAAGCTTTTGTCCGCACCAGTATCAAACAGTATCGAAGCATAAAGATGGTTAACAAGAAACGTACCATTAACGACATCATTGTCGTTGCGTGCTTGATTCGCGTTCAGGTTGAAAGCGCGTCCACGAGGAGGTTGTTGTTGCTCTTGATTCCACAATGGGCATTGGGGGCGAATATGACTAACATCCCCACATTTGAAACAAGCCCTAGCGGGTCTTGCGTTTGGAGGAGCAGGTGGAGCTTGTTGCGCTTGTTGAGCTTGTGGCGCTTGCTGTTGTTGGTAGCGGCAAAAGGCAGTGTCATGTCCATAACGGTTACAATTGCCACAACGACGACATCTAGGAGTGGCGGGATGATGGTAGTTACAGGTGGCACACTTGGGATGAACCCCAGTGTACGGCCTTTGGGCGTTATCAGGAGCAACAGGGTTTGGGTTAACAGGCGGCACAATCGTGTTACAAACGGGGTTGGATTGCTTTCACTTCCTTCCCCTATTGTTATTCGACTGTTGGGTAATCTGGTTGGCTGGCTTGGAAGAAACAGGTTTTGCGGCTTGCTTATCACGAACGCGGTTGTTATTAAGGGAAGCGGCCAAACGGTACACGGCTTCGATGTTATCGAGGTTGGCTGCCTCAATCGTATCGCGCATGCTAGGGGGTAGCCCATTGATGTACTTGGTTATCTTGCGTGCGGTAGTCAAGACAAGGTGAGGGACAATGACACTGAGTTGCTTGAAACGGGTGGTATAGGCTAGGTTATTATCATCAATCTGCCTTAAGGCCCAAAATTCTTCTTCCAACTTTTGTTGCTCGTGCGGAGGGCAAAACTCGTCCATCATTAGGGCCTTAGTCTCCTCCCAGGTCAACGCATAAGCCAACTCGTTCGAACGTATGTTTCTTTCATTCGACCACCACTCGAGAGCTCGGGCTTGGAATACCCCAGTCGCGCTACGCGTCTTGAGCTCGTCAGGGCAATCGCTATTGATGAATGTGACCTCTATGCTGTCAAACCACTCAAGCATAGCGGTCACCCCATCATTGGCAGTAAATGGCTTGGGATTGCACGAAGAAAAGTGCTTAAAGTTGAACGAAGCGGGCTTGCGTATTTCGACCTTAGAGTCGACGGAAGAGTGAGGAGTTTCAGAAGCTCGAATCTCGGAAATGACCTTTGGAACGACGCGCGCAAATTGATCGGCCATGAAAGCCATCATCTTCTTCGTGGAGCTAGACTTTGACTTCTTAGACGCTTTGGAGAGACGAGAAGACATCTAAGATTCAAAAGATTGAAAAGGTGAGACTTGGTCACAATGTTTGTTTAAGAAAAATGAAATTGATCACATAACATAAAGGGTCACATAGCATAAAGGGTTCAAATTGATTCGCATAGCATGAAAGTTTAAACATTTCATATAGCATAGTCATGAATTCCACATAGCATAACATGAATAAACGAAAGCATTGTAAATTTAGTTTGTTCACGAGGGATTATTATTGTTTGTGATTGCGATAACGTGCGAAATGATTAAAACGACATTTTGAAATGAACGAACGTTCGAGTATGAAATCACATATAAATTGAGATACATAAAAGAGAGGCTCAATAAAACATCGGAGTGTTTCGGGTAGAGAAACGTCGACTATTCCAAAGTGGGTCGAAAGTCCTTTCGAATTAGAGATATTGTGCTTTGGCCTATAGGCAAGATACTCTCGTCGAGAAGCGATTAACGGTATCTTACCCTTCCAGTTACTACACATCTCTAAATGATTGGAACATTCGGGACTTTGGCGAGAATAAAAATCAAGGAATGGGACTTAATCGACAAGATGCGGGTTTCACCCCTAACTTGACGATTTCGTACCCTAAATGTGGTTGGTACTCGTCGGCCAAAATAAATTTTGACACTTTGACGAGGGTCCACTAGAGTTGAAATGGAAATTACCATTAAGTTGTGGATGTCACTCCTAGCTTAATGGTGAAATTTCGTGCAAAAATAGATTAAAGGTAGAATGAGAGTCGTTTACCAAATTGTGGGTTTCACGCCTATTTTGGTAAATTCTTCTCGTTGGTGTTACAAGAGTATAAAAAAAAGCATAAGTGTATTCGTGTTAGCCTTAGGAAAGGCACATAATTTTAATCAAAGTATAGCTAGGAAGCATGCATGGTAGAGTACAAAAGTTTTAAACAACAAATAAGAGGCAAAATTCCTAGAACTATAGATTAGGGCAAAAGCATGGCAATTTTCCTAATTCCCTATAGTTATGGCTCTGATACCAATATGTCACACCCCAACCGATGGCGGAAACATCGGGATGAGACGAAGTGTGTATAGATTGCTAGAGACGTCATAACACTATGTGACAATATTTAATTAAATTCCAATTTCATTGCAATACTAAATTGTCATACAAAATTCAAATAGAAATAACAACATAGTTTCAAATTGTAACATAACAACAAAGATAAATTAATCTAGGTGTGTATCTAGTCCACCCTAAATCTCGTTTCATCTTTAGTCCATACTTCAACAATTAACCTGCAACATGTATTAAAATAGAGTTCCATGCAAAAGCAAAGGCGAGTATACAAGTTTGACTACATAGCATAATAGAATAAAAACTCATATCCAACATGTAACATAGTGATTAAATTTACTAGCGATGCAATTTTTGGCGTACTATATGATCAAACCCAAGAATACAACGCACAATAGCCTAATCCCAATAGTTTAGCGGGATAGAAATGTTTAACTCAACAATACCCAATTAGAATAGCGGGCGGGGCGTTAATCCTATAGCGCTATAATTGTTAAGGTGGGCTAGCAAAGTTAATGAGCATATAACGTTACAAATCGTTCATAGAGCATACAAGCATAGCAATTGATCACAATAGTTTCATGTTTCGTTCATAGATAGAGTATGTTTTGTTTTAAGCATAAACGTTGTTTTGAATAGGTATACATGTTGCATCCCAAAGTGTAAAGGGGAAAAAGGGATCGAGTATACTCACGGTTTACAAGTCTTGACTTGAAGTTCCGAGAGTAAGTTTGGTGGATGATTTAGCTTGGAGCACCTAGTCCTTCTACACGAGGAAACGTAGGTGTGTGAGTTTGGCGTTCAACGGAAGATTATAGATTCGGAGTTTAAAATGTATAGAGAAGTAACATAGGTGAAAATAATCATCTTTTAGACTTTATAACCGTTATATGACACTAGGTAACCACTAGGGTTATGTTGTATTTCATGGGTAGTAAGCCCATTAGAATCATATTAAGGTTTAGGTCTTAGATGTTGTTCTACTCCTTTGACATGTAAACATAGGTTTAACATCAAAGGTTCGAAGGAGTATATATTTATACTTAGGATATATATTACATATTATTTAGGTCCGATATTCAAGTAGGAGGTAGAAGATTAAATCCCCATTTAGGTACCTCTAGTTACAAGGATGTCATGAATGGGGTAGGAAGACTAAGCTTCCATTTAGGCACCCCTTTGATGTTCACCACTACACTTGATGTAAAAACAACCAAGGAGGGTCATGAACTAAGGTTTGTACAAGTATATCAAATAACTAATCTATTAGAAATCATCAAATAATGAGTGGATTCTTATGAAGGATAGCCCAAGCTAATCCAACCATCACACATTCAACAAGTTTTACACTTGAACATTACTTGTGGGTAAAACCCTAATTAAAACAGAAAGTTTATGAGGTTTTAACCTCTGATTTAGATGTCTCAACCATGTTTTTAAGCTTAACCAACCATAAGAGGGGTTGTAAGCATCAGGACATTGGTTTGAGATGTGTTTCACACAAGTTAGATGAAGTTTACATAAGTTTGAAACAAAACAGAAAGTTTTTGGTCAATTTCGGAGCAATTCCAGGTCTGATTTCTCCAAGGAGAAGTCAAGGAATTAAACTACATGATTAACCAAGCAAGTAGGAAAAAGAATCAAGCAATTTCGTTGAGAAATGAGCAAGTTATACCACTTTTAGTGTAGGTGTATCAATCTGCCCGAAAATGCAGCTTTGTGCTTGAACTTGGGAGTGTTTTGGTGAGGTTTGAGAGTGGTGAAAGTGTCCAAGTGCTTGGGGGAGCTTGGGTACTTATAGGAGAGTGATTAGGGTTGATTAGAGGTGTTTACAAGTGCCAAAACTCGGTTTAAACTCGAAATCCCGCTCAAAAATGGAAGCTGGTCGCGACTGTCCACATTTCTGCAGACTTGGGAGTCCACGCGGCCCGCCTGGGATATCCAGGTAAGTTCACGCGGGCCGCCCGGCCCTTCTGATCTGGAAATAAGTTTGATTTTTGACATGTTTGGCCCCTATAGTTGTTATTTGATGTATTTTAGGTGTTTTAAGGACCATTTTCGCCATAAAAGCATAGATTAGGTTAAGATTAAGCATGAGGAGTATAAACCAAGTATAATCAAACGTATAAGTGTCAAATCAAGTGTCATTCTCGTTCAAAACACGTTCCATGCATAAGTTTAGTTTAATTACAAGTTTCGCACATAGTTTCCAAGAATCACGATTAAACATAGATTGATTCACCAAATCGAACATACGAGTATACATAGAATGCGTTTAACAAAATATGAGCTTCATTAATGATCCAAGTCTCGATTTGATAAAGATTACAAAGAAAGAAACGATTACAAGAATACAAAGCTTTCAAAAATAGAATTACGAATCAAACTTTCTATAAAAGGAAAGTACGAAATAGCCGGGCGTTACACCACCTGCCCCGTGCCATGGTGTGGTGGTGTTGATGGGCGTTGTTTGCTGATCTGGCATTGAAAAAAGTCCCATGTGTGATTATAACACCTGATCTTATTATAATAAATTTTGTATATTGTATAAGACAAATAAAATAATATAAAGTTATAACTACATTAGAAATAAAGGGCAGTGACCTCCAATGGTGGCCTTTTGGAAGGGCTTGGGCCCAAGGGCTTCCATTAGAGAAGCTGTGTGATTTGCATTGTGTTGTCATATGGATGATTCACAAAGTTACACTAAAATTATTAAACTCATAAAAATCGTGAGAAACCATCTAGGAAATGAAACAAAGATTTTAAAGAGTGAGAGGTATTCTATTATACACACACTTGAACTATAGAAAATTAACTCTTGAAATGATGATGTTTTAACAATAATTAATAAAGTATATAAACTTTATTTACATTTAAAATTTGTAATGAAACAAGATTTAAACCCAAATATTAACAATGAGTAGTTGTTGACCCACTTAGTACAGGCACATGCCTTTTAAAAGAGATGTCTCATATTCAAACCTGGACAAGAGGGTGTAAGTTAGAATTCTGGTTTAAAATAAAGTAGAGTAACATTTGCCGTTCAAAAAAAATAACTACTTGTTGAAAACTATGAAACTGTCCAGCTGAATGTTGATTGGGTCAGTCTTCAATCATGAATAAGGATAACCCACCTAGCTCTGGTTTACACTCCATAGACGTCTATGGTACCACTGTGACCATCTCTTAAACCCACTCTTCTATCCTAAGTTTATGCTGTCATTGTACCCGCATTAGGAGATTTTTGTTTCGTATCAAGTTTTCTATTCTTTTATTGCCATGTGAGTTTTACTTGTCTATGTTGATGGTATCCTTAAGTCTAATGGCCCCATCGGCCCATCTACTTCCCTTGCTATGACTAATCTTTATGCTCTATCATATGTTTCACGTAACCACTTTTATCGTATGTTTTACGTATCCTATCCACTTTTATCGTATGTTTTACGTATCCTAACCACTTATATGACTCTGCCTTCATCGTATCAAAAGCCTCTTTCATCCATGATCATGCACATTCATGTTGATATCAAACCAAAGTTCCATTAATAGAAACACTTGTCTTTGATCACACTCAATATCGCAACCTTCTTTTAAGTGTGTATTATCATACGTCTATACAGTATTTATCGCACATGGTATTCAACATGTTTGTCTATACATGCATGATCCTCGAGAAGCACACTTTAATGTTATCACACGACATTATGCACTACATATGTTGAACTCTAGATTAGGGTCTTCACGTCATTTCATCCTTAGTTTATCGTTTAGCTAGTTACATCGACTATGATTTAGTTAATTACCTGTATACATGATAGTATACCTTTGGTTATTGGTCTTTCATGGTCTTCTAAATCTCAACATGATGTATCTTGATCTAATGCGAAAATGTGTCACGATGTTGCGAGTGTCATTGTTGAATATGCTTGACTTAGAAATTGCCTCCCAGAATTGTTTTTCTAGTTACTGAATTGTGTTTTTTTTTCTTTTACAAAATTAATGTTGGTTATCTATCTTCTAACCAAAAACAACACCAACCATGTTAAAGTTGATCTACGATGTATTAGAGAAATAATTCTTTCTAAAATTTCTTACACTAACACACCCTTTGATTCTACTCCTAAATCTACATATTTGTCCACCATGGAACTTGAACCCTCAACCACATGAGCAAAAACATATTCTCAACGCATCTTAATATCGCCAGGCCACATGATATTTGGTAAATAACTTATAAGTTCGATGATGGTTTTACTAATGGTTTATCCTCTCAACCAGGGGCGGACCTGTAGTGTAAACGGGCGTAGCCCGGGCTACGGCTCAAGTTTTTACCAGTAGTGTAAAATTTTTTTTTTCCGATTTTTATACACAGGACGCCCCTGAACAAGTACGAGGACACCCCTAAAAAATTTTGGGATACCCCTGAGTTGAAGGTCTAGTTCCGCCCTCAACCTTGGACTTAAAATCCTATTAGATATAGATCTAATAGATGGGGCATTACGTTACATTATACAGCCAAAATATTTAAATGAATTCGCTGAAACTATGATATAATATGAATTGAATTCGATTAACTATTATTATTCTTATTATTATTATTATTGTTATTGTTACTGTTACTGTTAGTGTTAGTGTTGTTATTGTTACTATTGTTATTGTTACTATTGTTGTTGTTAGGACTGTAAACGAACTGAACGTTCTGCGAATAGTTCTTGAACCGTTTGGCGGGAAGTTCGTTTATGTTCGTTCATTTAATAAACGAACGAACATGAACAAGAAATTTCGTTCGATTAGTTAAATGAACGAACATGAACAGAGGTCTCGTTCGTTCAATTGTGTTCGTGAACTGTCACACCCTGATATTTCCACGTATTACCGGTGGGCCCGGTGGGGAGTATCGTGACATAGTTGATATCATCGTAGTCAAACAACACAAATTTAAATGCACAGCGGAAGCAAAAGATAGATTTATTTCAACCGAATAAAAGAGTAATATTAAGTATCACAAAGTAGTTGAAATAGATCCACAGGCGGATCGAAAGATAAAGGAAATTGTTCAACAGACTTTAACATCTAAAGCTTGCGAGACTTGATTATTGATGCCTGGAGTAGCCAGCCTATTACGTATAGTACATGCACTTAGCCTTTTTGGAAAATACGTCAGTTTACACTGGTAAATACAACTTAACTGGCTCATTTTGAAAACGTTTTAGGAAAATTGATTTGAATGCACTTAGGCAAAAATATATTTTTATAATTTGGGATAATTATTTAAAAATAATCTTGTATACAGTTTTACTTATTTGTCGTCCGTCAGAGCCGGTTTGTAGGGCCGATCTAGATTAACTGACACGCCACAGGTATAATACCCACAAGGTTATTTCCTTTAAGTGGGCTACCAGGTTTTACATATGCATCTGTCAGGTGTACGCCTACACCCCGTGCTTAGGTCGTGGCCATTTCTTTGAATGATGCCAAGGATATCCGGGACATGGTCATTTAACCCCCAAAGGCCATACACCAAATAATACAGAATAAAACAGGTTATGTAAATACATCAATCACAATACGATTTAAATGACTACATACCCGACCAAGCGGTATTATTATAATACCGTATCCCAAGCCCCTATAGGGAAAATAAGTTAAGAGTATTTGCCTGAGCAAAGTATAAATCAAATACAGCAAGTGCACGTAGCTTTTAATGGGCTCCTAATCTGGAACGAAGGTTTTTAATAACCTATTAGAATCCTAACGGGTCTTTAATTAAGCTTAGACTTAGACCGGTTAGTTTTTTCAAAAGGAAGACATGGTTCAAACGCATGATAAAGCGAAGACCGGTTTAGAATGTGGTTTTGACCCTACAAGCTTGGACACTTGTTTGATATGGGTAAACTAAACACATTCTGGATTTTGAGATGAAAACGATAAGGTTTGACCCGTTTCGGCTAATTTATGCAAACTAGTCATATAAGCCGATCCGAACGCGAAAATGCGTAACGGGTAACCAAATGAGTCATATGCAGGTTCCTAAGTTAATATGCCTTAAATATGTTGTGACATCAGTAAGATATCTTCTATTATGCCCCATATGAATTTAAACTCAAATTATGCCCCGTAAGGGCATTTTGGTCATTTAAAAGGTTATAAAAGAGTTTAAATATAATTCTGAGTTTCGGGTCTGATGTAATCAGTAAAAATACTTACTTTACTAAGTTATATCAGTAGGGTATAACCTATATGTGAAATTTATCATTTCTAACCATACTATGCACCGAAGGGGCATTTTGGTAATTTCACCTAAGGTTTAAAGGTCAAATATGGAAATATGAGTTTAAAACTTTTGCTTACTGCTAAAGTGTAAAAATTTACTTAAAACATCATTAGGTATCAAGTCTTATATATCTAAAATGGTTTTAATACATACTATGCGCTTAAAACGCGTAAAAAGGCGATTTTCGGGTTTAATAAGAAAAACTGATATTTTTATTATTCCAGAAGGCTTAAAATATTATATTTATCATATTAGATCAGTAGAAAGAGGTTTGATATCAAAAGGTTTGGTAAAACTCATTTTATAGCCCAAAAGGGCAAAACCGACAACTACCGAATTAAGCTTAGAACTCTAGGTTATGCTCTGCCTAAAAATAAATAAAAATCTCCAAAAATCCCAAAATATTATTTTACATCAGTGGGTATAAATTTTGGTATCAAAAATTGGGTTTAGATAGGCTATATGCTAATTGCGCCATTTAATTACTAAAAACTTTCTAATTACGCTATTGAGCGTAACTCTTAATCTAGACCTTAAACTGATGTCAAATTTTAGGTACGAGTTTATAAATCAGTAACTAGGGTTTCTATTCTTTTACATTTTCAAAAATCACGTTTTAAGGTCATATGGGCATAATAGTTAACATTTAGGCATTTAACGGAAATATGCATATGAATCGGATAACTAATGAACCAAGTTGTATAATCACAGAGGGTTATACTAACATGAAACCTGGTCCTAAATAAGCTCTAAGGCATTTCTAAACTATGCTCAAATGGGTCAGAACTGAAAGTCAAAGTAAAAGTCTACTTTTGCGACTTTCGGTTCCGAACCGAGCTTAAACTGAAAATTGTCGAGTTGAACATGTTTAGACATGTTCTTACATTAATTACCAAGTTATATTAATGACAAAACAAGTTGCATAGCTTCTACATTGCTAATTATGCATTAATTTGAAAATAAGCTTTCTGTTGACTTTTTAAGATTAACTTTGACTCGACAATTGACCTAGTTAGAGTGGGAATCAGAGGGTGCCCTTTTAAGGGTTTATTGCCCACATAATTACCAACTCATAGGTACTTCAATTTGGAATTTGACTGGACAAATTAAGATTAATGATGAAGTCAAATCTTAATTACGACGGTTTGACTTTAGGCTAATTAACTAAGCAAAACTGAATTAAGAAAGGTTAATGACACTTACCAAGGTCCTATGCACGACTAAAGATCATTAGGAAGGGTGCTTAAGCTCCAGGTACCTCCAGAAACCAAGTTGTGAAGCTTTCAAGTGAATGAGTAATTGAAGAACCCAACTCATGGCCTTTATATAGGTTTCTTAGAGCTTCAAGATCATTCCAACAAGGTCTATGGATGTTATGAGATCATACCAAGTGTCCCTAGGTCCTTAAAAACCATCAAACAAGCCCATATAATCGAAAAACAAGCTTCTAAGTCGGTGCAACTTGCTGGAACAGGCAGCTGCCAAGTTTTTCTGCATCTGGGCACTTCAGGCAGCCCGCGTAAGGACCCCTTGAGGGCTTACGCGCCCGGTATGGCTCCTCCATCCGGTTTCCAAGTTTGCCATAATTGCACTTTTGGCCCCTAGACCTTCCAAACTTGATTTTAACATGGTTTCTTGCATTTTTAACCCCCAAACTTGACTTTTAAGGACCCCAAGTCATAAACCAACTTTGTTAAGTCCCCGGTTATTCATACGATCACTGAACAGTCTTAAATTTCAACATTGACGCTTTTAACCCCTCGTATACGAATATTGTCATAACTTTCTCATACTTTATCGAAACCTTGTGAAATTTTTATCACTTATTCTCGTGAGTATAATTAATCATTACAAAGCTTCGGGTTCGCTAAAAGGTCACACAGAGGTATATTTTAAACATGTTGAAACATTTAACCCCTGTAATTTGTAATTCCTCACTTTCTTTCACAATTAGCTTCGGATGATCCATGATTTATTCGCTTAAGGGTATAAACATCATGTAGGGTTATTGTAAAGTATATTTATCCATTGTTGACATTTTGAACCCTTATATTCACATACTTTCCTTGTTTGTCAACTTTAGTCCCTCTAAAGCAATTCTTTACACGTTCAAAGCTCATGACACGTGTCGATACATTATTGGACATAAATTTACGAGGTGTTACATGAACGTTCGGTAAGGTGTTCGTGAACTTTCGTTCATTTTATATACGTTCGATTATGTTCGTATGTTTGTGTTTTAATTAAAGATTTTTGTACTTTCATATATTTTATCTATACTTTTTATATTATTAAACTTTTATTTATTTTATTACCATAACAATTAAACTAGGAAACCTTATTTCACTTTGTTTATGTACCGTTTCCTTTTCCTTTCTCATTATTTACATCAACGAATACGATCGACCTCCGTTCCACAATAAGGGATTCAAGTTCCAGTGCTACTCTATGGGCCATCCACCTTTATCCTTCGCCGCGTTGGCCAAATTTATTTGTGTTCGTGAACCGTTTGTGAACATTCTCATTTCCTTAATGAACGAACACGAACATAAATCTCGTTCGGTAAGTGTTAATGAACTGTTCATGAACACATTTATTTCCTTAACGAACGAACACGAACAAAGCCTTGTTCGTGTTCGTTTGGTTCGTTTACAGCCCTAGTTGTTGTTGTTGTTGTTGTTGTTATTATTATTATTATTATTATTATTATTATTATTATTATTATTATTATTATTATTATTATTATTATTTCATGTGTCCTCATTTGGGTTTTTGGTGTGACCCATTGAGAAGCAACAAAAGAAGACCATGGGTAGAATCTAATGGACATAAGTAGCACTTAATTAAGAAAACAACCGTTATTGTCTATGATTTTTTTTTTTTTTTTTGAACAAACACAAGAAAACTAGAATGATTAGATTAGACAAAAAAAAAAAAAAACAAAGGCTTTTTCAGTTTTTCGGAAAAAAAAAACTAGAATGTCGCGGGTCTACTTCACCCTCCATTAAATTAAAAATTTTGCTTATTTTTATTTGAAAGGCATAAATTCATTGGCAGAAAGTTTTTTTTTTTTTTTTTTTCGTATTTACATTATCTGGATTTATGTAAAAATTCAATGGCAGAAACTTTTTTTTTTTTGCTATTATATTTACATTATCTGGATTTTTGTCTGGTCCGATCAAGGTTTACACTTTAAAATCGTCTGTCAAGTCCCAGTCGATACTCAAACGAACATGTTAATGTTATTATGGCTAACTCTCACAATATTACTAGATCAAGAAAACTTAACTAAAAATCTTAATTATGATCTCTACCAATTAGATTGGTATATATAGTTAACCTAGACGTGTTAGACTATAACTAGGACACATATTAACTAATTACATGATATCTATCTAAACTCATTTCCTAACCTAACACATATAGAAACTTTAGATAATAATCCATTAATTAATTAATATATATTTAAGAGTTAATTACATAGTTAGCCCGTGTGGTTTGTACAAAATAACATACCTAGGTACTAATAGTTTAAAATCACATTCTATGTATTAACTTTTCATTTTGTAACTTTTCATTTTCTATTCAAGACCTTCTTTCGGTTTATAAAGGCCTCAGTGTGTCAGAAAGGAAAAAGGACGCGGTGCAAGGTATTATTATGATTACTTGTTGGAGTCTTTGGCGAGCTAGGAATAATGCTAAATTTTCGAATGACCCGATTAGAATAGAAGGTATTATTAGTGAAATTAAGGCTTTAAGTTTTTTGTGGTTTTCAAATATGTCGAAGCATAAAGGGGTAGCTTGGAAAGATTGGTGTTCATTTGTAAATATGTAGTTGTGTAGTTTGTTTTGGCGGCCCGGCTTGGGTCGTCTTGTGTTTTAATGAAATTTACCTTTCAAAAAAAAAAAAAAAAAAAAAAACTATTAGTACCTAAGTATGTTATTTTGTGCAAAATACATGGATTAACTATGTAATTAACTCTATATTTAATTAACTTGTTAACCAAGCTAATATCACCGGTCGCCTTTTTACGCACAAGGCCACGGCCACGTACGGCTCCATAATTCCCAACAGCCTTAATTTTAATAGGGTATTGGGCCATCAGGGTATGACTTCTTCATAACATACAAGAGAAGTAACATTTATTTTAGGGTGTAAAAGGGGTGTATGACTAATGAGATGGGGAAAATTCTCATCCACCCAATTATATTTTGTCATGTTATTTTCTCTCTTACTCTCATCTTGCCTAAAAAAACATAAGGGGTGTTTCCCCTCATGTAATGGGAGTAAACTAATTTTTTTTAAATACTTAATTAATAAAAGTACATTAAATTAAAAATTAAAAAAATTACATTAAATTAAAAATAAAATAAAAAACATTACATTAATTAAAATACTTAAAATAAACTAGATTAAACTAACTAACTTTACTACTCTTCGTCGGATTCCACCAATAGGTGGGGTAAATCCATTCTTTTGAGATGCTCAACGAGAGCATGTTCTAGTCTCCAATAAGGCAATAAGTATCTTCATCCATAAGGTCGTTTAACACACTGTCATCGAGTGCGGGTTCGACTGGAGGATCCCGAATGTGTACCGGTGCTATCGCGTTTCCGTCATCTTTTAAAATCATGTTATGTAAAATAATATACGTATACACCACGTACCTATTTTTTCACACTCTTAGCACGTATTGGCCGATTATTATACCCCATTTTGACTTCAAAACATCAAAAATCCCGTTCCACGTCTTTTCTTGCCGTCTCGTGTTGCTTCTTGAACTTTTTTTCGTCAAGTTGGTGAGGATATGGAAATCATTTGACAAAAACGGACCATGTATGGTAGATTCCATCCACGCGATAGTAACCACGTTTGTATAAGTGGTTATTAACGTAAAATGGACATTTTGGGGCCATTCCATTTCGTTCAGCTTGAAATAAAGGAAATTGCTGAAGCACATTGATGTCGTCTTGTGCACCTGGTGGACCGCAAAAAACATGCCAATCCCACAAATCTTAAGAGGCCACTACTTCGAGCATAACCGTAGGGTAACGGTGATCTCCTCTTATATATTGGCCCCGAAACTCTGTGGGACACATTTTCCATACGAAAATGGGTGCAATCAAGGCTACCCACCATACCAGGAAGGTGATGTTTATACTCATGAGCTTGGTACAAAAGCGCCATGTCGTGGCATGTTGGCCTACATAAGAACTCGGGAGCGTATATTTTACATACCGTTTCGCAGAAATAATCTTGACACTCGCAGGAAGTCCTTTCAGCCATATGTAAATACTCGTAGTTCTCATCTGAAGTGTCACTGGTTGCAAGTTGTTTAATAGCCGATGTAACTTTTTGCAACGGTGTAAAACCTTTCTTCATTCTCGCACCTACGCCCTCTTGAAACCACGGGTTATTCGCTTCCACGTCGGTCACAATTTTTAGAAACAAACTTTTTGACATACGGAATCGGTGACGAAAAATTTCTTCGTTATATTTCGGTTCATCGACAAAATAATCCGCCATAAGGATTTCGTGGCCACTCTCACGACCACGACGAACATAAGTTTCTTACTAGATGTGCCCGTGTCTTGTAGTTCAGCTTTGTCGATGAGTTTTTGAAAAAAACTTATGCTACTATGGGATGAATCACTGCTATCGGGTGGGAAAAACACTGGTATTTCTCCACCATTTTTAAATAAAATTGGGGTAGAGATTTATAGTTTTGGAGAAATGAGGAAGTGGGTTGGTGTGAATTTGTTTAAAATGGATATATGTTTATATAGATTTATATAAAAAACTTTTTTTTCAAAGTTAACGGCTATATAGCCGTTTGAAACAAGGTCCAACAGTCAAATCAAGCCTGCCATCCATCTCCCGGCCCGCAAGTGGCAACCTTTCCCCCATTCATCTCCTCCCCGCGCGGCATATTTAGGTGGTGGCGGTGTTCCCCGAGCGGCAGGGCTTGCCGCACTCCTTACCGCTTGCACCCCGTACACCCTTAATTAAAATTAAAAATATATATAAATATTCGAATCAAACAACGTCATAGAAACTAGATAGTTCTCTATTTTTGATAGCTTTACTGGAAAAAAAAAAAAAAAAAAGAAACTCAATAGTTGGATCAGAAATCTGTTTTTTGTGTTCAACCTTTGTCTCAGTTGTAACATACATCATCCTTTAGATCTCATATCATAAAAAAAAAAAAAAAAAGAATGTTAACGACCACAAAGAGTACTAATATATAGACTTTTGTTGAATTAATCAGATGTTATATTCTATAACATATCTTATAAAGTGTAATTGAACGGTTAAGATAACTATTTAAATCCATTTTACTTACAATTGGATTCATCATTACCTGTAAGACAATCCATTGTGGTCCGGGTGAACATCCGAATTCATCCTCTAATATTGCGACACATAGCGTTAACTAGACGCATACCCATCCCCTTGCCCACCCCCCTCACTTGAGCCTGTTATGATAACTTCACCAACAGCGCCCCAAGACACCCCTAAACAAGCCCCCTGGCCCAAGCTACCACACTCACTTCGCTCGCTCGTGCCAACGTTAGTTTGAGCATGTTGTGGTGTTCGCGTGCCACGTAGCAGCCGCGTGGCTAGTGCCACCCGCTAGCGGCTTCCACAACAGCTAGTCTAATATACAAGTAAATGCATCTAGTCATTGCACCACCTATCTTGATTATAAGTACTGTTACGTTTATTAATGTAAATGGAGAGTTTTATTAATTAGTAGATCCACTTGGTGCAATTAATTTATTCGGGTATCATTTCCAGGTGTTACATTTGACCAAATTGTCGTTAGTTCTTATAGACAATATATGGACCTATGAGAACCTCTATTTAATATTTTAATGGAAGGTAAAAGCTTTAGATGCTGTTTGTTTACATCTTAATGAGGCTATTAATGGTTCAGACATTTTACTGGTTCAACACTTAATGTTTCAGACTGTTTGTTTCACGAGCAGATGTCTGAATGGTTCAGACATTTGCCTCTGAATGGTTAAGATTTATACAGAGTCTGAATGGTGAAGACCTCTAATCTGAATATGTCAGACATTTGGCTCTGAACGGTTAAGCATTATACAGGCTCTTAAGACCATGTGTAGTGGTTAAACAAAATAATGCCCCCACCATGGGGCATTATTCGACACGTGGCAGTCCAGTCAGCATGGGGCGTTATTGCAAAAGTGGTGTAGTGGGAATAATGCCCCTTTCAATCATTAAACAAAAAAAAGGAAACAGTTGCTCATTGGCTAGTCAAACCTTGGACCACTCCCATTGGCCACATTCAACCCACTTCAGCGTTTTAAATAAAACGCCAACATGCAATCTTTTCAAAAATAACGCCTAGTGTAATTGGGGGGGGGGGGGGGGCTTTTGGGGCGTTTTTTTTCAATTTTTTTTTTAAAAATACCGCCCCAATACGGGTGGTCTAATGGTTCAGACCTCTTACTGGTTCAGCACTTAATGGTTCAGACCTCTTACTGGTTCAACACATACTATTTAGATGTTGCGAAAGAGCCCCTTATTCTCTTGGTTATTCTCTTAGTTATGATCAACAAAGATTTTGTTTGATAGATATTTGTCTTGATAAACAAAGTCTTTATAATTCCATTTGACCGTATTCTTTTTAAAGACAGAGAAATTTATGAATAGACTATCTTTTATTAAAGAAACGACATGCATGTTATGAGATGTAAGAACTACTCAGCCGATTTTCCTATGAGTTTCATCTATTACGAATTTGTCAAGTGGGGTCACACATGGATTTCGAATCGTTGACTGCCTATACTTTTTTAGCCAAGTTATTCAATTTTACTCATTACACTTTTCAATAAAAGGCCTCACGTTGTATCAACAATATTTATGTGCGGGGCTTGACCTAATCTATCAATAAAATCATAAACGGTTTAAATTTTCTTATTAAAACTGCTTATGCATAACATTAATGTCGGGTTTTCTATCTTCTAACCCAAAACAACACCAACCATGTTAAAGTTGTTCTACGATGTATTAGAGAAATAACTTTTTAACTAGCTTATACATACCCACTAATTCTACGCCTAAATATACAATCTGGTCCACCATGGGATTTAAACTCTCAACCGCATGAGGAATGACATATTTCTAACACATCTTGATATCGTTAGGCTACATGCCATTTGATAAATAACTTATAACTTCGATAATGGTTTTACTAATGATCTATTCTCTTAACCTCATACTTGTACTTAAAATGGTATTAGATAAAGATATGATATATTGGGCTTTACATAACATTATATAACCAAAATATTTGAATGAATTCGATTAAACTATGATATAATAGCCAAACTGCTTGAATTGAATTCTATTAACTATTATTATTATTATTATTATTATTATTATTATTATTATTATTATTATTATTATTATTATTATTATTATTATTATTATTAGGGAAATTGGCCTGTAATAATCCCACCTAAACCTTATTGGCCATTAATAATCCCACCTCAGAATATTCCCCCCACCAGTCCCACTTTTCACCTATTTTTCCTACAATGGTCCCCTGTTAAAAAAACTTAACAAAGTTAAGCTTTTTTCCAAATTACAAACAGATTTTTTAGGGCTTTTGATTAGAACGACGATACGAGTCCATTGATGTAAAACTTGCCTCGAAACGGTGCTCCAAACGATGAAAACGGCGCTTCTATTCGGGTGTTTAAATTTCCAATTAACCAAAATCAAGTCACTTGGAGAACCATTTCGAAGTAAGTTTTACATCAATGGACTCGTATCATCGTTCTGATCAAAAGCCCTAAAAAATATGTTTGTAATTTGGAAAAAAGCTTAACTCCGTTAAGTTTTTTTAACGGGGGAGCATTGTAGGAAAAATAGGTGAAAGGTGGGACTGGTAGGGGGAATATTCTGAGGTGGGATTATTAATGGCCAATAAGGTCTAGGTGGGATTATTACAGGCCAATTCCCCTTATTATTATTATTATTATTATTATTTATTTATTTATTTTCATGTGTCCTCATTTGGGTTTTTGGTGTGACCCATTAGGAAGCAACAAAAGAACACCATGGGTAGAATCTAATGGACATAAGTAGCACTTAATTAAGAAAACATCGGTTATTGTCTATGATTAGATTAGACAAAAAAAACAAGGGCTTTTTGGGAAAAAAAGACTAGAATGTCGCTGGTCTACTTCTTCCATTTATATTCATTTTATCTAGGGAAAATTACCAAAGTGGCCGTTTGACTAAGCCAATTTCGAAAATAGCCATTTGATCGGGCATAATGCACCCACCCATCAAAGTGAACTCCCATATTTATGCACCTTCAATCCATCCACCAGCTAGCCGACACGTGTCCCTGCAGCCTGAACCGGCTTTATGCCGCGTCGCCTGGCAGCCGAGCCGCTTCCCCCCCAAGCCAAGCCGCTTCGCAGAACACCTGATTTATGCCGCTTTGAGGACTGCCAAGCCGAGCCGCTTCATGTTAAAGCCGAGCCGCTTTACCCCATTCCAAGCCTCTATAATCTGAATTTAAGCCGCTACACATCCAAGCCGGTATAACCTGTCCTCTAGCCGTTTCATCAGACTTCCAAGCCGCTACACCCTGCATACGAGCCGCTTCAGCTTCCTGCCAAGCCGTTTCACCCTGGTCAAGCCGTTTCATTCCACATCCAAGCCGCTACACATGTTTTTGTATTTATAATTTCGTATCTATAAATATACATCTGTTTTTTGTCTTTTACACACATCTGTTTTTTGTCTTCTCGTTATCTTTGTAGTAATACATAGTTTGGTCACGTTTAGTATAACTCATGGGTGTTAAGTGTGTGATATACACCGGGGGTAAGTGGGAGGTTGTTAACGGGAACATCGAGTATGTTGCCGGTCACGATTGTATTACTAGACGTGGTTTAGAAGTTGAAACTACTTTTTCCTACATCACTTTTTTAAGTTATATTCGAAAGATGTGTGATATTCAAAATATTACTCGGATATCCTACCTGATGTCTTCGTTTAACTGAACTAACTGAGTCAAAAACATATAAAAGGAAATAACTTGGGTATCTTATCAGCTCCTGCCTGGAGGAAAAACTGGCTAAGACACTTTGATTGTAACATAGCGGCGCGGGTTCGAGTCACGCAGAGGGCCGGTCCAAACAGAAGGACCCCCTTTTTGTTTCTTTTTTTTGACTCTTAACTGAACTAACTGAGTTTTCTAACTCAGTTAGTGGTTTCTTTTATAAAAACTAACCTAGTTGGACTAACTAGGTTATTTTGAATGTATTAAAGGATCTACTAACTAGGTTAGTTTTCTACTAACCTTGTTAACCAAAAACTAATTTATTAAAATATTAGTTTATTTAATTTAATAAAATATTAAATTATTAAATTAATAATTGATAAAAAACAAAAAGAAAAGAGATAAAAATGAATTCTATTCTTCACAATATTCAACCGAGTTATTAAATATATGGAGAGAAAGAGTATTTTGATATTTTTTTGATTTTTTTTTGATATTTTTTGATGTTTTTTGATATTTTTTTGATATTTTTTTATATATTTTGATATTTTTTAAAAAATGCAACTGAAGCGGCTCGGCTTGTACTTTACGCGGCTTGGCTTGTAAATTAGGCGGCATGGCTTGTACTTGTGGGCAGGCGGTGAAGCGGCTTGGCTTGGGGTGGAAGCGGCTCGGCTGCCAGGCGACGCCGCATAAAGCCGGTTCAGGCTGCAGGGACACGTGTCGGCTAGCTAGTGGTTGGATTGAAGGTGCATAAATATGGGAGTTCACTTTGATGGGAGGGTGCATTATGCCCGGTCAAATGGCTATTTTCGAAATTGGCTTGGTCAAACGGCCACTTTGTTAATTTTCCCTTTTATCTATTTGTTATTATATTATCTGCAATTTGGTCGGGTCCAATCAAGACTTCATCATATAAAAAAATTAACATAATTCATAGCAAGACTAATACCATTTATTTAATTAATTAATAATTCATAAAATTTTCGTCTCAAACATCTTCGCAAGAACTCGAAAGTTCTCTATTTTCTTTATTTTTACTATATTACGGAAAAAGAGCTCAAATAGTTGGATCACACGTCTCACTTTTGAGCTCCACATTTGTCTCATTTGTGAGTTACATCATCATTTGATGGTTTAGATCTTATTTCACCAAATTAAGAATTTTAACGAACACATAAAGAGCACTAAAATTGGACTTCTGCAGAATTAATAAGATGTTATAGTACATTAGGGTGCATTTGGTTCGCATAATGTTTTGGAACCGGAATTGAAATTTGTATAGGAATTGGAATTTGAAATGGGAATGAGTATTGGAAATTGTCGGAATTGGAATCTTAATTTCATTTTTGATGTGTTTGGTTGTCAAATGAATTGGTATCGATCAACCCAGCCCCCACCACCCCCGATTATGGTCGAAACGGTGCGGGTCGGAACTGTGCTGGTCTGAACGATATAGGTAGGAATGGTTCGGGTCGAAATGGTGCGGTTCGAAATAGTCAGAGTCTTAACGAAACAATCTGAAACGCTCTGGATCAAAATTGTATGGGTTGAAACCGTTCTACTCGAAGTGGTATGGGTCAAAATGGTACAAGTTGTCAGCGGACAGGGTCGGGTCAAGACGTTGACCAGGAGGTCGAGCATGATGGACAATGACGTGGTGGCAAATGAGACGACATCAACCGGTTGAAGATTCCAATGAATTGCTTGAATTCCGTAACATGTGGGAATGATTTTGAATTCTTTTATTTAAAGGAATTTGAAGGAATTTATGCTCAATTCCAATTACTTTGTCAACCAAACACATGAAAATTGGAATTTTCCAATTCCAACAAGTTATGTGAACCAAACATCTTAAAAGTTGGAATTTAGATTCTAATTGCATTGAATTCCATAGACCCAAAAGCACCCTTAGTGTTTTTATTAGAATTTGTTTATAACAAGAACAACAACATACCTAGTAGAATCTTACCCATACCAAGGCTATATGTGGGGCATGTGGAGGTGAAGATATAGGCAAGTCTTACCTCAATCCCAAGGGATAGAGATACTGCTTCTAGTGAGACTCCCAACTCCAAAGTCATAACATACAAAAGAAGTTAAAGTAAGATGTACATAGCTTATAAAAAAGCTCTATCGTATAAACATATGATAACATGAAAACACCATCCAAAACAACACTAAGAAACTAAGCTCGTAGAGTAAGGATAAAAAACACAATAAAAATATAAATAAACAAATAAACCGTGCCCTACTCTTAAAAGTCGACCTTAATTCTACATCTTCGTAGACTTCTATCATCATGTCCTCGGAGAGATGCAAGTGTAACAAATCAAACCTAATTTACTCCTCCTAAGTCAGTTTGGTCTATCTTTACTCCCTCTCCTATCCACAGTCATAATTTCCATGTTCTAAATGTGTGTGTCACATGTCTCCTGTAAACGTGCCCAAAGCATCTCAAACTCCCATCTTTTATCTTGTCCACTATACTAGCTACCCCCAATCTTTCCCTAAAGACCCCATTTCTTATCTTATCCAATCTAGTGGCCCACACATTCACTTTAGCATACTCATCTCAGCTACCTCCAGCTTAGCTTACGTGCTTGTATTTTCTTAATGGCCCAACAATCTATTCTTTATAACATAGCCAGTCTAACTGCAACCCTATAAAACTTGCCCTTTAATTTAGTTTGGAACCTCTTGTCGCACAATACACCGGTGGCTGCTCTCCACCTACACCATCAGGCTTGGATGCGGTGTGCTATGCCACTATCTATCTCCACATCCCTTTGTACATACAATCCTAAATACTTGAACTTAGTTGCCTGGAGAACCACCTGATCCTCGATGGTAATTTGAGTGTTCTCATTGTCGTCTTCAGCACTCAAATCACAGTAAAGGTACTTAGTCTTAGAACGATTGATCCTCAAACCTTTTCTTTCTAAAGCTGCTCAACGCTCCTATAATTTCATAGTATGGCGTATAAGCTTGGTCCCTCTATAATTTCCACAAGATTAGGTGTCACCTTTTTTTTCTTATATAGAGGTACTATAAGACTACACCTCCACTGATCTGACATTTTTTCTGATTTAAAATTGAGATTGAACAAAGAAGTTAGCCGTTGAACTCCTTCCTCACATTTCCACACTTCAATCAGTATGTCATCCAGACCAACTGCCTTAGCCCTTCCATCTTTTTAAGTGTTGTCTACCACTTCTTGTTTGATGCACCGACATAAGCAATTATCCCAAAGTTGTGTTTGAGTAGTTATGTTTTCCCTCTCTTATTGGCACGCTGTAGCGCCGTTGAAAAGATTTTGAAAGTAATTTTTCCATCTCAACTTAATGTCCTGATCTTTGACTAAAACACATCCATCGTCTCCCATTATATACTATTTAGCAGTGTAATTACGTTTTTGAAATATGTTATAAACAAATAGTTGAATCCATCATTAAGTGTAACATACAAGTAAATGCACAACTTATCTTGATTATAAGTATTGTTACGTTTATTAATTAGTTGATTGATTATGTGATTATGATTTGGACCAATTTGTCTTGGTTCTTAGACAAGATATGACCCCTTTCAAAAGGTAAAATATGTATTATAATAGTTGTGATGTAGTGTGAAGTCCTCTGTAAAGGACAAATATTTGGTTTGATAAATTTGTCTCGATAAACGAAGTCTTTTTAATTATTAAGAGACGTTTTAAGCATGTTTTTTTTTCTAATTATGTACTAGCTACCTTGATACGTAAAAAATGATATGAATGATACGCTATGTGTTATGGGTTTAGAAAGGGTGGCGTTCAGTACATATAGGCTGCGTAAATGGCGCAAACACCGCAACAGGTGGGCTCGGAAGGGGCTCGGGGAGCAACTGGAGTTAAGGGCATGGAGCAAGATTGATAGGTTTTTTTAAATATTATATAGTATATCCACCTGATCATATCAAACGACCTGAACGCAATACCACATTTTACATAAACCCTCAATAAAGCTCTACAACACCTCGTTGGTTCTGCCAGAGGAGAAAAAAAGTATGCATACGTGCCGTCACGTGACAATACTTTTTTCTGCTAAAGTGCCTTTAGAGCCCGCTCTACCAAACTCACAACACATAGTGTTATGAGATGGGACTATGGGAGGACAAACATAGAAATGTACGTTTATCGATTTTAGTTTCGGACATGAAATGTTAGATGCACATGAATTTCGAATTGTTACATCCATTTTTTAGTGAAACTATCCAATTTTACCTATTAAATTGAATCATTTGTGAGTGTCTAACCTACCATACATTAAATCTTTGACAGTTTAGATACTCATATTTAAACTGCTTATGCTTATTAGTATAGAGAGTTCTAGATATATATTATGTTATAGTTTTTTTTTTTAGATTCTTTTTAAACTATGTCATCTGTGAGAGTGTAATCTAAAACATCCCTCTTCCAAACCCAGATGTTTAAATGCTTTGTTTTTTTGTCAATGGACCACCACTCCATTAGTTGTATATTATGTTTTAATTAACTCTCAAATTAATTCATTAAAATGTCAGAGGAGGATCTCCTTTAAAGCAAACTCCCTATCTTCAAAAACAAAGAAAATGTTTGCCTTTATCTCATTATCTCCAAACCCTACTTTGAGTGGAATATTACATTGTACGTTTATTTGTATATATTTTGCTCTCAAATAATCAGATAAAGAGTTTAGATAAACAATCCCAAACGGCCAACCAGGCTCAAATAAATTCCTCTACTACAGGTATACAACTTTGATAAGTGTACCAAAATGGTTTTTTATGACCGGAGTTTCTCTTTAAATTCTAGTTTCAATTAACCTCTCTCACAATTTCATAGTGTGGCCTAGAATCTTGATCCTTCTGTAATTTTCACAAGATTGGGTGTCACCTTTTATTTTTCTTACATAGGGTATGTTTGGCAAAAGTAGCTGGTAGCTGGAAGCTGATTGCTAGAAGTTGGTAGCTGGTAGTTGTACCTTTTTAGATATATTTAGGTGTTTGGCAGAGTAGCTGAAACTTTTAACAAAATGTATAAAATGACCAGAATGGACATAAAAATTAGTGCATTTAAAAATTTATTATCTTTAGAGGTTAAAATAGTCATTTTCCCCAAAAGCTTGTATCTCCTTCTAAACGCTACTAGTAGAAGCGTTCAATCAAAAGCTTCAAACTCCTAACCTAAAAGCTTCAAGCTCCTTCAACCAAAAAAGGTTTTTTCATTGAATATGAGTTTTTTTTTAAGCTTAAAGCTAGAAGCTCCTAAAAGCACCATACCAAACATACCCATAAAGGTACTACGAGACTTTTTCTCCATTGATCTGACATTTTTACTAATTTTAAAATGAGATTGTACAAAGTAGTTAGCCTTGAACTCCCTGCTCACTTGCACATTTCCGCACTTCAATCAGTATGTTGTTCGGACCAATTGCCTTAGCCCTTCCCATTTTCTTAAGTGTTGTCTTTACCTCTATCTATTTGATACATCGACATAAGCAATTATCCCAATGTCGTGTTTGAGTAATGATGCTCTCCCTTTCTTGTTGGCACACTCTATCGACGTTGAAAATATTTTGTAATAAAATTTTCCATTTCAACTTAATGTCCTGGTCTTTGACTAAAACACATCCATCGTCTCCCTTCATATACTATTTAGCTGTCCAATTAAGTTTTTGAAATATGTTATAAACAAATAGTTGAATCCATTATTAACTGTAACATAGAAGTAAATGCACAACTTATCTTGATTATAAGTATTGTTATGTTTATTAATTAACTGATTGATTACGTGATTATAATTTATTCGGTTATCATATCCAAGTGTTACATCTGGACCAAGTTGTCTTGGTTCTTATACAAGTAGACAACATGTGACCCCTTTCTAAAGGTAAAATCTGTATTATAAAGGACAAATATTTTGTTTGATAAATTTGTCTTGATAAATGAAGTCTTTATAATCCTAAAAAAGTTGTTTTGAACTTTTTTTTTCCTTCTAATTATATAGAAGATACATTGATATGTAATAAATGATATGAATAATAGAATATGTGTAGTTAGTTTTAAAAGGGTGGGTTCAGTACATATAGGCTGCGTAAATGATGCGAACGCCGCAATAGGTGGGCTCAGAAGGGGCTCAGGGTGCAGCTAGAGTTAAGGGCGTGGAGCAAGGTTATGGTTTTTTTTTTAATGTTATATAGTACCCACCCGATCATATCAAGCAACCTCAACGCAATACCACATTTTACATAAATCCTCAATAAAGCTCTACAACACCCCTTTAATTCTGCCAAGGGAGAAAAAAAGTATTCCTACGTGATGTCACATGACAATACCTTTTTATGTTAAAGCGTCTTTTGAGCCAGCTCTACCAAGCTCACAACACATAGGGTATGTTTGGCAAAACTAGCTGGTGGCTGGTAGCTGGAAGCTGGAAGCTGGTAGCTGGTGGCTGGAAGCTGGTAGCTGTAGCTGGTAGCTAGTAGCTGTAGCTTTTTAGATATATTTGGTGTTTGGTAGAGTAGCTGGAGCTTTTAATAAAATGTATAAAATTACCAAAATGGACATAATTAAAAATTTAGAAAGTTGGTGCATTAAAAAGTTTCTTATTTTGAGAGGCTAAAATAGTCATTTTTCCCTAAAAGCTTGTAGCTCCTTCTAAACGCTACTAGTAGTAGCGTTCAACCAAAAGCTTTAAGCTCCTAACCTAAAAGCTTAAAGCTTCTTCAAACAAACAAGACTTTTTATTAACTAGGAGCTTTTTCTTAAAAGCTTAAAGCTAGAAGCTCCTAAAAGCTCCATGCCAAACATACCCATAGTGTTATGAAATGGAAGGACAAACATAGAAATGAACGTTCACCTCTTGTTATGAGTTGTGGATATGTAATGTCAGATCGACATGAATTTCATATTGTCACATCCATTTTTTAGTCAAACTAGAATTACGACCCGCCGCAATGCGGCGGGGATTCTTTAGTTATAACTAAGTCAATTTAGGACCTGCACGTTTTGTTGAACATGTCAAACGGTAAAAAATAGACGATGTAAAAACGTTCACCCACACACGCACGTTGCGTCGTATTAACTTGCAAAATTTAGAACGAAACATAAAAACGTTAAACCAAAGACGCACGTTGCGATGTGTTAAGTCATAAAATTTAGAACGAAGCATAATGCGAAAAATTTGCGGAAAATGAAAACTATAAAGGAGCGAAGTTGAAAGAAAAAAAAAGTTGTGAGGATAAATTGCAAAAGATTAAAAGTTTTGGGTTAAACGTAAAAAAACAAATAGTTTTGGGTTAAAAGTAATTTATCAAATATTTTTGGGTAATTTTTTTTAACCCCCAAAGCCATGGTTACAACAACCATATGCATAACCATTTTTTCTTTGAAAAACCCCCAAAGCCAAGATTACAACACTTCGCGAAAGATGAAAAGTATAAGGGACCAAAGTTGCAAAAGATGAAAAGCTTTGAGTTAAAAGTAAAAAAATCAAAGTGGTTAAATCGCAAAAGATGAAAAATTTTGAATTAGAAGTGAAAAAACAAATTAATAAAAGGGTTGAAATTGTATAAGATGGAAACTTTTGAATTAGAAGTGAAAAATCAAATTAATCAAAGCGGTTAAATTACCAAAGATTAAAACTTTAAACTTAAATTGTCAAAGATTAAAACTTTAGGGTTAAAAAGAAAATAAAGATTAAAATTTTAAACTTAACTTGTCAAAATTAAAACTTTAGGGTTAGAAATGAAATTTCAATTTTATTTTGAAAAACTCCCAAAGCTAATTGTACAAGTATGATATGCATAAAATAGTTGGTAATTAATAAGGTTTTAATTATTCAATTTAATAATTTTACCTATTAAATTGAATAATTTGCGAGTGTTTGACCTAACACATAGTCATACATTAAATCTTTACGAGTTGGATATTCATATTTGAATTGCTTATGCTTATTAATATAGAGAGATCCAGATATATATTGTGTTGTTAGAGATCCTTCACGACAATGACGATCACAACAACAAAGGTATGTAATACGTGTGACAATGATAACCGCAACAACGAAATTAGTAGATTGCGTGAAAAGATTGGACCATGATTCAATCATCGTCGAATGACGATTTAGAAGATCTTGACTCCGTCAATACTCAATAGACTCAGGGTAAACTACGACTACATGGTATGGGGGTCGTCCCCCTACCGTCCCGGTCCGTCGCCGGTTTGAACACCGTGCCGCCCCTTCCGTCGCCGTCCAGTCATCGTCCTCTCCGTCGGAATTTCGCTGTCCAGGACGGAGCAACACATGTGGGCCCCCCTCTTTCTTCTCGGCGCCGCTCTGTCACCCCGTGCCACCACCCCCATCGCCGTCCATCCTTCGGTCACCATACAGAGTAGTCTACTAAACTCTCATGCACTAGACATAATATCTTTGAAGTACTATTTTCAAATCATTGTTGTCCCAATTGCTTTGCTGGCACCGTGTTTTAGGGAACAACTCAATTGTTTGTCGGGGGGTCCCAGGTTACTTATCTTTCATAGTCCCTTTCAAAAGGAAACATCATGGGTGGTAGACCATTCAAAGTCCTTTTCTAAGGTAACATCTTAGTGTCAATTTTTTAAGACGTGTTTATCTCATTTGTTTTTTTATATATTTGGTTCCCTAGCTTCATAGGTTGTAGAATTTCTGAATAGAGGTCAGCGGGTCGTGAATAGTAATCTCTCGACCCTTAACAGTTGTTTCGTCTTTAGTAAGATCGGTTTTGCAATTTAAAAAGGGGTTGTGTCGCAACTTGTTTCCCGTTTACCTGTCATCTGTTTGTAATTTGTTATTTTGATTTTTGGCATTTACCCATTATAAATTAACAACATTGTGATGCATAGAGTAGTTGTATTCAATGCTTAGCGAGGTTTTAAAAAAATTGATATAAATTCAATTTCAACCTAAAACTATTTTGGTTTCTTACTTTTAACCCCAAAGCTTTCTATCTTTGTCAATTCAACCTCATAACTTTTTTACTTTCAACTTTGGTACCATATACTCTTCATATTTCGTAAAAAAAATTCGTTTTACGTTTGGTTCTAAATTTTGCGAGTTAACACAACACAACATTCATGTGTGGTTCAACGTTTTTACGTTTTGTTTTACGCCTCGTTCTAAATTTTGCGTGTTAACATTACGCAACGTGCGTGTGTGGTTCAACGTTTTTATGGTCGTCTATTTTTCCCGTTTGATAGGTTCATCGTGACGCACGGGTCCTAAACCGACTTAGTTATAATTTTCTATGTTTTATGTTTGGGTTTAATTTCTCTGTGTTAACACGTCGTAACTTCAGTGTTGGTGGTCGTTGACGGTGCTATGGCCTTGATGCTATTTGTCACAGTTTTACGCCCCACCGCAACGCGGGAATTAATACTAGTTTTAATGACATTGAAAAAAAATGGTTTGAAGACGGAATCGCCATTGGATCACCTAAGGCCCTATGTGGGTGCCAAGTGACTGTTCTTTCCCTTTTTTGTAGACAATTTCTAGTGACTTGACTCTTTATTTTCTTCATGTTTCAATTGTCATATTATTCACACGTGAATGTTTGTTAAGTAGTTTTCAACTTATCATCATAACATGACGTCATTCCGTATCTTCCAAGAAAATACTCAAAAGACACTATATCTTTGTGTAGTGTATATTTTTTTTGAACGGCCGACAAAATTTTATTATTTGTAGCAAGATGCTACCACCAAATATTACAAACATAGCATTCACCAGTACATTACATACTTATATATCACCAGCTAGCGAAAACAAAATCTTCCCCAATCCTCCCATGTTAACATTCCCATTTTAGATCTATTCTTAATCCAAAGATACGCCATCGATTTTATCTCATCCAAAGTCTTTGCGTAGTTCGGAACTCCTTGTCTGAATACCATCTCATTCCTTAGTTTCCATATGCACCATATAGCCACCAACACCACTGCATGGACCGCCTTTCTCTTCTTCGACGATCCGGAACTAATTTCGTGTATGCTAAGTAGATCATTAATCCCAAAAGCTATGATCGGCTGAATATTACACCACTCCGCGATACTTAACCATATAGATTGTGCGAAATGGCAAGCAACGAACAAATGTTCACTTGTCTCGGAAACCTCGCCACAAAACACACAATCCTGAACTTGAACCGGGATATTGCGAGCCACAAGTGCACACTTAGTCGGAAGCCGTTCCATTTCTGCCCTCCATGCCACAATCGCGACCTTTTTCGGAACCCAATTATTCCATTCAAAAGCTCGTACAGGGCTGTCCCGGTTAACGGAGCTTAAAATCTTCTTGATACCGGCCACGGTAAAACATCCATTTGCATCGTACTTCCAAGACCACTTGTCCGACCCCATGTTCACAGCTAAAGAATCAATCAAAGTCTTCATATGTTGTAACTGAAGGATTACCGGGTCATCGAGTATAGGCCGCTCCCAATCCCATGAATACATCGGCCCCGAGTCACCCAGATCCACCCGGTCTTCCACCAGACATTCTTTATTTCTTTCAGCCTTAAATAGCTCTGGGAATTTAACATAAAATGGTATCGGGTCGGCCCAACTATCCAACCAGAACTGGATATTATTCCCACTAGCCCATGTTGCTGAAGCGGCATTTTTGAGGTCTATATCCGCATGTAGTACCAATTGCCCCACACTTATGATGTTCTTCCAAGGTCCTGCTAACGTCATTCTTACCGGAATATCGCTCCATCCCCTTGTATTATGATGAATAGCCCAAATTATCCTACGCCATAAACCTTTTTTTTCCGTTTTGAATCTCCACCACCACTTCGCCAATAAAGCCAAGTTTGTATCCCTAAGAGAACCAAAGCCCAACCCCCCGTATTCAACCGGAGCGGTCGTTTTTTCCCAAGCAACCCAATTCATTTTCGCTTTTTCTTCCGAACCACCCCAAAAGAAAATTCTTCTAATTCTATCCAACGCGTTTAGGACTTTAAGCGGGGCTCTAAACAGTGATAGATAGTAGGTTGGGAGAGAATTGAGCACTGATTTAATCAATGTTATCCTCCCACCATAAGATAATGTCTTTGCTTTCCATATGGAGAGGCGACTTTTAAAAACTTCCAAAACCATATCCCAATTTTTTGACAAGTTCATATTTGCACCTACACTTAAGCCAAGATGTGTGAACGGGAACATACCTTTTTTACACTTTAGAATAGATGCCATACGTTGAACTTCATTGTCTCTTACTCCGATGCCATAGATGCTGCATTTAGCGAGGTTAACTCTTAGGCCAGACGCTAAGTAAAAACACCTTAACATTCTTCTCAAGTTTTTAACATTCGCTTCGGACCACTCTCCTATGAACATCACGTCGTCCGCGTAGATCAGATGAGACAAAGACAGGCCACCGGCTGTGATATCAAGACCTTTAAACAATCCAATTGATTCAGCCTTTTTCATAATACATGTCAACGCCTCCATCACAATTACGAACAGGAAAGGCGATAGCGGGTCGCCTTGCCGTAGTCCTCGAGAACAGTCGAACTCACTGGTTGGTGAGCCATTTACTAGAACAGAGGCTCTAGCAGAATAAAGTGTCGCCATAATCCAAGATCGCCATCTACTAGGGAAATTCATTTGTGCCATGACTGAATTAAGAAAGATCCAATTAACGGAATCGTATGCCTTGTTTATGTCTACTTTGAAATACATACCGCTCCTTTTCTGTTTTTTCAGCCAACCGAACACTTCATTCAGCACTAAGGGGCCATCCATGATATTCCTACCACTCAAAAAAGCCGACTGGTGCTCCGAAATTAACTTACCCAGCACACGTTTAAGTCGATTCACCAAAACTTTCGATATTATTTTATTAATCACGCCTATCAAGCTAATGGGCCTAAAATCCACCGGGCTAGACGGGTCTTTAACCTTCGGGATTAACGCTATGAAGGAGGATGTGCAGCTCTTATTGAGAGATCCTTCCTCGAAGAACATATTGAACATTTTAACAATATCCACTTGAAGGCCCGTCCAACATTTTTTAATAAACTTAAAGTTGAAACCGTCCGGGCCCGGAGCCCGATCCCCATCGCATTCCCAGACTGCATCTTTGATTTCCTCCACCGAAAATGGCTGCTCTAACATCATTGCTTCGGACTCCGAGATTTTGGCCAGATTTGAGCAAATTAACTCCGGCCTATTGGGCATTGGTTCCGAAAACTGCTTCAAGAAAAACTCGTATAGAGATTCCTTGATGGAGACAGGATTAGTAACCCAAGCACCATCTATCAGTAGCCCATTCAACCTGTTTGAGCTAATATTCGAATTAATGATATGATGAAAATAGGCTGAATTCTCATCCCCATCAACGGCCCACCTAGATCTCGACTTCTGACGCAAGTCCAATTGTTTAATTCTATCGAATTCAGCCACAACATTCTTACAATTCACTCTTTCAGCCAATTCCTCTTCCCTTAGTAATCTTTCCTCCGCCATATCTTCTATACACGCTAGCCTCCTCTTTTTCTCTTCATAGATCCCCTCTCTGTTCATCTTTTCCACCTTTAACCAGGCTTTGATTTTATCCTTTAGCCACCTTAACTTGATTGCTAAGGCTAAATCATCCGGCCCCGAAAAAGAGAACACGGCACACTGTTGGAGCACGTAATCCATAAAACCGGGGTACTCGAACCACGAGTTAAAAAACCTAAAGGGGATATGACCAAAATCTGTCTGAACCGTAGAAAGCATAATCGGCCGGTGATCCGACGCGATACGCTCAAGGGCAGTCACCGAAGCATTTGGCCATTGCTCCCTGAATCCCAAACATACCAAGAACCGATCCAGCTTGCTTAATTTTCTCCCGTTGTCAGATATGTATGTGAAATTGCCCCCTCCCATGTTATATTCCACAAGGCCAGCTGATAGAATAAATTGGTTAAAGGCCCCGGCATTGGCTTCAATAAATTCGGAGTTCATCCTTTCACTAGCATATCTGACCTCATTGAAATCCCCCATCATAGCCCACAGCCCCTGCAACGAATTCCTGTATCCCAAAAGCTCCAACCAGACCTCCCGTCTTCTTATTGCATCATTAGGAGCATATATGTTAACAAAATTAATTCTGCAACCCGATTGTATCATGACCCCCGAGACAATAATGAAATTTCTATTATGAATTATATCATCACTTCTGAATACTGTTGGACACCATAAACATGCAAGACCCCCAGATCTACCTGTTGAATTAACCACTGCCAATTTATACACCGCTCTACCCCAAAATTGATTAAACATAAACGACATTGAGTCTTGAAGTTTCGTCTCCTGAATAGCAATAAAGTGGATCCCGTAACTAGTTTTTAACCCACGAATCCAATCCGTCTTTCGATTACCCCTCACCCCCCTTAAATTAATTGATAGACAATTCATTTGGAACCGTTTGTAACACCTTCTTCAACAATAAGCTTCTCAGTCTCCTCTACAAAACCATTTAAGTTTATCCCAATTAAAGAACCAACATGAACAGTAGATTGTACCTCTAACCTGGTTTCCCATTGGGAGCGGGTATCCGACTGATCCTCGGCCGCCCCTGAATCCAGTTCCGGTTCATTTACCTCACCGATACTGATATTAACTGGGACGTCATCGGTGCCTCCTTTGCGGACATTATCCTCCATCACAGGAGTGTTTAGATCCAGGCTCTCCCCTTCTAGAAAATTTGCCTGACCAAACAGCCTTTGTGAAGGCCCTTGCATAGATCCTATCGATGGTGGGCTTCGGTCTATTCTGTACCTTTTGCCCAAGTTTGTTCCAGGAGTTGGGCCACCCCCTTCACTAGCCATATTAGGCCCATTTAATTCCCCCACATCCGCTTGACCATTTTGTCCCATATTTTCCAAGTCTATTACACCTCCTGACCTAAAATCACCATCCCCTATGTTATTAATTTCGTTTGCCAATACGTCCACATCCCCATGCACGGTCGTCCCATTTCCAAAGACACGTGATGGCTTTTTCAATGCATCATTAACGTCAACGGACTCTTGATCTACCGGAGGTCCTTGCCTAACCCAAGGCTGTTCGTTTCTCGCCGGCAACTCACTTTCCGTCACCGGAGTGTCATTTTCTACGTGCACGTGTTCTT
Source organism: Helianthus annuus (assembly GCF_002127325.2). Taxonomy (NCBI): domain Eukaryota; kingdom Viridiplantae; phylum Streptophyta; class Magnoliopsida; order Asterales; family Asteraceae; genus Helianthus; species Helianthus annuus. The sequence continues at coordinate 140,064,153 of NC_035433.2, read as the reverse complement.
CCTTATTCAAATCCGATCGTATTTCACCTTCCTCGTAATCCTCCATATCCTCCTCTTCCTCTGATTCTACCTCCGAGTCCGACTCATTTTCTGACTCCGATTCATCCAATAATTCGTTTTGGTCACTATCCATAGACTTTTGTTCCTGGATTTCCGATACCCAAACCACATTACTTTTGTTAGCCCACTTAATCACCACGGCCTCGTTTATACTAGATATCTGCGATGTTAACACTTTGACCGAGCCAGATGAGTTATCTTCGTCTTGCCAGGAGAACTTCGAGCCTTGTATCACCTCACCAAACACTTTACCAATTTTATCATATATAGTATTATCACGAATGATAAATGGTACTCCCATAATACTCAATAGTGCAACCCTACTAAACGGAATCTCCTCACCATTCCAAAGGTAGAATTCAACAAAATTCTGTTGGAAAAATTTAGCATGAACCTCCATAGATGCTGTGGCTGTCACTCTATCCTTAAAGATTAGCATATACGACACCCCGCCGATAAAGGACAAGCCTACTTCAAGCATTCCTTCCTTTTCCATTTCCTGTTTTAACATGTTAATTGACACCTCTGCCATGGCTTTGCCAATCACGGATCTACCAATACAATGCAAAGGATACAACGATCCTTTACCTTCAACCGAAATAACTTTTGCTCCAGCATTGCTGTTCTCTTTCTTTCCTCGTAGTATATCGGCAAATGATGTTCCTTCCTGGACATACGACGGACCCGATGCACCTTGGGTTGGGCCTTTATTCCCCGGCATCGTCTCTTTTGGTTTCCACTCTTGTCTTCTGCCTAACATATCAGACGTGTAATTGAAACGTTTATGGTTCTTATCATATTTAGCCAATAGAACATTTAGCTTAGCCCCAAAAACCTTAACAGAATTCATAGCCTTCAAAACCTCTTCAACCCTGCCCTCAACAACATATCTAACGAAGCCAAAACGGTTCCCTTTTGCGTCTTTCTTCCGAGCAACATACGCGTCTGTTATAAATCCATATGGCTGGAAAATTCTCCATAGCAGACCTTTAGAGACTTGATCAGGTAGATTTTGTATCAGGAAAGTCATTTCAACACCATCAGGTCTATTCCTCCTGTTTTTCTTATGCTGAACTTCTGCCCAGGGTTGTCCATCATCAACCAGACCCATACCCGCCATGCCTCACCGGAAACGCAAGAGAACAGGCTTACAAAAGATTAACCGGATTCGTTACAGTCTAGCTAAACTATAAAAATAGCCGCGACCTAGAGCAGACCGGGTAATCAATCGAAACCTGAACTATGGCCGGAGGGAAAACTCCAAATCTAGAAGAGAGGACCAAGAACAGACAAGACCGATTCGGCTAACTAATCTCGTTATGCTCGAAAGAGACGACCGAACAAGCAATCACAGGCTGTTATACCAAGACCAATACAAGACTAATCCGGCTAACAAACTCGTTATGCTCGTGAGAAGGGGAATCAATCAAGCAATCACCGGCTGTTATACCAAATCGGATCAAGATCTGCACTTGGTTTAGAAGACGACGGTTCGTTTTCTTGAGAGCAGTGTTAGTGAACGAAAGTCCCGCTTTGTGTAGTGTATATATATGAGAGTCTCACTAACATTCATTCAACACATTGAATTAGTGAACGAGTGATTAGTTCTCCCTTGCAATATAGAACGTTTTCGATTATTTATTTTAAGAAACACACATGACGAAAGCATCGGGCTTGAAGAAACCGAGTGGAAGGCTTCCGCCTAGACGCGGTCTAGTCAAATTACGTATATTTCGACTTATTATCGAGACGGTTAAGGAGATGGTGACTCGTTTACGCGAAGATAGTAGAGATGTGCAGTCAAAGGAAGTTGACGCAAAACAAGTTTTGAGTTCTTCTTAGAGAGGATAGATTTTCTTGAAATTGTATGGCATTTTTTAAGAGAATGAAATTTCCCATTATTTTATGGTATGAACCCTCACGTGGTTGTGGGTTCGAGTACCATGTATTTACCAACATTGTAAGTGTTTTTTTGGTATGAACCATAACGTGATCGTGGGTTCGAGTACCATGTATTTTACCAACATTGTATTTTTTTTTTGGTATGAATCATAACTTGGTTGTAGGTTCGAGTACCATCTATTTTACCAAGATTGTATGTTTTTTCGGTATGCATCATAACTTGGTCGTAGGTTCGAGTACCTTCGAGCACCATGTATTTTAACAACATTGCATGTTTTTTTTTATCAACCATAACGAGTTATCTCATGTTTTATAGAAATTACGGTTTGAGCCTTCATAGGATTATCATAAATTTTATCAGCCACAATGAGTTATCTCATGTTTTCTGGAAATTACGGTTTGACCCTTCATGTGATGTCAAAAAATAAATGAGGAAGAAAAAGTTAATTTTCATTAAATCGCCATCCGTGGGACTCGAACCCACGACCACGTGGTTAAAAGCCACGCGCTCTACCAACTGAGCTAGAACGGCACATATTATGATTTTCTATATTTAACCATAAGTCTTGTACACAAAGTTAATCTGTGTATATTATTTTCAACACCATTTTGTGATTATTTTTCTTGATATTAACTTTTCTCTTCAATAACAAAATGTCTCAATTTTTTCTATTCCGTTCCATGAATGAATCTTAAACACTACAAGACCACAAAGTTACAACACTTATGATGGTCGAGGTGTGCGAGGACAAATGTATGACTGTTGCAAGTCGCTAGAGATAACGATGGAGACGAAGATGATGAACCGGGGAATGAGAATGGCATGGCAGACGATGAAGACGACGTGATGGAGTTTATGGAGACACTTTCTTTTTTAGTTTAAATTTTTATCTAGCAGTGTCGTTGAATACATGAACATATAAACACATGGTATTATTTATAAATAGTTGAGCATATTATAAAGTGGTGGTGACTTGTTTAGAATGTGACATTCGATTACTATATAGTATAGTATGCTGGCTTGAGGTTTTCCTTGCAAGTCTTGAGTTGTATTAATTTAGAGTTAAATGCCATTTTAGTTTATGTGGTTTGAGCCATTTTACCAGTTTAGTCTAAAGATTTCAATTTTTACCTGTGGGTTCAAAAGGGTTTTACCGTTGCCATTTTAGTCCACTGGGTTAACTTCATCCATTATTTCTGTTAACAAGAAGGGCAATTCGGTCATTTTATATGGTCGAATTGCTCTTCTAATTAACAGAATTACATATAAATTGACCGAATTGCCCTCCTCATTAACAGAAAAATTGGATGAAGTTAACCTAGTGGACTAAAATGGCAACTGTGAAATCTTGTTTGGACTCACAGACGAAAAATGAAACCTTTGGACTAAACTGGCAAAATGACACAAACCACAGGAACTAAAATGACATTTAACTCATTAATTTAAGTCATGTCTTTAAAATTTGTGATTTTTTATAGAAGTTCAAAGTTTTAGTTGTCTTGTGTTCTTTTTCTTGGTCTGCCTTTTGGCAAATAGTTTTGTTTGGTTGACTAAATAATAGAGGTTTTGACTTGTGTGCATTTTCTTTTTGGTGTATTGTGTGAATTTTGGACATATGTACGTACGTATGTATGATTGAGATGACTCTAATATAAAAACTAGTGGGCTTAAATTTATTCTAGACGAGTTTTGGTTAGTTCTCGGATCGCCAATGAACATGCTTAACTAAATTAGTTGGACTCGAGTCAAGTTGAAGAGTTCACATATCGAGTACCCATATTTTTTATATAACTTGTAAACGGTATTTTACAAAACTAGAAACTTTAACTCGTGGGATATTTTATGTTAAAACTTAAAACTAAAAAAAAATACTATTCGCCTTAGGTTTTTGTAAGACAAGCGGGATTGGAAGCAATTTAAATAGAACAAATTTAATATAAATTCGTAGAATTGGTGTTAGATTGACATAATCAAACGACTCAAACCAATGATTAAAAAAAACATTGATTATAGAATAGACTGGATCGTAATGAGCAAATCATGAACACATAGCTAATATGCATCTACTTTATAAACTATATGAATACTCTCAACATGTTTTCAATCTATACATTGCCATAATTCCTACACAAGACATTTAGGTTATATAGTATACTTTTAAGTTTTTTAACAAATCATGATAAGTCTTCTAATCTAAATGAAGCTAGTGAGTATGTTAAGACTTTTGAGATTCTTTGAAGTATTTTATCTTGGTAGACTAGACATGATTCTAGTTTGCCATCCATAAAAATCATTAAACTTATCATATGTCAGGGCGCTGAACAAAGCAGACTACATCGACCCTTAGGTTAGAACACTCACACCAGTTTCATCATACCTCCCCTCATTTGTAAAATTCAAGGTAAATTCCTAATAATCATCATTTTCACTCCACGTCAAAACCATCATATCGATATCCTATTTTTATAATTTGAAAAATTGCTATAGTAAATTTTTTTATATATGAAAAGCTACTATTTATGCTCCATCAAATTATTGTAAATGTATAAAAATAAAGAATATAATAAAATAATTGTTTGTGAGTACGGTAAAGATAAAAATTGAGATTGAATGTAGGAGGTTTTTTTTTTTTAGAATAAGAGATAAATTTTGGAAAATACGATTTTTAGTTAAATTATATAGTAGAAAATGATGGTGTTGTGAATGCTCTTAGTGTGACTTACAGTTGAGAACTTTTTGACATCCTTTCAATTAATATGAATGTTTTAGAGCTTTTACTTGGTAAAACCTAGCAAGTTGATGACGTGCGAACAACTTCTACAAACTTGGTAGATTTGTAAGTTTGCAATTCCCGTTATCAAATATTTCTAAGAGTTTGGCACAACAATAAGAATTAGTCGTTTAACCGCAACTCTTTTATAAGACACTGTGTTCTTTTTTGGTGTAAAATTGTAATTCTCTAGTAGTGATATAAAAAAAAACTTCAGGTTAAGACAAGTCATTTTCTTAACTACTTATCAACCCGTGAATACACGAGCCATGTTCACGGTCATGTGTTTGACGTATTTTTGGATTTGTGTACAATTTCCGAGTTGCGGCTGGCATGAGTTTGACCAAACAACTCATGAACATGATCACTTTACACCTTTGTTTTATGTTGTTTCATTATGTAAATGAGTTCTGTTTAGGAAAGCCAATGTTTGTTTTAAGTATAATATTTTACTCTTGTCATTTTTACCTTGTAATAACTCATTACACATTTTATAGATCGACTTGGTACTAATTGCTTATTTGTTTGTATCTAACAATATAACGATTCATGCTATTCGTGCACCAAATAACATAGTAAATGTAATCCTAAAAATTCACTAAAAATAAATTAAAGAGTTAATTTCCCGGATGGTCTCTGTGGTTTCACGTTTAGTCCTTTTCTTTTGAAAATGGCAGGTATGCTCCCTGACTATCCGAGTACCAAAATGACAAACCATGGAAAACATACCTGCTATTTCCAAAAGGTGAGGACTAAACGTGAACAAACGTGAAACCACAAGGACCATCCAGGCAATTAACTCTAAATTAAATCGTAACAAACATAAATATCTTGTACAAAATGCTAAATACGAAAATGGAGTCGTCTTATTATCATCCATTTTGTCCAAGATATGCTAATTGTGGCCAAACACATGCTTTTCAATTGTCTTAAAAAAGATAAGGTAGTAATCTACCATTAATCAAACCTTGAGGGGGTAAACTATAACAAAACTACTGACACGTGTCACACTCATACCCTTTTATTCGATTCGGTTCAATCCATTCGGGCCGCCCCATTTCCCCCTTTAGATTTATAACCCAACATTTATTCCACGTGTAATATCTTAAACCAATCATTTATCCACGTCATTTGCCACGTAAGACTTTATTTCCCACTAGTCCTTTAACTTCGACAAATTCACTTTTTCAGCCCCTTTGTTTCTCAAACAAATTAAAAAAGATTCTTTCCCATTTGCTTTTCTTCGATCATTTCAAAACCCTAATTTCTTAAATTTTCATCGATTCATTTGAGTTTAATTCGGAATAATTGATATGAATCCGATCGATCGGGATCTCGATGTGTGATTAATTCAATTAATTCGCCGGAAGATCTTACGGTAATTTCAAACCCTATGTTTAGTAGATTCGGTTAACTGTTAACTGTTAAATAATATTGTTTTGTTTGGTTAATTAGAGTCATTATGAAGCAATTAAGTAGTTGTTATACTTTTAATTTATGTTGTTTCAGGTAAGATTGATATTGATGCTCGAATAGTTCCGGTAAAAGAGGGATTCTGTGATTGATGCATAATATTAATGGATTACAATAGTAATATGAAATTCAACGGTATTAAACGGATATTCTGTTGTTATAGTTTGAATCTGTTACATCAATTGATGGAATGTGCATCAAATGCTGCATCTAGGTTCATAAAAATTGGAGTTAGTAGGGATGAGATCCTTACCGGTATTGGTACCGTACCTCGCATTTTCAATACCGAAATTATCCTAACTTGAAAACCGAATGCGGTACTCTATATGTCATGGTTGTCAATAGCTGCTATAGCGCGCTTTGTAGCGTTGCACCCAATCCCATATGAACTACAGGGTTTATAACTATAAATAGCGATGCCCACTATGGTTTTTTTTGTTTCACTATTGCAAACTGAAGCGTACTTAGATGAAATATATATGTGAAAATAGCGTATTTTGATAAAATATACGTGTAAAATATTTCTTAAATTTTATATTGAGTTAACTGCCATTTTCGTCCCTGTGGTTTGGTGGAAAATGTCACTTCAGTCCAAAAAAAAAAAATTTGCGCCAGTTCCGTCCTCAACATTTTTGAAACGTGCCACTTCAGTCCAAAAAGATAACGCGCTGTTAAAAACGTTGAGGACAGAACTGGCGCAAGGCGTTATCTTTTTGGACTGAAGTGGCACGTCTCAAAAATGTTGAGGACGGAACTGGTGCAATTTTTTTTTGGACTGAAGTGGCATTTTCCACCTAACCACAGGGACGAAAATGGCAGTTAAATCTTTTATATTACTTTATCGCTAAACATGAAATAGTGAGCGCTCTTTTTGTCGCTATCATTATGTAGCATATTGGTAGCTTTCGCTATCGTGCACTATTCACTACTGAAAACTGTGGTATATGTTTAGTCGGTATTGGTATGGTATGGTACCGAAGGACTGTATATGTTCGGTCGGTACTGGTATGGTATCGGTATGGTACCGGCATCCCTAGTTTTTGGTAAACTTTGCTAATTGTGTGGTTTGTGACAGGGTTTGAATAGAGCTTTAAGGAGCTCTTTTCTGCAAACACAGTTCTGGTTGGTTTAAACACGGTTCAATAATTTCTTGATATTTGTTTCTAATATGGTGTTGGAAGATTAATATTTGTTTGGATATCTTTTCTCTTGTTTTAGTGTAGATAGTTGACTCGTGAAGAGGCAGTTATGCACTGCTTATTTTGTTGTGTTGAGAAGGGTCAACAGATTTCAAGATTCGTTTTTCAATCTCGCTTACCATCAGTGTTGTTAAATATCATTGACAGGACGTGTTTCAATGACCAGTAATGGTGGTAGGGATGAAAAGTTTCCGAAATCGAGCAATGTGAAAGACGAATACGAGGGAGATGTGAATATAGGTGTGGGTAATGGTAATGGATCAGGTTCACAAAGAAATGACGGGTGGCAAAATGGTAAAATTGATGGAAGTGTGAAAGTTGGAGGCGATCCGGCGGTGCCACATCAGCAGCTGCAGCCTCAAGGGTCCCTGAGCCATTGGGACCAGTTTCTTCATGTTAGGTCTATTAAGGTCATGTTGGTTGAAAACGATGATTCCACACGTCATATCGTCACAGCGTTGCTTCGTAATTGTAATTATGAAGGTTAGGAATCAATATACACGACTCTTTCTGCTGGTTAAGTGACAGATCAAAACGGGTTGGGTTGAAACACGTTTTTTGGGGTTTGGGTTGATGAGCATTTTTTTTCCCAAATATCTATACCCATACCGATTTTAGGTATTCGGAACATGTATCGGTACCCAGTTTCATTGATTTCAGAATTCGGTACTTTTGGTATCGGTACAGGTACGGGTAAAAAATTATACTGGTACCGAAATATCCGTACTTATACCCGACCCGTACCCATACCGTACCAATATATTCAGTACGGTATTCGCTACCCAGTTTTGTTCAAATTCGGTACCGGTATTATCGGTACGGGTACTGTACCGATCCCATCCCTACCTGCTATCACTTTTTACCATCTAATACATATCTTGTTTCGGCAGTTATTGAAGCAGCGAATGGATTACAAGCATGGAAGATTCTAGAAGATCTATCAAATCACATTGATATTGTTTTAACCGAAGTAATCATGCCTTCTTTCTCGGGCTTTGGTCTACTGTGCAAGATTATGAGCCACAAGACGCGCAAGAATATCCCTGTGATTAGTAATATCTTAAAACAATCCTTTCTGTTTACAGTTGTCAAATTAGTGGAAAACGTATTTTATTTAAGCGTTTGCTGAACTTACCATCTATTGACCACTATGTGCAGTGATGTCGTCTCATGACTCAATGGGTTTAGTTTTTAAGTGTTTGTCAAAAGGTGCAGCCGATTTTTTACTGAAGCCTATTCGGAAAAACGAGCTTAAAAACCTTTGGCAACATGTTTGGAGGCGCTGTCACAGCGTAAGTTAAAATCAGTTCTTAAAGCATGTTATAAACATTGTTTGTCATCTAATTGCAATTATAAATATTTTTTTTTATCAGTCTAGTGGTAGTGGGAGTGAAAGTGCTACAAATGCTCAAAATTCTGTGAACTCAAAACAGTCTGATAGCATGGTTGGGGAAGATATTGGGAGCAGTCGTGATGGAAGTGATGATGGTAGTGGGACCCAGGTATCATTATCTTTTCTATTAAAGTAAAATGCCATTTTCGTCCCTGAGGTTTGGCCAATTTTGCGACTTTCGTCCAAAGGTTCGTTTTTCAGCATCTGGATCCAAAAGGTTTGAAATCTTGGCATTTTCATCTGGCTTGTTAACTCCATCCATTTTTCTCTGTTAATTCAGGGGTATTTTCGTTTTTTTCACTTTATGTACAAACATTTAGCATAATGTACAAGTATTCTAAAGATCAAATTGCCCTTTACGTTAACAAAAAAGACGAAAATACCCCTGTGATAGAGATCCGATTCTGATTAACAGGAATATAGATTGGAATTGAAATTGATACGAAGAAGATAATACAAAGATCGCTAACACCGAAGTGTTCCCAGGGCTACGCCCTCTCTCACTGCACAAACGCAGGAGCCCTAATCGATCTAACAAACTCAATCCTATCCCTAACACGCCTTATTCTCTATTACTTATACTACCCCCATATTACACTTTAGCCCCTTAAGAATACCTATAATTCCCTCTCATAGCAGATTCCCATCACCCTGACTTAACGCAGGAAAATGGATGGAGTTAACGAGCCATATGAAAATGGCAAGATTTCAACCTTTTGGATCCAGATGCGAAAAAACAAACCTTTGGACGAAAAGCGCAAAACTGGCCAAACCTCATTGATGAAAATGGCATTTTATTCTTTCTATTAAAATTCCATCATTATATATATATATATATATATATATATATATATATTGTGCTATATATGATTATTTATCCATGTTGTGCAGAGTTCTTGGACAAAACAAGCTGTTGAGCTTGATAGCCCACAAGCAGGATCTCCATGTAATCAAACAAACGGGCATCAAGATAGCACATGTGGCGTAGTTATACACTCTGAACAAATACCAACAAAAAAGGATTTCCAAAATCAGGAAATTCATGAGGGTTTGGATACATATAATTTAATATTTTATATTCGAATTTGATTAAATGTTATTCTTTGGGGGTGTTTGGATTTGATTTTTGGAACTGACTGGTTATTGAAAATTCATATCTCGATAATCAGTTTTTGCTAGTAGGGGTGCAAACGAGCTGAGCCGAGCCCGAGTTCGACCAGGCTCGAGCTTTGTTTTCAAAGCTTGAGCTCAGCTCGTTGGTAGTTTCTCAAGCTCGAGCACAACTCGTTGAGTATCTATTAACTAATTAGTTAATATATTAAATAAACATAATAATATAAATAATAGACTCGTTTAGGCTCGCGAGCTTTATGAGTGAAGATTGGGCTTGGACTCGTTTACTAAACAAGCTTATATTTAGGTGCGGCCTCGGCTCGGCTCGTTTACAGACAACTTTAAATAAAGGGTAAATGTTATTAAATATTAGTAGAAACTAATATTACACTAAGGCTCGACAAGTCTGACAAGCTTCACATTCCAGGCCCGATAAATAAACGAGCTTTATTTTAGGCTCAAGCTCGGCTCCGGCTCGATAAGGCTCGGCTCGTTTCTAGCTTTTTCTTGAGCTGATCTCGAGCCGCTCGGCTTGTTTGCACCCCTAGTTTTTAGTGCTATTATCGGTTAAAATAGGATTAAAACAGTAAAAAACGGAATTACTGAAGACAGTATTTGTGATAAATAAAGCATTTTAACAAACAAAAATTACCTCTCTAACCATTCTTACAACTAATATGTCTCCTTATTTCGTAATGATGTCCTTATTAGCCATTTTATCAGTTAAGCAGTAATTATTAGCTTTAAACACATCAAAACATTATCTTCTACATTGTGTTCTATGGCAGCTGAATATCTGACTTTGATTATTGAATATCATATAATCACACATCCGAACACCCCCTTTCATTGATTACCGTTAAAAATGTCGTCATGTTTTAACCTTTTTCAGATAATGTCGGGAAAGACTCCGACGTTCGAATCTCACTTAACGCGCATAATGGTATAGAACACCTTCAAGATTTTGACCCCACAAAGAACATGAGAGGTGACGACATGTATGGTTCCCGGGTGGTTAATGCAGAATACGAGGCCGTAAAAGAGCCCAAGGTTATACTTGATGCGAATGCCAAAGCCATAGATGATTCAAGAGAAACCGTCACTGAGTTGAGCTTAAAGAGGCCTAGGGAAGTTAAAGACGTTAAGAATGGTCACAATGTTTTGAGACATTCAGAGCTTTCAGCTTTCACAAGGTCAGGAAGAAACAATAATAAAAGTATTTTTTTTATATATTTACAGCTTTCACGTGGCAATTCCAACCGATTACTATCCATAGTCCATACCATGGTTGCAGAAATCGGCCTAGGCGGCCGATAAATCGGCGCCTAGGCGCTAGTCGGTGGGTTACTGCCTAAATTTAAGCTAGTCGGTCAAAAAAATCGGTTATGGTCAAAATCGGTCAAAGTCGGTAAAAGTCGGACAAAATCGGTAAAAATCGGTCAAAATCAGACTAATCGGGCCCATGTTTTTTGACCCAAAAAACCCAATTTTTGAAACCTGGCCCATGGTTTAAAGCCCAAATTTTAGTTATAAACCTATTTTAACATTTATGTTTAGATATTTTAACATTTATCCCCCTCTATCTTTCACTAGTTTACATATGGTTCCTAAACTTTTAAATTTATTAATAAAAAGTATAAAGTTATCTCCTAAACTTGTAAATTTATTAATAAAAAGTATAAAGTTATCTATATATATATAAAAATTTGTAAAATTATGCTTAAAAAGTCCAATCCGATTAATCCCTATTAATCCCGATTAATCCTTTGGCGGTACCCCACCGCCCGACTAGCGCTTAACGCCTTCTACAACATTGGTCCATACCACCTCCTTAATTGTTTTATTCAAGAAAGTATAATAAAAGAGTAAAATGCCATTTTTGTCCCTGAGGTTTGGCCAGTTTTGCGACTTTCGTCCAAAGCTTTGTTTTTCGGCATTTGGATCCAAAAGGTTTGAAATCTTGCCATTTTCATCTGGCTTGTTAACTCCATCCATTTTCTCTGTTAAGGCAAGGGTAATTTCGTCTTTTTTGTTAACTTAAAGGGCAATTCGGTCTTTTTCATTTTATGTACAAGCATTTAGTATAATCTACAAGTATTTAAAAAGAAGAAAATACCCTTGAGTTAACAAAAAAAGACGAAAATACCCCTGCCTTAACGGAGAAAAATGGATGGAGTTAAAGACCCGGATGAAAATGGCACAACTTCAAACCTTTTGGATCCAGATGCGGAAAAACAAGTCTCTGGACGAAAGTCGCAAAACTAGCCAAACCCTATGGACGAAAATGGCATTTTACTCTTATTGTTATAATATAGTTTTTATAATCACATAGAACGTGTTATTTAAATTTTTTTTTTGGAAAGAATGGCCAAAAAAGTGTTTGTTACGCGTTTGATCCGCTCATTTGCCACCTCTCTGATACAGGACGCTAATGCATTTTTTAACGATTTGCAGGTATAACACAACCATAAACGCTACAAGAAACGGAGTCACCTCTAGTGGTTTTCAACTTGATAATAATTCACAAAGTGTAAAGAAAGACTCTACACGTGATGCTCATTCCGATGGGTTTCTTATTTATCAAGGCTTAAACGAGGTTTGCAATTTACATAAATGTCTGTTATATTTTTTTCTCTATTGGGTTAAGTGAGTAAAAGAAGAAAACTTTGGCTAAAAAGAAAACGGGTCAAACATGTTGAGCAGGCCCAAAAACACCACCATGTTCATCGCTACAAGAATACAGAACCAGCGGACATACCGGCGGAACACATAGATCCGGGTCTGAAAACTTTGGCTGCAAGTGCACCACATTGCGGGTCATCGAATGTCTTGGGTGCGGTTGCTGTAGGTAACGTTGAAAACTGTAGCTTGAACAGAAGTGGTTCAGGTAGCAAGCATGGGAGCAATGTGCCGAATGGGAGCAGTACTGGTGTGAATTTAGAAGGGAAAGATGGTGAAAGTGGCGGTGGATTGACGGGAAAAAGTGGTGGCGGTGGCAGTGGCAGTGGCGGCAGTGGTGGTGGTGGTGGTGGAAGTGGTAGTGAAATAAGAAAAGATCCACACAAATCTGCACAGAGAGAAGCAGCCTTGATCAAGTTTCTTGAAAAGAAAAAAGATCGATGCTTTAAAAAGAAGGTAACTTCCACTTCTACGTCTTATTAAACGTGTTGGCTTCTATAGTTCTACTTATTTAAATGAGTGGATTCCGATTATTTTTCTTAGCAAGTTAAACGCGTAAAGTAAAAAACATGCTTAGAAAATTAAGAAAACTCTTTATTTAATGCATTAAATTTTCTAAACCATTTTATAAGAGAAAACTTGATTACTGAAAGTGCACGGACGGTCCCTGTGGTTTGCACTTTGTAACGCATTTAGTCCCCAACTTTTAATGCGTTATAAAGTGCAAACCACACGGATTATCCATGTACTTCTGGCAAAAGTTGGGGACTAAATGCGTTACAACATACAAACCACAGGGACCATACATGTACTTTTGGAAAGCTAGGGACTAAATCCAAAATTTTGGTTAACCACAAGGACCATCCGTGTACTCTACTCAATAATTTATTTTCTCAAATCATATTTGAAACATAATTTTTTGTTGAAAAACTAACCATTTTGGAAAAAGGAAAATGTTTCAGGTCAACTTGACCCACACAAAAAAATGACCCGTTTTCAGATACCATATCAAATCATAAAACAGATTAAAGTCTTATAAACATATGATATAAATCAGAAAGCAGATCATCGTCTTATAAACGAATGAAGTCCAAAACGTATCCGTTCTTTCCCACTTTCAGATACGATATCAAAACAGAAAACAACTAGCGGAACAACGGCCACGTGTTAGAGGACAGTTTGTGAAGCAAACAGGCCGCGAAAGTTCAAGCAATGCTGCTGAAGATGGCTAAATCAGCAGGTGCCGTCTTCAAGCGATCTTTCAGAAAACTGTGTTTACTAGAAATCCGAATAATATTCATTTATTGCTACAAAATCAGCTACTTCCGACGCTTTTAATTGGTTTGTTCGGATCATCTTGTCTAACATGATAGAATATGTTACATCATTATTTGACTAACAACAAAACAGCGGAATACATTACTGCTTCACGGAGCAGGTATTATAATAATGTTACAAGTGTGCATATTCAAAGTGATTATGTGATGATAATTATTCAAAAATCATATAATTAGTTGCACTAAAACCTACCGTATAAAATAGGGTTTCGATGAGTCTGGATCGATTTAACAATTAGGATACGCTAAAAGAATCTAATTCATAAGATAAACATTACGATAACAATTATCAAAACAAAATAAGATAAATATTTACAATGACATATAATATGTCACAAATCAAAATACAACCAAAGCAAAATACAATACTAGCCGCTACTACGGCGTTGACGAAGCTGTGGTGGTGGTGGATGTGCAGCGCCTAGGGGTGATGGTGGTGGATAGGCAGCACCTGAAGAACACCGAAAACCCTTTTGATATATTTTCTTGATGATTCTTGAAACTTTTTTAAAAGGAGCGCTTTTATCGTTAATGGGGTCTCTAAAGTTTTTACGACAATCGTATACTCCGGATACCGGCTATGCAATCCACAATGATAGGCGAATGATCAAAAACATTGATGTCTTTGTTTGATCTAGAAACACCAAAAAACCGAATGGCAAATCCATAGATCATACAATGCGATGGCTTGAAGGATGATTGTTGGTCTTTTCTGTTCTACGCGCATGACAGTTTGACCACACCCAATGCCTATAGTCTAAGCTACCATGTTGGGTAAAACGTGTATCTCTTCATATACATCATATACCTTTAATTTACAAGTATAAATGTATTTTAATTTTTTAGAACTAGGTTCTGAACCTCGTGTGTTACATGAATTGAATAAAGAAAATATCTCACGAAAAT